>NW_026933012.1:100000-535000 GCF_032062105.1 Saccostrea cuccullata
TATATTGAAATCGGACCAAAACTGTAGGGGGAGTAGCATTTTGAAAGAATTTCACAGAAATTTCAATTTTTATTAACCATGGCAACACCGCTCATCGAAATCAAAAACCGATGCACAGAATTATGTATCTTAGTGTAGTGTACTTCTGTGCCAAGTTATATTGAAATCGGACCAAAACTGTAAGAGGAGTAGCATTTTGAAAAATTGTTTACAGACAGACAGACGGACAGACAGACAGACAATCGCATAAGCTCTTCTGGTCTCTGACCAGTAGAGCTACCAAATTCAGGTGAGTAAAATTATCAATTGTAGACAGCATTATGTAATAATTAACAATTAAAAATAGGCATTAATATTTTGACTTTCTTTAAGAACTGAAGAAAATCTTCTGAATTTTTTTTTCATAGTGTCATAACCAGGGTGACGTTAGCTTAGTAGATTCAAATATCGTTCTTTTAATAACAAACAAAGGAAACATGGTACTTAATTATAAATAAATAAAGTTTTTGATTGCAGATCTAGCTGATCAAAGATCTAATCATCATTAAATTGAAATGCACATAATCCCTAACAAACATTTCAATCAACGTACCACTGTGCACGACAATGTATGTATTGGGTAAACAAAAATTTAAATATGCTCAATTGATTTAATTTGACAATTAATTTACAAGAAAAAAACTCAACATATCTCAATGAAACCAACTTAATTTTTCAATAAAATAACTCAGGCACACTTTTTAAATGGACTTAGATATGTTTAATTCTTATGTTTTCCGCGTGGCGCAGTGGTTAGAGCGCCTGCTCTAGAGTTGCGAAGTAAGGAGTCGAATCCCACTGTTGGACGTGGAGACAAGTCCTTCGAATGGGACCGCATAAACTGAGGTCCCGTGATGCAGTAGGTGTTGGCACGAAAAAGATCCCTCACTGCTCAAAGACCCTAGGTGCCCAGTATAGGACAAAATTTGTTACAGTAGCTCTATATAAATTGCAGGGAAGGTTAAAGACAAGTTTTCTTCTTATATGAAAAGAAAAAGAAACACCTCGCAAAGAAAAGCATTGATTTTCGGTAATCAAACCACGGCATGTCGCTAAAAATGAAATTACTCCCTTAAAAATTGTTTTGAATTGCTCAGAAAGAATATTTCTTTTACAAAAAATTGAAACAATTGATCGTGGGACAAATTCATCATCATTTCTATTTGAGAATCAGTTACTTTAAATAGGCCATCACAATTTCGACATCTAGTTAGAAATTGATTTACTGATTTAGACAAAAACAGTTGTTTTTCTTAAAATCAAACTTCCTGAAATTTATTTCTGGAATATTAATGTGTTAAAAGTAATAACGCATACTTTTGATTATATCTTGTAAAAACGAAAATATTGTCAAAATCTTTTATATACAAAACAAGAAGGCTTGTTAAGAGTTAACTTCTATAACGTTACTTAAAACCAAGGGTATATTTTGATTGTTGTAAAAAATTAACGATACTAGATTTTGAATTTTTCTAAGTGCACTGAAACTTGTATTTCTCTTGGTGAATCATGCTGTTCATCTGGCTAGCTATTTGAAACATTTTTCAAATGCTATATACCCTGATTTTCTTATCTTACCGTAGAATGACTATTTATAGTTTTTGATATCTTTATCTGGAATTTCTCTTGAATTATTTCTATGGTGATACGAACACGAAGACAGCTGTGTTATTTGAATTTTTAAAGATAACTCCTCTCCTTATTAGACAGCTCTTTTGAAAAAAGTATTATAAATAAAATGATTAAGAAATTAAACATCTTAGACCCTCTCCCCTCAAATCAGCATGATGACAAGTCGAGTAAAGGATTCATAAAACTCGAATAATTACTTTAATTAAGAGTATGAAAAACACAGGATTTGAACTTAAACTTTAGAGAGGAAAAAATATTTTTAAAAACTTTTTTATAGTTATCTCTGAAATTATTTCTGATTCTGATTATTTTAAATTTTAGAGAGGAAAAAATATTTTTAAAAACTTTTTTATAGTTATCTCTGAAATCATTTCTGATTCCGTAAAGTACCAATGTTTTTAGACGAAGCTTACTCTTTTGACTACAAACCTATCCCACATTTGTGTTAGCTCCTGTCCCTTTTTTGTGTAAAAAAGAAAAAAGAAGACTTTTGATATCACGGCAGTGCAGCTTGTTTGGGTGAAGGATTCCCTAATTCTAAAATTTTAAATGAAGCAAACATGAAATTATTACACAAACTTAAATCAGGTAGAAATCCTAATGTCATACGATAGCATGTGATGCTATTTGTAGAATTTTGAACACTTGGTATGTTAAATAGTTTAATGAAGCTTAAACAATGCAATTTATTTTAAATTATGATGCAGGTAGGCGGAAAGTTTGTGACAATCTTACCCAATTTTGTAAAGTTAAATAGAATTCTATGGCATGTCGCTCTTTCAGATTAAAGTACAAATTTCCCGTCAATGAAGTTGTTCTTTTCTGCTGACACACTTTTGGCGAGACAACATTAATGGTTACGCTTTTAATTCGTAAAAGGTCTATTTGCAAAAATAGTCTCTCGAAGCAAATCTCAATGACCAAATTATAAAAAAATATTGAAGTTAAAATGTTTTATTCTCGTATTATTTTTCAATTTACAAAAAAGCAAATCGAATGCTAGAGAATCAATGTTACAAATGTTTGACTTAATTGCCATAAAATTTTTCTCTAGAAATTTTTACTGAATTACTTATACATAAGATCGCCCGATTTAAGGAAAAATGATAAAAATGGATGCCTGATTTGGTGTATATTTTTCGATTAAATTTGATAACATTACTCCTATGATATTCAAACTTCCATCTTTTTTACCTACTTTCTAATTTATACAATTTCTTGTCACTGAAAATCTTGTAATTGTAAAACTTTATATAAATATTTTGATTGAATTTTTTTTCTAATTTTTTTTTTTTTATATTTTAATGCATTCAATCAAATATGATTATTCGAATGCAATTGAACATAAAGCCTAGCATAATGCAATCCTTATCTTTATATCACCTTTTACTTATGTTAAGGATAAAGTAATTTTAATTTAAAAAGGACATGATATTCAATGTAAATTACTTCTAAATTATTGTATGTTGCTATATAAATACACGTAACAATAATTTATGGTAAATGTTTGTGCAAAACCAATGTACGCTTGGTTAATCTCCGATAGTTCCCAATAACTGAATGACCGTATTATACTTTTTTCGTCAGGTATATATTGTCTATTACGTTAGTGGTTTCATAGCAATAAATCTTTTAGTCTACATCCTAATGTAGGATTAAAATTCATCCTTGCAAACCTATCCTGTGAATTCTGACAATGCGCCGCGTTAACATTATATAAAAATTTAGATTGTTTTGAAGAGTATCAAATAACTTAATTCTACCTTTGCAACTTCCAAATTCCATTAGCTACTTAAATACTTTCAAATCCTATGCATCTTACAAAAACTTGTCCAAATCCTGTTGGACATCTAATTGTTTCTGTGAACGTGGAAGCAATCCCCTCTCACCTCTTTGCGGCGCCTACCTGTATACACAGTATATAAGTTGGTTCCCAGGTGCTAAGCTCGTACTCTTGCTTTACCACTTGTTCCAGCAGGTAGAATGAACAAGTACATTTTATACAATGTATACCTACTGGCGATCACCCCTTTGGTTTACCCGTCCCCCATGAAATCTTACCCCTCTTGGATTAATTCAGTAAGTAGATGTCTGTATATATTTATCCGCTTTTTATAAGAGTGGTGTTTTTGTTTTGAATGAAATAACTATTAAAAAGATAAAATGATGTTTCTTTGATTCTCTTTTTATTTTATTTTTTTTTTTATAAGAAAGCAAATTTCTTTACATTTGGTTATAGATATTTGAGATTATGAAATGATATAAAAATGCGAATGTCTAATATTTCTTTTAAAAGTAAAAAAAAAGTTAATTAAGAAATTGCTGATTAGAAGTGCTTGAACAAAACTTACAAATTGCAATGTTGAATTTGATTCAACATTAAAAAGAAAATAAGCCTACCTTGAAAATAAGCATTGCTTTATTTTTAAATGAATGTTGTAAAAAAGTGTCAAATGTAAATGTTTTCTATTAAACATTTGATTCATTAATTTATCTGGATAGGTACATGTACATGTAAGTAGGTCATAGGATGTAATTTTCGTTAAAAGATTATATTCACTTATATAAGTAATGTGAATTTTGCGAGTTTTAACGTCGAAAAGTGAATTGGAAATCTTATAAACTTCATAAATTTTATTGTTTTATATCATTATTGTATAAATATTAATATGTTAAATAAAATTTTTTTTATCTTGAAATGAAATTTAATATTTTAAATTACATTTATCAAACTGTTAGAAAAAACGTTAAGTGGATCTTTCATTAACGCTTCATCAGCATATGTTCCTGATAAGTGTGATCTTAGTAGTAATATGAGACTGTTGACATTACACTGCACTATTTGTCATTAATGTCCTTGGTCAGGCACAATAAAAAGCTTATAAAGGGCTTGATACTTGTGAAAATATTGATGTATTTTTTCATTATTTATTTTTACTTGCACCTTAGGCCCTTTTTGTTATTTGTACGTATTATGTTTTATATCCTTACATATAGGTTTTCAATATTTTAATCCTTAAATTTTTTTTATAAAAATGTGTAAACACGATTTTTTAGCTTTTAATAGAGAATTGAAGTTTTTGATTAAACCCGACTTTTTTTTGTGTTTTATTACCTATAGGTTTTCAATATTTTAATCCTTAAATTTTTTTTATTGTGTATACCTGGAAATAGAAGTTTTTGATTGCTTTTTTTGTTTTTCTGTTTAAAAATACTTACGCTAAAATTAGATTTTTACTTTAAAAATGATAATATTTAGCGATATTGTTTTCCTTTCACACACGGAACTCATAATTAATACATGGAGTCATTTGCGGTGGCAAGAGTAATCATACTGATTCAAACACTTCGTTCTACTATAAGTGTTCCTGTTATCTACTAATAATTTAATTCTGGTTGTAACTCTGTATTTGATTGGATAAAAAAAATTACTTTATATCTCATATTCGATCTGCATGTAATTTTCATTCAAAGTTTTGAAGTCATTTTGTTAGAACAATATACATCAAATACTGAAAATTAAATTATAAGCAATGGATTTAACACAATTTTATGTATCATGTTTACGCGTGATATTCAAAGAGCAATTCTAATCTGTGTAACAAAAGTTACATGCAAAAATATACACATGAATTCAAAAATAAAAGTAAGTTTTTCTATATAAATAAACATTTAATCATGAAAACTTCAGTTACATTTAATATATCAGCTGTATCAGACCTTTGCGTGTAATAGATCTATATATTATTTTAACTTTTAACGAAAACATTATTTTCAACTACATGTATCTTAAGTTTAGTATCATAATATTATAATGTAACTCAAACCATTCATATCTCAATAAATAGTTAAAGATTTTCTGCTTGCATTTCAACTTTTATAAATTAAAATACTAAGCATTATTAACTATTCTCAGCAACATACACACAAATTTTTTTTGCTTTAAATCATGGTTAATATATCAGGAAGGTAAAGCTATATTATTTTAACTTTTAACGAAAACATTTTTTTCAAATATCTTAATTTTAAATAAATAAACAAAAATTCAATAAATAAAAGAAATTAAAACTTTTATAAATAAAAAAATAAGTAACATACAAAATAATTTTTTCGCCTTTACGGTATTCAGGAAGGTAAAGCAATTTCAATTAAAGCAAAAAATAATTAAATAAATAAACAAAAATTAATAAATAAACCAATTTAAAAAAAAATAAGTAAATAAAAAATTATAAAAACAGAATTAAAAAAAAATATTATACAAAGAAAAAAGGGTCAAATCGCCTTGATGAACATGAAGTTGTACGCGGTACGGTTGCTGTTTTACCTATACGTAAAATAGCAACAGACCAACATTTAGTAATTATTAATGATAAATGTTTTCTTCATATGTTGTTTCATTTTTGTTTCCAGGACAGAATCAACAGAAAAGAGTTACTATCTAGCATTCTCTCGAGGAACCAGTTTTCTACGGACAGTGAAGAAAGAGACTTGATCTCCCAATATCCTAAATTGTCTGAATTAAAACGCATATTGTATAAACGCAGTGCATTTGATACTATATCAGGAAGTAGAGATCTTTCACAGATCAGTGGCCCAAATAATATTCGCCAAAGAATCGAAAGACTTCGCCAACTTCAGAGAATAGAAAATCAACAATTGCGCATGCGCAATGGACCACCTGTATCAATCGGTCTAGCATTGCCAATTCTTAGCAGGAGTATCAACATTCCATCACCTAAAAGAGTTTACCAGTAAAGAGCGAAGAAAATAAAGACGTTAAGTTTCTGTTGTTGAAATTATATGCACCTTTACTATTATTTCTACCGAATCTTAATCATATTAAAAATGATAACGTAAATGAATACATTCAAATGGTTAAATTTTACCACTCTGTCTCATATTATACATGTATCTCATCTCGCGCAAAGAATCCAGCTTTGACTATGTATTAATGTGCCGTGCTTAAATTATGCTCCGTTGTTATATTATATTTATTAATAAAACATTTAAAATAGTGAGGTATTTTTTATAATAATGAGCATATCTAAATTATAAATCCTACGGCAAATATGTTATAAAACTACTATACCTATCTAATTCTTCAATCGTCAACTTCCCTCACTTTTAAAGCAATATACCCTTGTCACCTGCATTCGGGGTTTATATCTCTCAGTTGACCGATATGCTAGAGGATGCTCTACGTATAAACATTTTCAACTAATTGAAAAACAAGTGTTGATGAAGTAAGAATTTCAGCTGTCTCGTTTAAAGTCATAATTTTGCAATATCTATGTCACTACAATGACCTTGTCAGCTTCTAATAATGTATCATTAATTCAAGTTCTAACTTACATTTTTCATCCAAACTGTACAGCCATTATTAACACACTGATTACATGAAAAGTTTTTCCGTTATTTCCCGATCATATAACAAGATGGAAACGATTGGTGTGACGTTCGACAGAGGTTTCTAACTCTTCCATGGCACTTGATCCCACCTTTGATGTTTAGAGGTTCGTGTTCGCTTTCCTCCTGCTTTGTATTGTATATTAATGGTATTTTAGGCGTGGATACTGTTCTTTATCTCCATATATACTTTTCATTTCTTCATTTATTGGTAGGAATCAAAAGTTATTCTGGTGGCAGAACTATAATCAACGTTGACAATCCTCTATCAACGCTAAAATATATGACTGTACATATACAATATATAGTAACTCAATGGTTGTGCTCCCGCAATCGGTCTTGTTTCCTCTACCTCTTTCAACTGAGCTTAAAGTCGATTGTCCAGATGTTCAGATGTAGCGAGTAACCTGAACTCATGTCAATGTTGTTTCTAGACGTTCCTGTCTTCTCTTTTTACATTAATATTTTTTACTTGATTTAGGAATTGGATCGTTTTCTTCACCTTTGCTTTTTTTGAAATAAAAAAAAAATAAAATTCCGGCATAACATACGAATTCTTAGTGGCATGAGAAGGTCGAGGAGTATTTTTTTATAAAGCAGATTATACTTGAATTCTCTATTATTTCATGATTGAAAAAAAAAATAAAGAAAGAAACGTGTTAAAAAGGCTATCGCTTTAAAACACAAAACAATACTAATGTAGTATTTATTGAGAAAATGAAACACTGAAAATTGATCCCATCCTGCCAAGGGTATTAAAATACATAAAATCCTTACAGTTTGTTTAAAATCTAACGTTTTATTAAAAACACTTAATCAATTTCATAGATTCTTGAAAAAATACATTCTGTGAACAGGACAGATACGTGTATATATTTTAAATATCTATTTTTTAAGAGCATGCTCTATGAAAAATTACCATACAAGGTTAGTTATTGGCAAACAAATTTCGTTTAGAGTCATCATTCCGTAGGTTCTATGATCGATACATTACCTTATCAGCAAATAAAATGATTCATTAAGTCAAATAATCCGTGTCTTTTTTTAACACTACTTGTTAGACCATTATTTCATACTTTATCGTTGACGAATATTTCCATTATTTCCCAATCGTGACAAGGAACACACAGCGGTTTTGACATTCGGCAGGGGATGCTCACTACTCCTTGCAAATGGCACATGATTCCTCCTCTGATCGATATATAACAGAGGTCCGTGTGTGCTCTAGATCTGTTCGTGATTTGTAGTTTGGATGGACTTTTGAGCTTAAATAGTGTTTATAATTTTAAATGAGAGAAATCGATGATGGAGCAGCTGAAGTTGACCCTTTTTGTATTGTTTATATGTAAGTTGGCTATTTTCGTCTTAAGTAAATACAACAGAAGGACATCCAAATAAAACCAGTTTTCTAGCTTGAGTTTGAATTCGAGTTCCCTTGTATATTTTGTGTAAAGGAACAAATGAAAATAATGTGTTAATAAAAATTGTAGAATTGAAGACAAGAACAATATTTTTCTTATTTTATGTTAAAAAAATTTCAAAAAATTCTACTATGTTGATACTTTCTTAAATTCAGACTTTAGAGAACCCGTGTAAAGATTGACAACGTTTCGTTACTAAGTTATTTTGAGGATGACTAAAGCAAAATGTGGAAAATTCCGAGTTCCATTCCCATTTTAAAAATGAATTCTATGATATATCATTTTTTTAAAGAAATCATAAGCTGTAGTTCGTTTTTTGAATTGTTTATATGTAAGTTGATTTTCCTTAAGTCAACCTACAACAGAAGGACATTCAAATAAAATTATTTTCTAAGGACATTGCTTTTTAATTCGTACCTTACCTCCTGTATAATTTTTAAAGGAATGAAAAAATTTTAATTTATAATACCATTACATGTTTTCTTTTTTTTAGTTAAAAAAATCAAAAAATTCTCTTACCAGGGCTTTTGGAAAAGCTTGTCTACAATTTTAAAATTTTTGCATTAATTAGGAAAAAAATGTACAAAAATTAAAAAACATAAAGCCAGATTTATTTTCCTCAAAAATTGTTTTAAAAATGTTCAAATCCATATATAAATTTTATTAAAAATCATAAGCATGCAATCCTTATTTATTGGACAACTATTCTGGATTTCCTTGGAAGAACCCAATAAAATTTAAATACGTTTATTTTCTTAAACATCAATTGAAAGAATCTACCGTACTGAAAAAATAACTCACGAAATTACGAACCACGACCAAGTAAAATTTTGCTTTCCCACTAATTATGACCCCTTGAAGTAAAATGATTTCAAAGTACACGTAAAGATGATAGAAATACACTTCTATAAACTTTTACTTTTTTTCATTTGAGTTTGTCGTATGTAAATCTTTATACATCCTCAACGTTAAACCAATAAAATAATTTCATATTTGTTTAAAATATGATGTTAAAACTTTGTGTAACCAATGGTTTACTTTGAAAGATACATAGGTACAGAAAACGTGAACATGTCATTTTAGTCATATCACGTTTCTATCTGTCATTTGTAATATGATCAAAATCATTATACTCGATTTGGTCGGAAAAGGATTGAATAAACTGTACTTTGGAAAGAGGAATGAAAGATATATGACTTTTTACTTGTAATAAAACCATGAGATTTACATGTTTAACACATATATGCAAAAACAGAAGGATTAAAGAAAGATGCTTTTTGACATATTATAATGCAAAATGTTAAGATTGACATGTTTAACACATATATACAAAACGTGTACATTTGAGGGAAAAACAAAGTCTTGGATTGACATGCTCAACTAACACTAGCAGCAAGTGTATCTTCGATAAAAATAATATTGATAATTGATGATTTATTTGAAAACTATTGGAAATATATTTGATATAAAATCTCATTTCACAATGCTATTGGTAATTTATCTTTATTTATCAACAAAAAAGAACAAACTTGATGCATTTCAAACTTTCAAATTTGAGAATATGAGAATTCATATGTAAATATAAGAATTCATATGCGATTCAAAAGCTTCAGACTGAAGTATGAAAAGTATTCATTCTAGTTGTAGTTGCAAAGCATCATTAGAAGACAAAATCGCAAGGACATCTTACAATTCACATGATTCAGTTTCACTTACAGAAGTCGAAATCTTACATCCATGACATATATTTCGGAATAATATTTTTGTTGTAGTTTGCTCCCTCGGACTAGAATGACTATCTGTCGATCTTGGGGTAAGGAACATATCACATGTCTTTTGTTCGTTTTTAGTGTGAGTTGCCAAAATTGCATCTGAATTTGACAGATAAAACACCGGTATGACATGCATTAGATAAATCATCTCAGTGTTCTTTCTGCTTTAAAAAAATCTTATAATTTTTTTATGTTTTTACTGATTTTGCTGTATTAAAGTAGGATTCTTCTCTGGTTTCTGACTAGATGAAATATTCAAAGTATATTTTTTACTTATATATATATTTATATCTTATATATTTAGGTGAAAGAGATTTAAAAGACCAAATTTTCTTTCCTCATCACAAATGTACAACTTTAAATAAAAGTGGTAAAATATGTTTGGAAAGTACCAGGGACTATATTTTTGGCGGAATGGTGGCGTATGAAAATATCTTCTTTTCTGCCTTCCAAAGTTATTACAGAACAATGAATTTAGTTATAATTTTTACACAACTATAGACTTGTAGAAATTTACAGATGTAAGTTAAATTAATAATAAAGGACTAAACTTTCAAAATATAGCAAATAAATATGATTTTTCAAACAAACTAGAAATATGTAAGCTTTTAAAAGCTTTTAATCTAAGTACTGATTTGAGCAAAAAAATCCGTAAAAAGTATTTTTTCTATTTTAGTAACCATAAAAACTTTTTGTTTTTGTGTCATTTTGTATCTTTATGTGAAAACTTTACTATATGTGAAAATAAGAAATATTTGAATATAAGAAGCATATAAAATAACTAATATTCTGTGGTTTCATTAATTTTCGTTGGCATCAATTTTCATGGATTTTTTTTTAAAACAAACGTTTTCAAGTATACGTAATTTCGTGGACAAACGCAATGTCGATACAAATGAATAACATATCTCTTATTTCATATGAACATTTAAATTCGTTGACCTTCTCAAAAATGAAATCCTTAAAAGTTGGTGCTCAACGAATATTAATGGAACCACAGTATCCTAAAAATTTAAGAAAAATAGAGAAAATTTGGATTAGCCAATATCCATTTTAGTTAAATTATTTATGTCAATTTGGTAATGTCATGTTATAGGCCCTAAATAGTAATATCTTTTTATGCAAAAAGAAAAACATTCAATCTCTTGAAATACAAGTAGGGATCCTATGATTGGCTACAGTAATTTTGTTTATTCTTCATGTCCAGGGAAAAGGTAATGACCTTGACCCGACCTTGCCTCTAATATTAGACGGTCAAATTTAATTTCACTGATACCATCACCTAGTGAAATTGTCTTCTTGATTCTGTGAAAATTTCATTAATCTTTAAGTACAAGAAATATGAGAAGAATCCTACGTTAATTTAGAGTAATACCCCTTTTTCTGTTAATAAAAAAACAAGACGACGAAACCCTAACAAAAATATTATAGTTAACTATAGTTTACTATTGTTAACAATAATTAATTAAAGTGATAAGTTTGGCACTGTGAAAACTTCGATTTACTATAGTGATAACGTACACTTTGATTTACTATTAGTGATAACTTTGATACATTGGTTACTATAGTGATAACTTTGACACTTTGATTGACTAGAGTGATAACTATGATATCTTAATTGATCTACCGTAGTGATCGCTATGAAAACTTTGATTTACTATGGTAAAAAGTATGGCACTATGGTGATCAATTTGAAAACTTTTTCATGTATTTACTATAAAGATCACTTTGAAAAACTTTGATTTACTATAGTGATAACTTTGACATTTGATGTGCTATAGTTTACTTAATCAAGTATTTTTTGTTGGGGAAAGGTCGACAGATCGATAAAAATAAAATAAATTAACTGACAGGCGATAATTGATGCTGCAAAACAAGAGAGATAGGATGATCAGGGATTAACAACACAAACATTGTGGTACAAAGCAACAAATATTTTTTCCCTTTCCCCATATGTTACTCCATGTATATCCGAATTCAAGCTTAACACAATAGTACTATAAGTGCTAAACTATAAGTTAAAATATCTCAATAACTATCACGTTGCCTCGCTTTATATTTAAGGAAAATTCGATGGACAAATAGCTTCTGAATCTCTGTCATTTTTTTTTTACTTTTGCTTTAAAAAAATCAGTGATATTTTTCCCGCCATCGAAAATATTAAAAATGCAATAAAACTATCGTTTTTCATGCCTTTTGACAAAGGTGTTAAACAAATGATTCCTAGCTTGTTATCAGCTTTTTTTAGGCCGACTTTTTGGGTTTTTTTTTATCACATTGTGATAAAATATTCCTAATATAATAAACACTAGCAAAAGCGAAGCTTGTCCATTTCCATTGTTGTCTATGATTTTACAAGAGAAGATACTAGATAAGCATCGCCTTAATTTTTACAACTACCAACATACTACAAGCATTATCATTATCACGGGCTTAAAGATGAATAAAGATCCCGATAGAATGATGACCGGTGTCATTTTTTTGACATCGTTAACATCAATTATGGTCATTATTCAACGTCAAAAAATGACGCTTTTGCCTGTAGAAAAAGTGACATCACCCTTAAAATCTGAACAAGGAACCCGTGGATCAAAATGCTCTCCTGAGGTTAAATGGGGATACTGCAATAATTTGTTGTTCCTATTTGATCTTTCATATTGTCTTAAATCTAATTCAATCAAATATTAGGAAATTCTTAAATACAGTTTTGACAATTGTATGATTGTTTAAATAACCTTTGGGATTTTTTTTGAGAGAGCGAGTTTTCTTTTTGTTGTTATAATTAACCGTTCCTTTTCCAAAACTATAACCCCATTTGAGACGCCATCATGCACTTGCCTGTAGAGGGCAGGAAATATTGACATCTATTTGGTACTTATGTCTTTTGAGCAATGAGAGATCTTTTATTACAGTTGGAGCACATTCTGCGACATTGAACCGATGTATATGGTGTCATCCAAAGGACCGGTGTCCACACTGGATTCGAACCCGCGTCTTGAGGATCATCTCCTTATCCCGCGGCTCTAGAGCAAACGCCCTAATCATCGCACCACGTGGGCAAATAAAGTGATAAAATTATAAATATAAAACATAATTGTTAAACTAAACAAAGGTGATCTGCAACTGAAATTTCAAAATTCACCATATTTCTACATGGATTATGAAATATATGGAGATAACGAACAGTATTCAAGCCCAGAAGTCTATTAAACAATGCAAGTGTTTGAACAGAGCAAACACGAAACTCTAAAACTTCAGAAGTGGAATTAGGCGCGCATTGGAGGAGTGGATACCCTGCCGGGTGGTCACACCGGCGTGTGCTCCTCCGGCGACAGTTCAGTGTGTAAATAATGGTTGAAATATTAGTATAAAAGCGCAAGACAGTACATGACTTAATGAAATATTGTATTTGCTGACAAGGCCATTGTATCGACCATAAAACGCACAAAATGATGATTTTAAACGAGACTGCTGCCTTCTTAATTCATTAGCATGTTTGCCAACAACTTACATTGTTTTAAAAATTGTTCATACGCAGAGTTTACTTCAGCCTATCAAATCAACTGAAAGATATTAACCCCGTATGCAGTGGATGAAAGTATATTGTTGCATCAGTAAGGGAAGTTGACGATTGATAAGTTAGAGTCAGAAAGTTTATCATAAAGCTTGATTATTAGATAACCGTCGACGTATTTTTCTAGTAAATTATGAAAAGAGATGTGTCAATTAGTTGTGTCAGTGAGTTGTTGGTTAGTCTGTGAGTTAGCTGAGTTTATTTTTGATCCTTCTACCGAAATGTAAATTTCGCCAAGCGATAGGTCAGGAGGTAAGGAGGCCAAATATGCATGTAAATCTCGTGATTCTGCTTTTGTGATTGACGCTAAAGAGGCCTAATATGCATGTTAATCCCGTGCGGCTGTCTTTGTGTTTGACGTCAGTGGGCGGGAACTATTGAAATTGATATCGTGTAATTAAGGTCTTCCGTCTTCACGGAAGACCTTCTAGTGATTCTACTGTTTCTTATTATTATTATTATTATTATTATTTTTTTCCCCAAAATTTTGTGCAGGCGATTTCTTGAAAACTATTCAGTGGTTTTCAGTGAAATTTTCAGGAATTATGCGTCATTATATGAAGTTGTGGCATGACAAGGAAAATTTGGAATACTCACCTTTGGTTCCAAGATATTGACAGTTTTCTGATTTTAAAATGGATTTTTGTTCCCCCTTTTTTTCAAAAATGGCTTAAGATATTAACTGGAGACTTGTTAGAGATGATAGATGATGACTTCTAGATTTGCGGAATCACCTTTTCGTGCGTCGTTATTACTTCCGGTTGCTATTGGAAGCGAAATTAAAAATATTTTCTAACTTTTTTGTTTTTCAATATTTTTCATTTATTTTTGGAATGTTAATAGAAACCTTTCTTTTAATGCTTACTATATAATCTGTTTGAATATTGATAAATCCAAACTCTAGATATTAACATTTAAAAATCTGAAGCGGGCCCAAAATGGCGGCTGTCTCTGTCAACTCCGACATTGCGCAAGTGAGGGTTTACAGGCATAATGCGTTTGTTTAAACAGAAGTAACCTAAGAATAAATGAAATGTAAAAGAATACTTGGATTGTCACGTCGTAGTTACGTTGCAATTCTGCAAACTAAGTTTTAATCCATATTCGTCTCAAACGTCTTCTGTGATTAGCTTTGGCTGGTTCTCAGAGAAGAAAAAGAAACGACTAAATGTGATAATGAAATACGATGCCTAATATATTTTGCTTTTTGCGGATAATCATATTTTAAATCATAGTTATAAGTAATAGTTTTTAAGAAACAATAGCCATGTATATAGTAAGTATTAAACGCAAAACCACTGTTTTCCCATGCACACTTGTGTCATATTAAACGCGATAAAAAAGACAAATATAAGAAAACTTTTTTTTAATATTCTTGTCTCAAAGATCTGATCAAGCTATTGAACATAAATGTTATCTAATTCCTTGACTTGCGTAGGGCGACACATGTTTTTCGGCGAAACATTTCAACCTTTTCATGAAAGTTTAAGTAATCGGGATTGTTCACTATGGGGATAAACAGGAAATTTTGAAAAAGTTAAAAATTATAGCAGTTTTGCTGATCTAGTGTTACTTACATGTATCTACGTGGAATGTGTTAAATATTCTCTCTTGACCTTGAAATTGTAGCTATAAGAACGTTCTTTTTTTAATTTCCATTGAAGCTATCACACCTATTTAATGGAACATTCCAAGGATAAGGCTCTAAGATTTACTCGTGGCGTTTGATGCAAAATTATGAATAGTGTCCCATCTTTCATTATTGTAGAACAGATGTACTGTTGCAGAAGTATATACCTGTGGTCCCAATAGCGTAATAGTAAGCTATTTGAATTTTCACGCTAGCGACTCGGGTTCAATCCCCTTTGTTTTCATTAAAAGTTTTATCAATTTTTTCAGCTCGATTTGTGGTGGGTTTTTTTCAGAATAGAAATTGACATGGGAGGCATCGTGTAATTCAAATCTATTATTCTGGAATTTTAAAATCTTAATTTACAATTTTATTTCACAATGAAATGGAAATATAAGGAATCAATATCTAGTAAGTAGGGTATGCCAGGGACATCAAAGATAGTTGCTCTATTAAAAACCAAACAGTAGCAATATTGTCAACCATTTATTTAGCTTATGTATCCTTGTAAACAATAAAGAAGAAAAACAATCAATCATAACTATCATCATCAACGATAAAAGAAAGTGTGCATTCATTCTTACATAAATATAACAACACTTGGTATAAAACCTTCGATATACAATCAAAATATTTGTACACTTAGTTGGTACTACATTTATTGTATAAAAATAATATAAAATACACAAAAATAAATTAAAAAGAAAATATAATTGCAAACAAAAATTAAACTAGCAAATTTATTCAAGAATTTATCATTAGTACCTATGTGTTTATAAAAAAAATATCACTTTTTAATTTTCAAAAACAGTAGTTTGATTCGAAAATCTTTAAATAAATATTAAGCAGTAACATTTAACAAAAATCAGCAGAAGATGAAAATATTTATACAGATTCATGTTCCATATTTTCTGGTTCTTCGACTCCATATTCTCTTTTAACAAAACCAGAAAAGCCATGACTACCAGATATACGATCAAATGACCTTTTGTTGAAACCTTGTAAACCTCTTGATCCGCCGATTGAATCAAAACTTTTCTTGTTGAATCCTTGTAATCCTCTGGATCCGCCGATGGAATCAGAACTTTTCTTGTTGAAACCTTGTAAACCTCTTGATCCGCCGATTGAATCAAAACTTTTCTTGTTGAATCCTTGTAATCCTCTGGATCCGCCGATGGAATCAAAACTTTTCTTGTTGAAACCTTGTAATCCTCTGGATCCGCCGATGGAATCGAAACTTTTCTTATTGAAGCCTTTTAAACCTCTGGATCCGCCGATTGAATCGAAACTTTTCTTGTTGAAACCTTGTAATCCCCTGGATCCGCCGATTGAATCGAAACTTTTCTTGTTGAAACCTTGTAAACCTCTGGATCCGCCAATTGAATCGAAACTTTTCTTGTTGAAACCTTGTAAACCTCTGGATCCGCCGATTGAATCAAAACTTTTCTTGTGGAAACCTTGTAATCCCCTGGATCCGCCGATTGAATCGAAACTTTTCTTGTTGAAACCTTGTAAACCTCTGGATCCGCCAATTGAATCGAAACTTTTCTTGTTGAAACCTTGTAAACCTCTGGAACCACCGATTGAATCGAAACTTTTCTTATTGAAACCTTGTAAACCTCTGGATCCGCCAATTGAATCGAAACTTTTCTTATTGAAACCATGTAAACCTCTGGATCCACCGATTGAATCGAAACTTTTCTTGTTGAAACCTTGTAAACCTCTGGATCCGCCAATAGAATCATAGTATCTTTTGTTAAATCCCATTAAACCTCTGGGTCCGCCAATCGAATCAAAACTTTTCTTTGTGTTTTCTTTCAGTCGTCGTATCCCACTGTGTGCATTCTTTTTATTAAATCCCGACATCCCTCTACTGCCACCAATAGAATCAAATCTCTTCTCTTCAAACTCTTCTTGATTGTTACTATGCTCTGCTTGCTTGACTTCATTTGCCTCATCACGATTTTTGTCTAGCTGCTCACTTTCTGAAGATGGTGGAGGAGGCTGGAAAATCAAGACCCCGTGTTCATTATAGTTTGAATCTTTTTCCGATCAATTTCAAGTAGCTTTTTCATATAAAATACAGACATTCAATATTTTTATGATATGCCGTGTTCAAGCTTTCTGTGACCCGTTTTTCAACCTTTGAATTATTTCAGAAAATAATGTTTTTGTGTTAAATTATGACATTCTGAACGCAATCTTTGATTTAAATTAAATAGAATAAAATAAATAAAATGAATCTACACTACAAGAGTTAATTCTTTTTTATACCACCCGCTTGAAAATCGGGAGGTTAAATAGTAATCAGTATGTCTGTCCGTCCGTCTAGCTGTACGTCTGTCCGTCCGTCTCTCTTACGCTTTGGGGTACCTATCTCTTATCCGCAACTCCTCCCATACCACTGAATGAAATTTGATGAAACTTTCACAGAATCTTTATTACATATTGCGATTGTTCACCTCCTATTTGACTTTTCGATTTGACTTATATTTTGGGTTTCCCTCGACAAAAATGGACATTCCATTATATTCATATGGGAGGCGGGGGTGGGTGGGTGGATGGATGGGTGCATAATTTAGTTAGCTCATTTCTTACAGTACCTCTAGTTTTATTAGTCTCCTTATTCAGTATCGTTTGTGATAGGAAAGATTGCTCAGTATTTCTCCTATATCTGTAAAATCACACATTTTCGTGGGGGCAAATTTTGGAGGTTTGAGAAAAAATCAATGAATGTAGGGATTTGGTTTCGTGATAGAAGAAGTGTTGAATATTAATGTTTATTAAATTTTACATTTTGTGGTGGTCAAGAATTCTTGGATCTTCTCATACCTCGAAAACAACGAAAATTAAACCCCAGGAAAATTAGTGATTTCACAGTATTTTTTTTATAAAATTAAAAACTCGGACTTTTGTCCACATCCTAAAACTATTCGGGATTTTTTAAAAAAAAAAAAAAAAGGATGATGTGTGATTCGGCCCCTAAGTAGATTGGCTGTTTTTGAGTATTTAAAAAAAATTTTATCATGAGTTACTGATAGATGACATTTAAAGAGCTTTTACAATCATTACGTGTGTTAAAAATATATATTTTTTTAAATTTATGAATATAAATATTCAAAAGGGTTGACACTCTGACGCAAAGAATTTAGAAATTATCCCTTGTCAAAACTTAAAGTTATAAAGCAACCATGGCCAAAAATACAAAAATCTGTTTGATTTAGTATAATCGTCTCAAATTTATCTCAATTTTTATGCAGTTTTATATTAAAACATCATTTAACATAATTTTTAAGATATCACTATAAAATTTTCATACACTTTAAACACTGATCTATTTACACAGTTTTCTCATTTAAACCATAAACACTAAACTTCAGTGACCAATTCCTAAAATCAGCGAAATTTTCAATACATTAACCAATGTAAAATGTTTCTAGATGTTGAAACATCGTTACACACTTTTTGATTTTGTCACGTACCTGAGAGAATGCGTAATTTAACAGAAGAACTAGCACTAGAAAGATTACGTCGAACGTTGACACTTTGAAGTTCATCTTCAGCTCTATATCCTGAAAATAAAGTTACAACGTCTGGTAATCTAATTCTATATATACAACCTCTTTCATTTATACAACAGAGTCTTAATTAAAAATTAATCCTTTCTATGAGCACCCTGAGACATGTGATAATTGTCTGTTCTTTCCCCCGGGAAAAGGTTTATAAGGCGTCTAGGACGAAGAACTATTATAAATTTATAAGTCTTGTTATGTTACAGTTAAAAGGAAATGGTTTTTTTTTTTTTTTTTTTAGCTTAAATATCTATTAAATTTGAGATCAAACTTTTTTGCATCTGTTTTTTCAATTCCTTACAAAAATAAATATATTTTCATACTTTCCTGTTAAAAAAGTCTCCTCTAAACAAACACTGGATATATTTCAGTGTATCTTTTCCTTTTCATAAACACGTTATGTTTCTCTTGGGTGCAAGAATCTTTGAAAACTTTGAAGCACAATAGTTTTTGCATTGACTTAAATATTTGATTTCAAAGTCCTGTATTTTAGTCCTTTTTGCGTAATGATAAGGCATGATTGTTTTTGAATAAAACACATTAAAAATTATTTGAGCTTATATTTTTAAGCTGAATTGAATGTAAAATTTAAAGGATCTTTAAAATACTTCTTTGAACGGGAAAATTTTAATATAAAAACATTTTATACATGTAACATAGACAGTCAGAAATGCCAAAGAACTGATTCATTTATTCCAAATTGCCGATTTTCAACTTTCTTGTCTAAATTTCATCCCTTCTCACAAAGAGAGGTTTGTAATGCTACATTTTAAGCAAATGAACAAACAAATAATAAGAAAATGACCATGATATTTATAATTTGGGCCTTATGCTTTAAATTGCAAAGTGTTTCTCTTATATGCATTTGCAATGGTGACAGCCAGTTGTAAAAATGTTTAATGATGAAATAAAATCGTCGCAGTGGGAGTTTTTGAGCTCCAAACATCACCAAGAGGAAGTTCAGATCTATGACCAATTAAAATTGTTTTTCCGATGCTACAAAAACAACGTTTGATTCCCAAATGACCAGATACAGGACGCGATGCCGTCGACAACGGGAATAAGTGTAGCTTGCTAAGTGACACCCAATCGTCAAGTATTACATCTGAATTTGACAAGAAAATAGAATATAGGCCATTGTGAGTTTCAGAAATCAATTTTTAATTTAATAAAACCCTGCAAATGTAAAAAGAAATCTATATTTTGAAAAAATATGATTTTTTTTCTCTATGGTTAATGAATTATTCATTGTGATTTCTTTATTCACGAAAACCTCCATTGACGTTAATTATAAAACAGTACAAATGCCAAATGAATGCAAACATTTTTTATGGTTTACGCGCTCTTGAGTTTAAATTGAATTGTGTACATATTCAACTGTTCATACTTTTCGTTGCTTTACAAAATATGTACACAAATAATAGAAGATTGGCTTTCATATTGTAAACAACCTTAGATAAAAGAGAATTATACCTTAAAATCCATCGGTTATAATTTTGCAAAACGAAAAAACAGTCTTTAGGTTCTTATGTTAGAACAGGGAACTCTATCATGAGAAAAACCGATTATAAATTATATGTCTGCACTGTAAAAATATAACTAGTTAATGTCACGAAGAAAACTAGTAGATTCATTGTCCATACAATCACTACCTTAATAGTAGTTTTACCAGATATTGGTATATTTACTAGATAAGATTAGTAAATTTAGAATTGATGAGTAACTTTAACTAGGTATCTAAGTATTAATACGACCCCCGCTCCACAATTCACTATCTTAACCAGTAAACTGAAAGTTTACTAATCACGACCAACGCTTTACGAAACACACTAGTAAAATTCACTAGGTTTTTCTTTCAGTGATGGCACTATCGGAAATTGCCCTAGACCCTTTCTGTGAATATTCTCACGCCAGAATTTGATTCCACAAGACCAATTATTTTTGTAATGTGATAACATTAACAATTGTTGAGGCGAATTTTCAAAAAAAAAAATCTTATACTTGTATGTATCTCAGGTAATGAGATAAAGTCGGAATATTTATGTGAAGAATTGGTTTAAAAGTGCAATACATTTTTTTCAAATCTGGAAGGCATTAAACGATCATTAGGGCCATACATCCAAACTAATGGACATGTAAATGCAACAATGATGTATCAGTTTCTTTACATAAATCATCTGTATTCAATAACCTCTCGATGTTTTTTTATGCTTAATCAAAGATGTCTCTAATGGAGCGCATAATAAATCTTCAATTCAATGAAAAGACTCTCTTTGAATTTACAAAGATCATCTCTGCCATTGAGGATCTTGGAATGATTTTTTCTGGGGATTTAATATCCAATTTTGCATAAAGTTAATTGCCAAGTGACACGAAACATACAAGAAACAGCTTAGAAATCAACACAGGTGCATAGACATTTCGATAAGTATAATATGAATGCAATGACAAATCCTTTGTAGGATAATTCATCAGTTTCCCAAAATACACATGTATATAGTACAGTAAATATTTCTTCATCCCTGTATTGTGGAATCTTTGCAGCTTACTTAAGTGCATGTAAAAAGTGAAGATAACGGATGGTGTTTAAACAAAAAAAAAAAAAAAAAAAAAAAAAAAAAAAGAACAGACATCAATACAAATTTGTGAACAGAGTATAAAACATGGACTTCTGGAAACTTCAAAGGAAGGAAGAGCATGTCATCGAACAGTCACAGCAGCTGAGGTCTATGTTTTTATTTTAGGTAGGTGGAATATTACATGTCAAATCAAAACAAATGCCACATCTGTTTTATATTTAGTTGTTTCACTGTCTATTGATGAGGACAGCTAGCAAATTAATTTTATGACAAACGGGATTTCCGCTTTTCCATCTTCAGATTTCCTTATATATGTCTTAATATTCCACTATCACCTGGTTTTGGCCATTATGTCTCCCGATTTAGTTGCTACTCAGCAGATTATTCTGAATGTGTAAGATCAATTTTCAAAGCGCGCATTTTACTCACTGATTAATTGATGTTTAAGGGATTTCAACAACCTCATTTGAGGTCAACATTTCGTTATCCTCTTTGATCGTTATAACGACTCTGTAAGCAAATATCTGTATAACCTATCGTTTTTTGGCTGACGTGTTTCATACTAATTGATAGGCCTTTATTTCTATACTAAATTTCACTACGGAATGTTTCGTCTATCTGTTCAATACACAGGGCTTACGGCGGGTGTGACAGGTCAACAGAGATGCTTACTCCTCCTAGGCACATGATCCTACCGCTGGAAATTTCCAGGAGTCTTAACTCTATATTTATTCTTGTTTCATCAGTTTGTTTTAAGTATCCACATCTGATTACACCACTTCTCGATTATATTGTTGCAGAGTGCTCCCGATGTTTCTCCTTCACTACTGTTAATATTTCAGTGAGGAGTAAAAGGAAAAAAAGTTTGGTTTGAAACATTTACCGGAACCCACTATATATCTTCGTTTGTAAGGATTCTTATGAAGTTTTGGAAACCAATATAGATATGATGATTCAAATTCATGTTGGTTGTCCGGAACATTTATAATGCTAGTATTAAAAACTGACATATGACCTGATCCCATCTTTCTTGTTTTCGAGGTCCGTGTTTGCCCTGCTCCTATTTTGATCTTGAATACTGTTCGTTATCTCTACGTGTTTCATTTGAAGAATTTCTTCGTTAAAAAGGGAGCTATGGGTATAAGTTGGATAACCAGTACTAGAATTAAATCCCGGTACCTCTAAAATACAATTTAAATGATGAACCTTACAAACAAAGACAACGTTGTTACTTGCTTTATCAGCAGTGGTCTGTAAGTACTTATCATGTATTCTATCTAACCCTTTTCACTTCTGAATTAGTGAACACAGAAGAAGGATCGCTGCTTTTCATGTTGCGCCTCAATCGCTTAATGCCAGATTTTAACATACATCTGATAATTTAATCCATTCTTCCAAATAGTGACCTGTGTACTTACATGTACCATCATACATGTATATCTAGATACCATACTGGGTAATGATAATACGTATGTACTATATTCAAAGGAAAATAAAACGAATAAGAAAAATGCATTTTATTTTTTTTTTCAATTTAATTCCAAATACTGAGTAGAATTGTGTGCAAACTGTGTTCGGTTTCCGAAGTCTTTATTCCTTGACTTAATCTTAATGGAAAATATCAAAAATCGTAGAATGAAAAGGTAAAGAGACAGGTTTGTTAAACAAGTCTTAAAAACAAAGGTATTTCAACGGTGACAAACGTATGTAAATATTTACCTTTCAAAATTTATTCTTAGTACCTCGGCATATTCCGACTTTTTACGTCAAAATCACGGTTATAAGACCAAACTGATGAAGTTGTAAGATTAACTACGATTTTAATCTTTCTTTTAAATTTAATTTGATTCTTGTCAATAGAACGTGTTTCATGCTTTCTATAATGATTTTAACGCAACAGATTTACAAATGATTGGTTAATTGATATAATATTGTTTAACGTCGCTTTCGAGAACTTTAGAGAACGTCAACATATACAGGTGAAGGGCTTTAACTTTTGACCTTTATTCGGGATTCATGGCCATTTAGCATTGAGGTAGCTTTATCGAACCAACGCCTGCAGTGACATGGAACCCCGGTTTTTAAGGTCTCATCAAAAGGACCTACAACTTTCACTTCACTTCACCGAGTACTTGGCGAAGGAACAGTTCCTAGCTATTTTTATCGACTTCGGTCAGTCGTGTTGTTCAAACACAACCCCTTCTGATCACGGAGCGCTCTATCGTTTAACTAATGATGAATAATACTTAAAAATCATTTTGGTGTTGATTGAATTGATGATCAGTGACAGTTAATAAATAACAAAATAAAATCAAATTAATCTTGGTACGCTGATCAAATTTATCAAAGTTCTGATTACTTTCCTTGTGTTGGGAGGGAAGAAAATTAGAGAAATCTGATGTTTTTTAAAATCGCTTTTGTCAAAGTGTGACAAATGTCCCTTTTTCCTCGCAAATCTTATTAGCATGTTATATTTTCATATAAAGCTAATAGTTGTACAAAACAGTTTCCTCTTCGCAACAATACCCTGAGGTGTAAATCTACCTCATTTTTCGAAAAACCACCTCTACCTGATTGCATGCAACTTATCTTCTGCTTGTTATTTAAATTTTTTGTTAATGTATTTTGGATATTGTGAACTTGAACTTGATCAAAGGGCTAGTTTGCATGAATCAAGATTGTGAGACCTGTTAAGCCCCTTAACATAAGGTTGTATTCTTGAGTTTTAGTGTTGCTTGGTGTCGTACGCTCATCTGATGCCCTGTTGTCAGGCAACATTCTACACATTAATTTTAAGCATTACAAGACACGGAGGCATGATCTTTGAGTACGCAATACCTGATGACAATAAAATATTTAAGTACTGAAGCAGCTTTTTGCGTTATACTTTAATTTAAAGTTTTTAAGCGTCAGTACGCTTCTCTGAAGTTCACTTGTTTTCTTTCAAAATAGTCTTCAGGAAGCTACCATCTCTTTATTTAAAGTTACTTTTTAAAATTTCAAAGGTGGTCTTATCTTATTTTTTCTAAAGAAAAGATTGTATGAAGATAGTATTTTCCATGAGCACAGGAATTTTTCGTTAAGCCCTTTTAAACAGATTTGCTACAAATCAGCAACAGTGTATTTTCCGGCATGCTGTTTTCTGACGTAATAAATTGACGTCATTTCTGATCAAACCTGCTCTGCTCCCGATTTGTTTTGTATAAATGGACTTTGAATTTGAACTGTACGTTATTTTGACATTTCATTAGATAATACAAAGCTTAAGACGATGTAATATTTATAAATACTAGTGTGTAATACAATTTGCCCCTCAACGTCAA
This sequence comes from Saccostrea cuccullata, assembly GCF_032062105.1. Lineage (NCBI taxonomy): Eukaryota > Metazoa > Mollusca > Bivalvia > Ostreida > Ostreidae > Saccostrea > Saccostrea cuccullata. The sequence goes on from NW_026933012.1 coordinate 124,949, forward strand.
AAAAATCTATATAAAAAAATCTAAAGTATTTTCTTTGGTATTAAGATAAAATTTTGCATTAAAAATCAAATTGGAAAATAATTTTGAAAAAAAGATGAAACGTAATTTGTAAGGTCTGCTTTAATTTAAATTTATATATGATAAAAAAAAAAGGGGGAAAGAACACAGAGATCATTGAACAATTAACGCCTTCCTCAAATAAAATTGTCCAATTTGAAATACTTTGAATAAACGAATTGAAAGAAAGTCAAAAGTGAATTGTACCGCGTGTAAAAGTTACATCTATTTTCTTATGTAGGCAATTTGTTGTGTCCCTATAAACAAGATATTTTTGTATTATGTTTCAAATTTTATATCTTTACTTTTTATCTTTTATAATATTAAATTTATTCTTATAAAATTGCATAATTTATTTAAAATGATACCTCGATTGCCACATTATTAAAGTTAGTTATTTCTTAGTTCCTTAAAAAACATTTACATTTAAAACAGCCTAATCTTAAAAAAGTTGGAAATATTCTGTCGATGCTAGAGAGTGTAGACAATTTCTCAACATCCAGAGTTAAAAAAAAGTTTTTGACAGCCCAAAAGATCCAGTTTCACTTCTTGATAAGATAGAGCTGCAGATGTACACATTAATTGAAGGGCTTACCATAAAAGACCTTTGTTCTAATCTATCTATAAGGATTCAGATTAATTCAATGAATGAGTAAAATGAATGCTATAAATGAGGAAAATCTTTTTGTCAGTATATTCTGATATTAAATAGGATATCTTGTTGAAAATATCGGCATGCTTTGTTAAATGTTTTCGAGGCATTAGATAGTCACATGAATAATCGATTCATAACTTCTTTAATCACTGAGTTTGATGTTAAAAAATTAAAAACTTACACAGATTATTTCATTCTATTAGATATACTTGAGGTATCAACTCCCATTTCCCTTTCTAAAGTTATGAAATCATTTTTAAGCATATGGATATATAATCTTGTATATAATAAAAATGTTATCATTTTGCATAAGATTTGTGAAAGAATGATTGAACTTATCAATTAAAAAAAATACCCTGAGAATAAAACAGAAAAATAAATCGAATCTTATCCATCTAAATGTAAAACAAGCCACGTGGTGAAAGCCTAAAGCTCCAAGAATAACAGTAATGTATGCTTACCTTTATCAGTTTTTCGATCTGTCTCCACTGCAATTAGTTTTGAGTTGTAAACAGATGCCAAGATAGCTGTACTTATATCGTAACCTCATACAATATTGAAGACGTTAATTGAATTATAAGCAATGTGATTGGGAGGGCCAAATCACACATCACAGAATAATTATATAGTATTCCATTAGACAATTGTTTCCAATCCCAAATATGCCAGATGATTTTTCTCCATACTAACAATGACTTTCTAAGACAATGCCCTTTCAAATAAGTTTTCTTATATATCAATATGACAAAACTTTTTTTGCCAAGTTTTTATGCTAAGAGATTACTTGGGGTGACTTTTCCGAAATTATTAAATTAATTTACTCTTAAACAAAAATAAAAATCTCCATTCTCCGGTTTTTCGGATGGTATCAAATGACCTAGGACACCAATTAAAACAATATTGTAAAAAGTTGAAATCAAGTTATAAAAAACTAACTAAGTTCTCTTAAAAAAAAAGAAGAAATAATCCTCATATTAACTTATGGAATGAAATACAAACAACACGGAATCAGAGTATCTTTATCCCTTACCTATTGTCCTGTGTTTCCTTATCAAAGCGCAGATGACTCTGAAACTTTTTTCAAGGATGTTCCTTGGGATATTTTATTGGCATAATGACGTCATCTAGAGCAGATCATTATGCTAATGATTAGTCATAAATCAGCAAGAATCCATTTAAAAGTCTATGCCTTTCATTACGGAAAGAGCTAGTCTTTTAGATTTCAGATATTTCTTCTGATTTTAAATTGAAACAAAGTAGCATTAATTGTTCTACATATGTTGATCACAGAAAGATTGGAAGGAAAATTCGTTTATCTTAGTTATCTTCATATAATGTCAGCTTCGAGCAAGGAAAGAGAACACAATGCCACCACCAACGCTTGGGGACTGCGAATGACATGAAGTATATTGAGTAAACGAGAAAGGAAGAACAGAACAATTCTGATTAATAAGACAGGGGTCTGATTTGCAGTTTCCCTTGGACCGCAGGGAACCGTCATATTCCTGAGGATCTGAACCTTGTAATTATGTCTTCGTTAATTCTACATATTGTTTCGTCATTTGTTATTATCTTCGTATATCTTGGACTTCTTACGTATAAGTAGTTCTAATCAAAGTGGAGATCGATGATTTTCTTCAAGCAAATCTATGCTTTACTGGCTGAGAATACATTTCATTTCTTAAAAATATTAAATTAAAAAGATTATTCTTTACTTTATTATTTTCACATTTTGATTTAGTTAAAAATAGCAATATTTTTACACACTGCCATCAAAAATACATTGTCCTTAAAAAATTTTTTTCTTCACATTTTGATTTAGTTAAAGATAGCAATATTTTTTAAAATACGATTTTGAAATTTAATTCATACAATATATGTAACGTTTTACAGAAAAATTGCTTTGGTTACTATTTTGAGGAACAATAACTTTAAAATCTCATGTGCACTCTGGTGTTAAAAGTTTGACAAAAATCTTTTCAGGGTTAAAAAAGTGTTTAGAAATTTAGGATGGATAGGAATCAATAATTTACATTTCTTTGATAAAATAACCCCTTATATCAAGCCATTTTCCACTCCATATTTTTGAATTTTTCATCACGTTGTTTTAAGTCATATGTACATGGATTTAATCAAACTTTTTATTTTTCTTTTATCTGTTATTGATTATTGATATATTTTTTCCAGGGACGTATAGAGAAATTATAAAATGTTGAAAATGTAAAAGAAAAACCATTAGCTTTGAGTAGAATGTTATTTCAGTCGTGCATTTTATACCAGCATATTTTTCCAGTATATAGAATACAGTACTAATTCAAAATCAATAATACTCAATAATTTATAAAGGGTTAAGTTTTTTGAGTTATTGTATCCTTACATTGCAATTTATACTATTTTTACTTTCAATTGTCATTTCTTTTTTATGTGCTTGCGTATTACAACCTATGCAATGTTGAATGTTGTAAGTAATTTTGTCAAAAGACATTATAAACTACTTACATAAAGAATAGAAAACATTTACAAATAGATAGAAAATTCTTGATCACTAATTGATAAACATACAAGACTGCAGAAAAATAACATAACATATACATTTTTTTCGTACTTCACACACATTAACTCTAGTATCCTTTGAACAAACTCTCCTAGATTTTTAAGTTTTGGAAATAATAATAACATGTACGTTTTAATAAGGAAAACACTGCAAATAAAAAGGAATTAATAAATCATTCCTGATAATAAATGTGTAAAATAACATTATACAATTGTGATGCAAGACTTTGGTTGAAAAATCAACTACTAGTAATCATTGATATATCTGTGAAACCTAGCAAATTCTGGATAAAGCAACTGTTGACTTTATCAGTAGTTTAACTTGTATTTCCTTAAAAACTCGGGGGACGCTGTTTGGTAGATAATCACTGTAGTAAGAGTCTATTTTGACATTTAAGAGTACTTTAATTATCCTAAATCGGATTACCCAGTCTGTAGCAGACCTTGATTGAACTGGAATCGATCCCTAGCTTCAAAACATGTAACATAGCCACGAAAAATCCTCACTTGTCTCACTGTTCACACTTACTGGTCCATAACCTGTAACGGTATCTTTTTTTATAGTAATAAAACACTTATTTCTAAAGAAGATTTAAATTTTTCTCTATTTTCTTTTAATCTAAGATGAGTGTGTCTGAATTCACTCTTGTGAAAGTAGACATTCTATATATATATATATATATATATATATATATATATATATATATATATATATATATATATATATATATAGTATATATATATATTTCAAGATATATTTATGATGTTAAATTATATTAAACAGTAATGACTTCAAAATTTTATCTAATATAAAGTTTTTTTTTAAAGCCTGTTTGAAATTATATATTTCAAAAAGATAATACCAAGAAAAATATTCTTCACATATTGATTATGAAACAGACGAATGTACATTTTGAACACGATAGAAATATTATTTAAACGAGGGATTTATCACTGAAAGTTTCCGAATGACCATTCTCTCGACAATTACTGAGTTTCATAGGATTTTCATTTTCTTCGTTTCCCCTTGCTTCAAAAGACCATCCTATTGATGGCAATTAGGCACTCTGTTAAACATGGTGGGGTGAAGTGCCACGAGAAAATGGAAATTGAAAAGAATAAAATGTCCACAGATTTCTACAATTCAATTGATTTTCTGCTACTATTTGGTTGATGTTAGTGTTTTATGATCAACATTAAAGAAATAGACTTCCAAAGTCTTTTACTGGAGTAAATATGTGTATCTAAGTTTATTTGGTTTAAAAAATCTCATTATTTTCAATTAAAAATCGTTACAAGTGTTTGCTTGTGCATTAGAACTCGGAACAATATTACAGTAAAACAGATAAGAGAAAGGAATTGGTCGTAATATAATCAGGTGTCTAATTTCCTTAGCTTCGATAGCACCCTGAGGTATATATTGCTCACAGAAAAGATAGATACAGAGCTTCTTTATTGGATTTCAAACCAAACGAGTTGTAATTATAAAGTCAACTTTGTCTAAATGATCCTCTTTTTTAACACACTCGACTTGTGGGGGTGGGATTAGGATTCTAGTGTAGGCTCAATAGTCAGCATAAGGATATTTAGTTATACATTATCACATGAAAGAAAAATATGCCGATGAATGGATTCATCTATTGAAAATGAAATAAAGAAAAGTTTCACCTATGATTTGTCTAACATTCTAGATGCTTTTAGTGGTTTAAAAATTTGGTGAGAAACGTAAATGTTTCAGAAACAATTCCCTCCTTTTTAAGTAAGGTTTTCTAAATTCAGTATAAATTACATTTAGTAACGTGCTTTTTTCCTGAAAATATAGCCATTATTTAAAAAAAATTGAAAACTATTCTGAAAGTGTTGTTTTAAGAGCAGTAAGCACTGAGAAAAAAAAATGGATCCTGGCAAATGAGGAGAAAAAATACTTTGATATTGGCTTTGCTGTCACTTTGCCATTTTATGCATGTATCCAATTCATGAAACTTTTATTGAAACTACATTTTGTATATATACGATTCAAACCGTAAAAAATATGCAGTAGAATTTATACATAATTACACGTATTTACCGTAGAGGAAGTTCAAGTACCTAAAGGTATTTATAATAGCATTTTCACATTTTGGCACATTACCAATACATTAATGGCTCAATCTATAAAATAAATTTTTAATGTGTATATTATAACTTTTAAATAACTTATAAATTTCAGAATTGGGATCAGGTGCCTATGATGGGCTGGCATCTCCTGTTATACCCGCCGTGAACCATACATGTACATGTATATACATGAAAATAGAAAAGCTGATGTCATTTTGTTTGTCATATAAAGTTGTAATGAATTGGACCTATCGTCATTAGTCAAGTAAAACATCCATATATGAAACAGCTTTATAAGACTCTTTCGCGTCTTTTATTTCGAGTACAATGAGATATATCGGTAAGACACATCGATGGAAGTAACTATTGTTAATTTATAAAACGTGTACATGTAAATGTCGAACTAAAGGTCGGAGTGAAAGTTTTTTTCTTTCAAAATATGTAGAAGTTAAATCCTTCTCAGGTAGGCTTATAAAAGTGAAAGTTTGTTAGCCGTTCTAGAAAATTAGCCGAAGGGGAGCTGCAAATTTTATACCTTTACACGGCACTCCATTGAAAAGAGTGACGGTTCATTTTTTTGCCATTACTTACTGCGAGAAAGGACAGCTTATACGGTCTATACGGTCTCATCTAAAGGACTGTACAATTAAAACTTATGGTAATTGTCAATGGCTGTCAAAGATGATCTCCTGTATGGGCAGCGGAAAGGGCAAAAATTAACATAATTAAAAAACAAACAATTCTTTTAATTTCAATGACCATAAAAACTTAACAAATGATATACAATGCATAATAAACAGACCTTTTCGCAGAACAAATATACATTAAAGCAAAACCAACGACCACGTACGTAACAAACATATATAAATGCAAAACCAACGATCATTTTTGCAGTACAAACGTACACAAAAACACGACAAACGAAAAAAACTTAACAAACGTGATCGCGGTAAATCTAGTCTTCCAGACTCCCGGCTCCCGACGGTCCCGGATTTTTTTTCTCGGCGATTTGTTTTTTGCCTTCTCAGGCACATTTTCTTTTTAAATGAATTCAATGATATGTAAAAACTTATACAAATTTGCGTATTTATTACTGAGTCAGCAGTATCACCTTCCAAAAAGCGGTAAATCTAGTACTCCGTTATAAATATTAAAACCAAAAACGGACATTGATACAGAGAGACGTAAGGTGTTGGAGATAGAAGGTGCATGGACACAGATTTGAATTTAATATTTTCTGTATAATATAACGACTTTTATATTGTAATAGCATTTCACACAAAAATATATTAAAAATCTTATTTCATCTAAAAGTTATTTAATCTTCAAATTTTTAGACGGGTTTGATTGACACAATCTTGCACTCTCACAAATTTTAATTTTATTCTTAATGCTTAGGAAAAGTGGCAGTCTTGTTTCAATAACTTTAAGATGAAATAAAATTAACTTCAAATCTTTGTCCATGTATCTTTAAAGGTATTGAGAAGATATTTCTTCTCGAAAAGATGGAATTAAGGTGTTAATTAAAAAAAATGAACACTTAAATTCTATAAAATTCATAACATCAAAATGATTTGATTTCAAAAAATATCAAAATTTTCATAAAAAAATAGCTAAATCTAACATTGTAACATTGAACTTATGGTAAAACCATGCAAAATGAAAGTATTGCATTGTAATACATTGATATAGCATCGTTTTTGAAAGGAAGGGTAACCATGTAAAAAAAAAATTTCAAGCTAGCTGAAAAAAAGATTTAAAAAATTGACAAGCAAAAAAAAAAAAAAGGAAATCAAAATGAAATAGCCCAAACTCGAAAATCCCATTTCGTGTGTGTGAGTGAGGGTGTGTGTGTGGTGTGTGTGTGGTGTGTGTGTGTGGGGGGTGGGGGGGGCTACGTGCCTGTAATATAATATGTCAATGTAATGTAAAGTTATCATAATAGATTCTTGTAATATTTTTTAAAAGAATTGGGGAAAACCAATTTATAAACACACAAAAAAAGACGAAACAGCCTTCAGGAGAATGAGATTTTTTTTTCAGTTTATGTAAATTCTTTTCTTTCATTTGAAATTCTTAAGATAAATTAACCCCCCTCCCAAAGGAAAAAATCAAAAGGGATCCTACGTGCAACCACGTCTATGTTGTAGAGCCTGGAAACATAAACATGATGTGGCAAAGAGTTCTATACGAAAAAAGAAATGTGTGGGGAATTTTTTTGCATGCAATTATCTTGCATGTAAATGAGGGTTTTCATTTATTAAAAAATATACCTCAGTTTGTTGTTCATAATCGCCATCCTAAGAAAACATCGGTATCCTTTTTTCAGTGGTTTTGGCATTTACAGCTGAGTACTAGATTACCGCTTTTGGCAGATAATACTGCTGATTCAGTACTAAATACGCAAATTTGTTTCAGTTATTATATATTAAATTTAATGATTTTTTTAAACCTAAAAATGTACCTGAGAAGTGAGAAGAGTTTTTGTGCGCCGACAAAAAAGAAATCGCAAAAAAAAAAAAAAAAAAAAAATCCGGGACCGTCGGGAGCCAGGAAGTCTAGATTTACCGCGATCACGTTTGTTAAGTTTTTCTCGTTTGTCATGTTTTTATGTACGTTTGTTCTGCAAAGATGATCGTTGGTTTTGCATTAATATATGTTTGATACGTACATGGTCGTTGGTTTTGCTTTAATGTATATTTGTTCTGCGAAAAGGTCTGTTTATTATGCATTGTATATCATTTGTTAAGTTTTTATGGTCATTGAAATTAAAATAATTGTTTGTTTTCTCTTTATGGTAATTTTTGCCCTTTCCGCTGCCCATACTCCTGCATCATTTAATATCAAACTCAGAGTACTTGTGTGTTGAATTAATATGGCTTAAATAAAGTAACACATAATGTTGTGGACTTAAGAGGTAATGATGGTTTTTGCTTTATGTGTTTGTTTCTATTACTTAATGTGTCAATTGTGTTTTGTATTGTCAATTATACTATGTGTTGACAAACTTTGGATTAAATTCCAACCATGTGTTTCCATTTGTGAAAAACAGAGCACAGCAATATCAGGTATTTATAAAGTAAATTTGTGAATCGTTGATACTTTTTAGCATTTCTACATAGTGAAAACATTTTATTAGTTTTTTTTCTGATTAGACCAAATTATATTAAAAGACGGAAAGGCTAGTGGCTTGGTCTTTTTAGTTCTTTGATTTTTATTGTTTATTGGACTTTTATACTTGAATACTGTTAGTTATCCGTATATTTCATTTTTTATACCTATATATTTCCAAATCACTAGAACTGATCTATATATGAACCTAGTCCTTTTCCTCGTGAAGCATATGGAGATAACGAACCGCATTTAAGATCAAAAGTCCATAAAACAGTACAAAATAGGAGCAGGACAAACACGGACCCCAAAAAAATCAGGGGTAGGATCAGGTGCCATGGAGGAGTGAGCATCCCCTTCCGACCTGCCACATTCCCATGTGCTCTTTGTCGTGATCGGAAAATAACGCGAAAATCCGTTGTCAATTCAGTGAACAAAAATGGACTAACATTTAAAATGAAAAACGTCGATCAGCATATGACTCAATGACAAACTGTATTTGCTGACAAGGTCATTGTTTCGACCATAAAACTTACGAAATGATTACTTTATACGAAACTGCTGATATTCTTGTTTCATCATCAACTGGATTGTCAATAATTTACCTCATTTCAGAAATTGTTCATATGTAGAGCATGCTCTTGCGTATCGAATCAACTAAGAGAAATAAACTCCTTTTGCAGGTGATGAAGGTATATTGCTGCACAAGTAAGGGAAATTGACGATAGAAAAGTTAGTCATTACGTTTATGAAAGAGCTTGATTTGTTATTTTACCATAACGTCTTTTTTAAGTAAAATATCCAAAAATGAAACAGATATGTCAGACTCTGTGGTATCTATTATTTTAAGCTCACCAGGAATTTTTTTTATATTTCAATCAGGGTTTTCAATTACAGGGTTTTTGGTGACGTCTCTATATAAGTTGACAATTATCACTTGGGACGTAACGAACATTCAATCAATCAATCAATCAATCACTCACTCACTCAATCAATCAATCAATCAATCAAATCTTTTCATCTTATTATTACTTTTTCTCTTCTGTTGTCATCTTTTCCTTATCAAGCTTTCCCATAGCAACTGCTTTCTCATATATGACTTTTAGATTATAATTCATACATTTGATGGTAAAAGTCACATTTCTTCTCAAATAAAGCCCCATTTGTTATTTTTAATTTACTAGCATATACAGTTTATTTCACGATGATTTCCTTTTTACAGAAAGCTTGTCCCAATCTAGAGAGGAAGATTTACAAAATGTGACCAACATTTAAACAGGATCTTTTGCCTGGAGCCTTGAGGTGTCCAGTTTCCATGTGTCGCCACATCAGCATCGATCGAAGGCTGACAGCGAGAGTGATCGATAAGCACACAGACACACCAATACCCTAGGCACATCACAGGATTTCAACGTATATTATAAAATTGAAATTGTCATCACTTACACTTTTATTTCAATTCATTTAAAACATAATAAGCTTTCCGAGGTTCCATGAGTAATGATCGCGATGAAATTTATAGTTTTTTGCGTCTAAAACTCATAAAACTTACTACCCGATTTTTAATTAGCATCGTTATTTACGAGAAGAGCAGATATGAAGTTTTGCAGCAGTAGATATTTTGAATTTTGCATTAACTCTGGTTTCTAAAAATCTGTATTATAAAAACACTTAATACGAAAGTTTAAAGAAAGGTTGAAACATAATACAAGCCCATAAGAAAATGCTCTACGTATGTACAGTTTCTAAAACTAGGTAAATGAATTATAAATTATGAAACAAGAATATGTAGTAGTAGTTGTAGTAGTAGTAAATTTTATTTATAGTTGGACTATATACACATAACAAAGAACATGAGCTTTAAGGCTCTTTTACCGACTAGAAACATAGAAACGCATTCAGCATTTATAAAATGTATACATGTAAGGGCAAAGTAAGACAGAAGTACATTAAAACACACGAATGTAACTATAGACACTGCTAAACACATATGAAAAGAAAGTAAAGAAATAAAAGACAAAACATTAGAACAACACACAAAGAAAATAAAAGATTCAACATAAGAATTCAAATGTCATGTACATATATAAAAGAGGAAAGATTAAGACAACACAATACTGTAAAATTCTAAATTAAGACGATCATCCACAAAGTTAAACATTAGGTATGAGGCTGAAAAGTTTGAAGTCAGCAGGAACTGCATTTAAAATTTAGTTCTCCAAGCAATTTTCAAATTAAATTGGTTATAAGAGGAAAATTTCCTGGCTTCATTGGGCAGAGAATTCCAGAGCTTTGCTGCCTCATACCTAAATGATTTCATCCCATACCTCGTTCTTGGTCGTGGGACCTCTGCAGTATTCGTATATCTAAAACTGTATGAATTATTAAAAAAAACAACAACCACATTTTGCAAAAAGACGGGACTTAATCCTTGGATAATGTTTAAAGTTTCTAGAGCAATGGCACGCATTCTTCTGGTTTTCAGAGATGGTACATGTAGTTTAGATTTATGTAAGACTTTCATAAGAAGTTTTATAATCTTCATAAATAAATCTTAACGCTCTTTCCTAAATTTTCTCTATTTTGCGAATATCAGCAGTCTCGTTTAATGTCATAATTTCGTAAGTTCTATGGTCGATACAATGACCTTGTCAGCAAATGTCTAATGCTGACTGACTTTTTTCATAGTTATTGTCTGGTCATTATTTACACCCTGAATTGTCAAAGAATTTTCCCGTTACCTGTATTTCACAATCATATCAAGGAGAACATTGCGGGTGTGACCAGTCGGCAGGGGATGCTCACACCTCCGTTGCACCTTTTCCCACCTCTGATGGTTTGGAGGTCTGTGTTTGCTCTGATCCTATTTTGTATTGAATTGTTTAATGGACCTTTGTATATCAATACTGTTCGTTATCTCCATATATTTATTTTCCCTTAAGAAAAGAATGGGGATCAAAATATGATAATTATTTTGAAATCCATGTCTAGACAATTTCAACATGCTTTTGCGAATATCGATTTTTGTTGAGAAATAATTTAATTAATTATTTTTTAATTTCACATTGTTAATGAAACAAATGTGTTTTTTAAATAACATATATAGTCAAATATGGTTTCAATATCATTTTATGCTTTTCATCATGGATATAATGAGGTGAGAGTCTGTAGATGTATCACATTACCCATAAACAGTTCCCTCTAGACTTCCCTCATGTTTAATAAAGAAAGCTGACCGAATGGACTAGGATCAATCCAAGCAGATGTGTATTAACACTTAATGTGCACCGGTTGCCTGACGATGGTTTTTCCGGGAAAAACATTATTTTTATGGAGGTGGGCTGGATAATATATTATATTTATGTTCATTAACTCTGTTTGCATGACATGCATATTCCTCATGGACAATAAAACGTTTGTATAATTGCAGAGGATACTTTTTGATGCTTATTATTTTACCATGAAAATTGAGAAGTTAAAAATGTTGTCCATGAAATAATTGAATGAAATTTTATTTTGAGGGTTTATTTGAAGAAATCGTTGATATGTACAACTGTGTTTAAAAAAAGTACCTCGAGCTTTATTACTTTCTCTGATACATATAAGACAGATTCATATGTTTATGCTCAAATTTTATTATGAACAAATATCAATATCTCTATCTAATACTGTAAAAATGTTTTATGCAGCCGGATAATCATTTGTGATGAGCTATTGTAAATCTTTCTGAACATTTAAGACTATGATTTATCATGCCCTAAAAATATTCTGAAATCATCCACTTAAAATGCTTCATCAAGTATACGAATTGGAGCTACACCAATAAAAATGTTTTTTGTTTTTTTTTTGTTTGTTTTTTTTTTTTGTTTTTTTTTTTTGGCAATCAATTTTTTCCAATACAAATATTCATGCATCAGGCATATAAAATATTAAGCATTTTACAGTCAATTAATTTATTATTTATTTATGTATATTGATAATCTAAAACAAATACACAACTTGTTGATTATTTCTACATTATATCACTCCTACTTGTGACACTACCTACACATAATTAGACACCAAAATCTTTCATATCATATTACTGAACGGCTATACAAATACTCAAATTTTATGAAAGACGAGTATTTCTGGACAGAAATAATTTATGTAAGCGCTCCCTTAAATGTTGTCTATGGAAACTGTTGTATCACTAAAAAAATTACGGGTAACATTTCTGTTGTTAATATTGAAATGTAAGAAATCATTCATATATGCATGGTAATCATAAGTTATATGGATTTCCCCAATGAGGAAAAATCTAATATTCCTGAATGGTTTTCATTTATGAAGACATTGAACTTTTTGTCCCCCGCATTCACTGAAAGTTGGGATTTTATTTCGGTCTTTCTGTTCGTCTGTCTTTCCATTTGTCTTTATTTTTCCGCAAGCTATCTCAAAAAGCCTTTGAGTGTTTGCAATGAAAATTTTACATAACTCCCCATGTCCCAAAGAAGACGCCTATGGATTTTGAGGTTTATAAGATCAAATTTTAAGGTCATAGGTTCAGAAATTCTGCCTTTATTAACATTTTTATTTCCGCAAAATTCTAATAACTAGAGAAGTGTTTGAGCGTTTGCATTGACATTTTACATTTCAACTCCCTATGCCTTAAAGAAGACCCGTATTGATTTTGAAATCCAAGGACAATTAAAGATTCACAGGTTGTATGTTTTTAAAACTTTCATTACCGGATGAAATTTTAAGAAGTTTTTGAGATTTTGCAACTCATTTTTAACAAAGTGTCCCCTCTTGATTTCCCCCACCCGATCCGCGCTCGAGTAAGTGTCGAATATATAATATGATAATGTTTTAATAGTATTTTAATTTAAAGAATATCAACCACCTATACGTGCACACATGCAAGCCACAAGTCTATGTATCTAGGCTTACTGCACAATGAAATGCAGGCTATGACATGGATGTTCAGGCAAAATGACGGAGAATGATTTCTAAACTTTGCTTTGGCAAATTCTTGCAAAAGTGGTTCACGCTCAAAGGTGACAAGAGTCAAATACATTGGTACCCAACAGAAGGCCTCGTTCCATAGAAAATCCTTGTGATATATAAAAAAATATCTCCAAGAAAACATTGTCAATCACATTGTTGAACTACTTGACGATTTTTTGCGGAAAATTTTCAATGTTACACACACTACATGCAATTTTTATTATAAAGAATGTTTTATACAAATACATATAACAGTGAACCGTGCGCGCATAAATTTCGCAGTCGAATTCTCGAATTACGGGAGAAGCTTATGTACAAGAGAAAGGTTGGCCCGAGGTGGTATACAGTTGAGTGCCTATGGACAAGCCTTGCTAAATAATGGATAGGGACATACTATAAAGCATTGATTGAGATACCAGTACAGTGGATGCAAACATCTATTTCATAATGAAATCCATTAAAAATTATATAAATCAAGTGTTTTATTTGTAATTATGGACTTACTATAAAGCATCGATTGAGATACCGGTACAGTGGTTGCAAACATCTATTTCATAATCAAATCCATTAAAAATTATATAAATCAAGTGTTTTATTTGTAATTATGTTTGTTTTAATTGCATAAGGTTTTCGAAAGCGGATCATTGCGCTTGGTGTTGATGTCAAGACTGAATATTGTGTTTAATCAAAGGAATAATTGTAACAGTACAGTACAGTTTGACGATATTTACACTAAAACAACTATTTCACATTGAATGGATAAGGTAATCAACACAAGCACATTAATTTGTTCAAGGAAAATGTAAATGTTTTATAAAGGTATTCCTAACAATGCTTCAACCAATGTGTACGAATACATTAATATATTTTTATGTAGAAATCGCGTTCTCTCGAAGAACAAAAGCCCACTTACTTTGAAATTGTTTTAGGGGGTAATGCAAAACTTGTGTATTTGCCTTTATAAATGCTTCTTCATCCTTTGATTGAAGACTAAGTCACTTTGTAGAAAAAGTACTTTTTTGCATAATTCAAAGAAAGTCAAAATGTATATACTTACTGTGATTGCATTACCAGATCCTTTATGCATGGCATGAGTTCACTAGATTATCTTTTTTGTAATTTTGCCTAAGATCGAAGAATTAGAGTTAAAGTTTAAGACAAATTTCATTTTTTTTTTCATAAATCGTGACAAATATATTTAAATAAAACAAAAACAACAGGGATTAAAGAAAGTTTATAACAAATGAAAAGCCAAGGGAATGTTTCAGCTTTCTACATGAACTGCAGTACCTGTCTACCTGAGGTAACCATGTTCGTTTACCTTTAGATAAGCTTATCCAAAAAAAAAAAAAATCAAATACATGACATTATATTTTTTCTCAAACGTTTTTTCAAGCATGATCAATAATTGCAACATGAAATGAATTAACTCAACAGAATTGAGAATTCGTGTGAAAAGTGTTGTATAAAGCAAAGTTTGAATTATGGAGATAACGAATGTCATTTAAGTCCAAAACTCCATAATATTGCAATAATATAAATCGGGAGCAGAGCTAAAATGGTTCTCTAAAAAACAGAGACAGGATAAGGTGCCATGGAGGAGATGGCATCCCATGTCGATCCGCCGTGTCATGATCAGGCAAATGGAAAATCCGTTCATCACATCATATTTATCATAAAGTTATGTTACCAGATTAGCATCAACATATTTTCTCTAGTAAAATATCAAGAAATGAAACATTGGTGTCAAATTTTTTTTTATAGGATCTTTGATTTATGTGAAATATCGATCAGTATTCGAGCTCAAAAGTCCGTTACGCATTTAATTTACAAAATGAGAAGGGAGCAATCACGGACCTTCTAAACATCAGATGTTGGATCAGGTGCCATGGAGGAGTGAGCATGCTCCTTGTCATGATCAGGAAATAAAAGAAAAATCGGTGGACAACTCAGTGTGTTAATACTGGTCCAACAATCAGGCTGATAAACGTCGGTCAGCATTTGACTTAATGATAAATAATTGTATTTGGTCAATCTACCATTAATTTCGAATAGATATACAAATGATCAAAAACAATGAGAATATTTGATGCTGTCCTTTAAAAAAAAATACCTGGAAAATCCGAAATTGAATTAAAGAAAATTTGTAAGTAAGTGTGTTAATACTGGCTGATAGTACTTTCATACAAATTATCATTGGCCTATAGTTTTGTCATTTTAAAAAACTATTTTGATACATATAACCCATAAGTCAGCATTTGACTTGATTATAAATTGTATTCGCTAAAATGTTCATTGGTATCAAGCTGTATTTGGACTGTATATCATAAATTTGCACAAAACATGATATATCAGAACTGTTCGTTGAATGATATAAAAATGGATCACAAACCATAGAATTAATGTTTTAGTTTGTATATAAAGGTATGTATATAAGAAAAAAATATAAGAATAAATAAATTATATGCAGAATTAGGAGATTTGCCATTTTATATTTGAAAAAAATGTCAATGATGTCATAATAAACCCATCCGGGCTTATATATCCAAAGGGGAATGGTTCCATTTTACTGAAAAAAAATGTCAATGATATCAGAAAAACACCCTGAACTTTAATTTGTCGTATGGAATTGTTGTATATGAAGTTCGAAAATCGTAGTTTTTTATGTAGTTGATTTGATAAAATTTTGTGATTTAAAATTTTCCAAAAGTTCCTTGAAATTAACAAATTTGATAATTAGAATTTATCAATACTTTGTCCATAAATCTAAATGTCTAGCTCAAGGCTACAGCCTCGTGTAAAAGTCCTTGAATGAATTCTGCTTCATATAAATTCAAAATTAAGTATACTTATAAGGAGACTCAATTGCTGAACTTCTTTATCACAAAAGTAGGTTAAAAGGTATGTGCATTGATTTTCGACTTAGAAAGGTTTTCATTTATGAAGACATCAATTGAACTTTTTGTCCCCCGCATTCACTGAAAGTGGGGGATATTATTTCGGTCTGTCTGTCCGTCTGTCTTTCTATTTGTCTTTCTTTTTTCCGCAAGCTATCTCAAAAAGCCTATTTTACATAACTCCCCATGTCCTAAAGAAGACGTCTTTGGATTTTGAGGTTTATAAGATCAAAGTTTAAGGTCATAGATTCAGAAATTCTGCCTTTATTAACATTTTCAGGATTCACTAGAGAATATGTAACATTTTACATAACAACTCCCTAAGGCAAATTTATAAAATTATTGTTTCTAAAACTTTCATTAACGTGTGATATTATAAGAAGTTTTTGAGATTTTGCAATTCAATTTTTACAAAATTTTCCAAAAGTTCTTTGGAATTAACAAATTTGATAATTTGAAAATCATCAATACTTTGTCGATATAACTAAATGTCTAGTTCAAGGCTACAGCCTATAAAACAATTTTGTCTTACACAATTTGAACTTCTTTATCACAAAAGTAGGTTAAAAGGTATGTGCATTGATTTTCGACTTAGAGAGGTAGTCGTCTGTAGGAATAGTTCTTAGTTATTTGCTGATCAAACAAGATTAATTACAGGATCCATAATATATACATGTACATCAATTTTATAAATTTAAATTCATTTCTTAAAAAGATTTACCTAATACAATTTTGTAAAAAAAAAACGTGAGGTTTTAAAATTATTCAAATCAAAAAGTTTTTTTTTTTAATTTTCATCCATATTTCTGGAAATTTATTGAGCAAATGTATATATTTAAACAATAAACTTTTTAGCTATTTACAAACCTTTAAAATGTTTGTTCTTAGGGTTAAGTAGGCTCATGAGTAGGCACATTCCAATAGAAAATGCATTATAATGTTTCACTTCTCTTCTAATTATGTAGAGGACAAATATAAAAAGAATGTAGGGTGATGAACAAGCGTCTTTACAGTTTGTAAAATTGATTGATTGATCATATATTGTTTAACAATTCTAGTCTCAAACCCCAAAGGCCTCTTTTCACTCTTTTAGCATCTAAGCAGTCTTAAAAACAGTTTCCATGTGGGGATTCATAGCATAGATTCATTCCCTTCGTTGCTATTGAATTTACAAAACATATGGAGATAACGAATAGTATTCAATGTCAAAAGTCCATAAAACAATACAAAATAGGAGCGGAGCAAACACAGACCTCTCAAACATCGGATGTAGAATCAGATGCCATAGAGGAGTGAGCATCCCCTGCTGACCTGCCACATCCGCCGTGTGCTCCTAGTCATGATCGGGAAATAACAGTAAAATTTGTCGTCAATTCAGCGTGTAAATAATAGACTAACAATTGGTATGAAAAAAAATCAGCTTTTGACTCAATATTGTATTTGCTGACAAAGTCATTGTATGGACCATAGAACTTACAAAATGATGACCTTAAACGAGGCTGCTGATATTCTTGTTTCATCAACGTGTTTGTCATGAATAATTTACTACGTTTTAGAAATTGTTCATACGCAGAGCATGCTCTTGCGTATCGAATCAACTGAGATAAAAAATCTCCGTATACACGTATGAAGATATTTTGTTGCATAAATAAGGGAAGTTGACGAAAGAAAAGTTAAAATCATCGTGTTTATCATAGAGCTTGATTGTTAAATTACCGTTGATGTCTTTTTTCAAGTAAAATACGAAACAGTGTTTCAGATTCGGTGGTGTTTTTTTAATTTCAAGACCAGGATATATCGTATGGACATAAGAATGTTGCTTTATCTTGTGAAACCGATTTCTTGGAAATTAAGTTTGTCAACATCTATTAGTTCTTACTATGAAAAGAAATAAGAATTCATACTCGTTTGTAAGGTGTCAAGATATTTGTTATTTCAAAATTGCCTGACCAAAGACATGTTTACTTAAAAATATAGATCTTTGGCATCCTCCAGATTTCGGCTGTTGAATGGGATTTTTGCTCTAGGTTTGTAAAGGATACTAATTGACTATATATGTGTAATCTTTCATGTCTAAGACTTTTAACAATCTGTGTGAATTCACATATGTACGAATTTTGCTTATTTTTGAGTGGAACTTTTTTTTCATGAGGCAAATACTAGTATTTAAAAAAAACTATGACATGTTAAGAGGAATTCTCTCTCTCTCGGTTGCCTTCAGTTTGACCCATGAATATGTCAACGACTTTGTATCAATTGAATATATATTTTTTTTACTCAATCTTTTAGAAAATAAAATAAAATCGACAAAAAATGCTCGAGAGTCAATAACATTAAATTGTACATCTTTTTAAATGAATTATACAACCATCCCTCACTATAAATAAAAAAGTAGGCTTTAAGTTATCATCAAGATGATTGTTTTTCAATAAAAAAGACTAAATTTGAAATGCAGAAATTTTCTTCTCCTCTGATTGGTTATCAACAAAATTACCTTGTTAAAAGTTGCTCTTATCCTACACAAAAGTTACTCCCAAATTGATATAAAAAGAATGCTATAGAGTTCTTCATTTTCAATACCTATGTATAATTTTCTGAGATAATGTCTTCAAACTACCAAAAAAATCTCTATTTTACTTTAAATAAGCGAAATAGAATTCAAATAAATTTCTTTGTAAATTGGGAAAAAAATTATTTAACATCTTTAAAGTCATTGGAGACGACATTTATAACCAACCTCAATAAACACAAGTAACTTCCATTCATACAAAATGTATGTTGACTAAATATATTTAAGTGAATTTGAAAGAAAAGAAACCACAGAATCTACCATATCTGTATATATTTTAATTTTTACGGTCTATAGACAATATGGTTCAACTAATAACTAAACTGTGTGACAATGAAGATGTTTATTGCTTGAAAAATCATCATCAACTTTTCTACTATGTGTAGTAATAATAATATTCCGTTATAACCTGTATATTTATGATGTTTACATCGATCTCGTTACTTATTCGACACTCAATTTCTTCCTGTAAGTATGATTTTTTTTCAAACCTAGTACTATAGTATGCTTCTGATAAATGTTGATGTTACAGGGATTTAAACTATCTCGTTAAAAGTCTTCATTTTTTAATTTCTATGGTAGTTATAATCATCTTGTTAGCAAATATAAAGTAAATATTTAATTAAAATAAATATAAATTTCATTTAGATACATATACATGTACATCAATGGATAGACTTTTCGGTACACTTAAAAAATGTACATAGGAAAAACTAATTTTATAGAAAATGATATTTTATTAGGATGCATTATATAACAGCTCCTTTTTCAAATAACCATCGCCGCTACACATTCATCACTACTATAAAATAATATACATTATCTTCACAAATTCCTTTGGATGAGACCTTTAAAACCGACACTGTGTCACGGTAGGCATTGACACGATAATATCCCTCACTGCTCAAAGGCCCCAAGTGTCGAGTAAAGGTCTAATCTGAAACCCTTCTGCAGGATATGGTGACGTTCTCCATATGAGTGTAAGTTTCTTGAATGGGACGCAAAACAACATAGAATCAATTCCACTTTCTAGCGTCTCATATAGTTTTGTACATATATACTCGTATGTGCATTAGAACTGTTTTTATGCTCACAGCAGGGAGTTTATGCTCACAAAAGGGAGGTGAATCTTTGACAATTTTTTTCCACTTTATTGTATAAAATCTTAGCAATTGCTTTTCAGTCAAATAAGTTTTTAGGCCAAATTGTCGTTTTTGTTGAATAAAATGGGTGTAAAATGAAAAGATTTTTGTAACATGAAAGATCGATTGCGAGATGCGTGGGTTTTGATGGCTTATTTCAACCCAATTTGTCAACACATTAGACGATTTTAAATCTTTGAAGTGAATGAGTTCTTTATGATACTCTTGATACTGAATCAAGGGATTTTTTTTAACTTTATCAACTTTAAAAGTTAGAGAAAATTATGATAATTTAATACATAAACTCCTGTCCTCCGAGGCTCCTATGTTAAAATTTAAAGATTTTTCAAATACATTAATTTTATATATATTAAAATTTTCATGATTTGATAAATGAAGGCAGGGAGGCCCAACCTTTAAGCCCTGTGGACATAAAATTCACAAAAAGGTAGAGGATTAATTGTCATTAAAAATATATAACGTACAAACAAATTCTGGTCAGTGGGAAAAGAGTTATACCGGGTACTGAGGGAAAGATAAAAATGTTTTTCTTATGAATATAGTCACCTGCGTGGCACAGTAGTTAGAACGTCTGTTCTATAGTCGCGAAGTAAGAAGTCGATCCTTACGTCGCGGGTTTGAATCCCACAATGGGACGCGGAGACCGGTCCTTTGGATGAGACCGTATAAACCGAGGTCCCGTGTCGCAGTAAATGCTGGCACGAAAAAGATCCCTCACTGTTCAATGGCCCTGAGTGCCGAACATAGGTCAAAATTTGTAGCTCTCCACCGGCAAGTGGTGGCGTCTCCATATGAGTGAAAAATCTCGAGAGGGACGTTAAACAAAAAACAATAGTTCAAATCAATCAATCTTTTATACATTTGTTAAAAACTCTTTAAATTCATAATTTCAGGATTTTAAATATTTTTTCCCATATTTTTTGCATGCATGATATGTTCAAGGTTGGTTCTCAAATAGGAAAATTCATTACTTTGCTCTACAAATGGCGGCCAAGAGGAATAATTTTATGCAAAATACGTCATAGAAAAACGTTCTAAATGTCGAGCTGAAGGCCACAACAAGTGTTTTCCACTTTTCATGTACAATATTTTGGACAAATTCTACTTCATTTGAATATAGAAAAAATTCTGCTTATAACTAGACACAATTGGTACCCATGGGAATTCCAATTGTTGGAAGACCTTGTCTCCCAAAATCACATAGATATTGTCAAACAGAATCTCAAGCATCTTTTTTAAATCAACTTCAGAGTACTTGTGTGTAAAATCAGAATGGTTTTGATAAAATAATTTTGCAAATGGCCAATTACAAGGCAAGTAAATTTACCATTTTTATTGAAAAAAGCAGCTGTGAATGATATAAAAAAGCCTTGACTTATTTGGACCTTTATCGTGGGGAATGGTTGTGTATACAGTTGAAAAGTCTTAAGTCTTTAAGCTGTTTATTTTGGTAAAATCTTGTGATTTCAAATTTTCCAGAAGTCCTTGGAATTTTAAGTATCCACATCTGATTTACACCACTTCTCGAATATATTCTTTCACAGTACTCTTGAAGTTTCTCTTTCGTTACTGGTAATATCTTAGCGAGGAGAAAAGGAAGAGGCTTGGTTGAAGATTTACTAGAACCCGCATTGTATCTTTGTTTTTATGAAGTTTCGGAATTCAAAAAAATTCATTTTGGGTGTTATGGATATTAAAAAATATTCAAAACTGACATATGATTTTAAAGAATTTCTTCCTTAGAGAGGGAAATAAGAGTTGAAGATGGATTACCACGTGCACTTTTAAGAGTAAAAACTTCTTTTAAAAAACAATTTATACTTACAAACCAAGACAACGTTATTACCTGCTTTGTCAGCAGGGACTAGTGCGTACTGATCATGTTATCTAATTCTTTTTTTCACTTCTGGATTATTGAATGCAGAATGATAGAGGGTTTTCATATTGCTCCTCAATCATTTAATACTTGATTGTAACATAGATCTGATATACATTAAGTCTATTCTGACAAAGTGTCAATGTCTTCTTTTTTCATATCTGGCATACACATACACAAGGATTCCAAAAATGTATTTTAAGAAGCTTTTGTCATGCACACCTTATATCCCATGGTGCCTGGAACCAGGAGTTCAGATTAACATTCCTTTCAGAGGAGTAATAAATGTCCAAAAGATTATAGATAAGATACGATGACGGGCAAATACGGAATTACAATAGGCCACATGATTAAATTTTCTAAGATTTATGAAAACACTCTGGAACATTGCAAACTGTGGTTGTCGTAAATATGATTTTATTGACATAATATCTAATCATACATTCAATTTCAATTGAGCTGAACAAAGTGTTTTAAATATATTCCAGTAATATTTGTATGAGACTTAAACGGAGATCGCTTCATATATCGCTTTTCCGAAGGTTTTAAGTCTTTCTTGGAAAACCTAGAATTTTTAAATACAAATTCTAAAACCAAAAGAGGACGGAAAAGCAAAGCATCTCTATTATATAGAAAAAGAGAACAAAATATATAATGTATTGTTCATAACATTTATCCCACATATGCGCCTTTCCAACACTTGATATGTATAAAAGCAAACAATGTAACAAAATGTTGCAAAATGTTATACATTCTTATGTTTGGTATTTGATTCACTATTAACAGATCGCTTATGTTTAGATTCCACATTTTCTGGCATCGTTTCCATCGATTCTCGTTTCGAGTTAGGAAGTCCTGGAAGCATGTTACCATCTAAATCACTCACATCTCTTTTATAATTGTAAAGATTCATTCCACCCAGGCTACTTAGGCCTCTCTTGTACCCATGTAAACTAAACCCACCCAGCGAACTTAAGCCTCGCTTTGAAAATCCACCGTGGAGTGACATACCACCAAGTGAACTTAAACCTCGTTTGGAAAATCCTCCGTGGAGTGACATACCACCTAGGGAACTCAGACCTCGCTTTGAAAACCCTCCATGAAGTGACATACCACCAAGGGAACTTAAACCTCGTTTGGAAAATCCACCATGTAGAGACATGCCACCCAGTGAACTAAGACCCCGTTTCTTGAAATCACCATGAAGGGACATTCCACCCAGATTGCTGAGAGCTCGCTTATTAAAGCCTCCGTGTAATGACATTCCTCCAAGAGAACTTAGCCCTCTCTTGTAACCATGGAGGGAAAATCCACCTAGGGAACTTAGAGCTCTTTTATAATTATGCAATCCGAATTCACCCAAAGAATCTAACCCTCGTTTGTAATAGCTGTGGAGAGCCATTCCTCCTAGGTTACTAAGCCCGCGTTTTAAATTGTGAAGGGACATTCCACCTAGTGAGCTAAGCCTCCGCTTTGCAAAGTTGTGAAGATTTAATCCTCCGAGAGAATTCAGTCCTCTTTTGTATCCATGAAGGGAAAATCCACCTAAACTGCTAATAGCTCTTTTCTCGTTGTCACTAGAGAAATCCTTGTCATCAAAAATTTCGTCAATCTTATTCTCTGATGGAGAAATTTCTTGAATAAAATCCAGAGAATTTTCTGGGGTATTGTTGTCAGTTTCGATAGGTTCTGGTTCCTGTTGAAAGATATCTTCTAGATTGTCTCCCGCTTCCCTGTAACCCTTATGTACGATGGTGCCACCTAGGTTATCAAGGGGAGGTAATGTAGTCATAGAGAGTGGTGCAGGTGTGGTGAGAGTCCAGCCCATAAGTAATTCTAAAAGTTGACTGTCTTCTGAAGGATCGAAGCTTCGAGTCTAAAAGGAATTAAAAAAAATGGTTTATATATATGTTTGAGAATGTTTTTACCAATATAGAAAATCGTTCAAATATGCATAGAAAATTTAAAAAAACACATTTTACAGATGTTTCTGTAACAGTTGATTGCCTTACAGATAAAGATCTTTGAATATATTTTATTATTATATATTATATCAACACTGTCCAAATTCTGTCCATGTAAAAAAAAGTATTCTTTTGATGCTCTTAAATCATTTATATTTTATGTAACGTCTTCATAACCATCGCTGCTTTCAAGCAAAAAGAGTAAATGCCAAAAAGAAAAAGAAAGAAATATGATTGCATGAAAAATACTTTGGATATTAAAATGGAACAAGTAATAAGAATCTTTTATTTGAGATGTCCAGTTTTATTCAGTAATGAACTTGTTATTTCATGGCTGGATGGCTGGGGATAGAATTATGGGTTTTGTAATTATACCGGAGTGGCGATTCCTTCCATGGCTATCGTAAACTTGTCCTGCGGCTTATTGGATTACTTCAATCAAGATATAAATGAATTATTGACACTAGATGTTCTCCCAGAAAGACAATTCTCCGGTAGCCGGCGACTAATTAGAGACCCCAACTTTACGTCAATACCTATGTATTTGACCCTTCGGGGAAGCTTAACGGAATCACGTGGTCAAACAAAATAGAAAGTTGCAGGTAAATTGCATGCTTGTAAGTATAGAACTATGTTAGCGAAAGATTGCTATTGATATGAAATAAATATAATTTCTGGCGATGGTTATGTTTCATACACATCAAAGAAAGAATTATTTCTCTCGTTGGGCAACAAAACTTTTTTAGTGATTTGTCTTTATTTGAAGAGGCTTAACAATCATTTTCTAAATTCTCAATATTCAAAATCCCTTCATCTGAGTTGATGTTTTATTTAGGCGTCAATAAGGATAGGTTAGAAATGGAATCCTAAAAGAAACAGATTTAAAGAGATAAAAACACTATTGTATGCATTATTTACAAAACAGCTTCGCAGTTATTTACAACTTATTTTATTCAGCAATTCCTCGATCGAGTCATAAAATGGTTACAATCGAATTAAAAGTCTATTACAGGAAACAATTGTATAACTAGTGGAGACCAATGGCTGAATGTTAGGGACTGTTGATTGGCCTTGTTACATAATTTATCTGTGTGAAAAATCGGTTTCTTAATGTAACATCTTATATTTATAGACGGCAGCAGTTCTGGGCCTGTTTATGGGTGTCATGTAATCAGCTGAAATACATAAATGATTGATCTCTGATCTTTGCTTAATTCCTACCGATCTTCATCGAATAAGATTATAATGCTAAGAACTTAACCAAGAGTACATGCTATTTCTCATGTCGTTTTTACTAGAGGACACCCTGATCTTGAATTACCAGGGATCGACTTCGAATTTGATCCAATAAGATGTTAATTCCAAGAACTTTACTATCTCCTGTCATTGTTGACTAAACAAATAAAATGTTTCCTACACGGCTTATATGAAAAAAAAATCTGCATTATTACTGTATTGAAAAAATGCCGGGGCATTGTATTTACTCCAGTAGACGTAAAACAATAATTTTAATATTTTGTTTGACTCTTACCTTACCAAACAAAGCAAACAATTTTCTTTAATTATTATCCTCTTGTGTTATTTTTTTAAAATTGAATTTCATTAAAATCCAATATTCATTATATTAAAATCTTAAACCAATAAAATCAAAACTGATTCAAAAGTACTCTTTACAAAAATTATTATCTTTGACTCAAAAAGACCCTGAGAAAAGTTAATGTTTAAAATTTTAGACAGAAATCAACTTAAACATCAAAACTTCATCTTATTGGGTTAATTAACATATTTTTATAGGCTTTCTACTTTCAGAAGCAGTAATTTTGAACATCACTTGACAGAAAAAGCATATTATATATTTATAAACAGGAGGCTACTTATGAAAACTGCTAGTATCATTAGAAAATATGAGGTTTTGTCATTGAGAAAAAGTAACAAATATGATATTTATGTTATTTATCAAACATTTTAGATAAATATCTCATAAAAATCTGAATAATTTCTAAACTTAATTTATATGTAGTACTAAAATTTTATGATTTGCATGCATATCTAAATAAAGATATTTTTGCTGACCTGCAGCATAAGTTGATGCGAAGCAATCCTTATAC
Source organism: Saccostrea cuccullata (assembly GCF_032062105.1). Lineage (NCBI taxonomy): Eukaryota > Metazoa > Mollusca > Bivalvia > Ostreida > Ostreidae > Saccostrea > Saccostrea cuccullata. Next base: position 150,988 of record NW_026933012.1, read on the forward strand.
TAATAAAATGTACTTTCCCCTTTCCTCCTATAAGTTAAATTACTTTTTTTTCAATGAATCATAATTTTTCAGGGTTTATTGATACAATACCTATCACTATATACACGGTACCTATGAATATGACAAACATTTTTGTTGTGTTGCAGTACGACTAGTTAATTACATGTATTGCACAAAAGGGTCCTAATCGTATACAAACGTATGTCTTTCACAGACTACGAAGAAAGGGGCAAAACCGTCACAAACTCATGCAGAAGGGAGAATATTGATTTTTTTGGAAACCTCAGGCAGTGTCCAAAGCGGAATAACTCAATCGGGTTCTCCCGAAGATAATGGTTTGTTAGCTTTTTAAGGAATCACTGTCAAGTTTGTTGGGTATGCCAGGGCTTCAACGATAATTAGAAAAGTGGGATAAATTGCTTACATGTAACGGGCTAATCCCTTTAAGCATAAATTTCCCCACGTTTCTGACTATTTTTAATGTCCCTGGCATATCCAACAATCTAGACAGTGATTTCTTATATTTCCATTTCACTATGAAATAAAACTAAATTTAGATGTGAAAAATGTTTTCTAAAAGATTTAAATTACACGAGACGAGGCCTTCTTTGCCAATTGCAATAGTCCCCGCCCGCCGACTCAGACACAAACACAGACGCATGAGATCTACATGCATTTTAGGCCTTCTTGGCCTAAATTGCCGAAATTCGAAATTCACATGTATATTCCGGTTGAATTATTAAGAAATCATCTCACCTAACAAGAGTTATCACAAAGAAAACAAAAAGAAATTGAAATATGTTTAGTTCAACGTCCCTCTTGAGATTTTTTCAATTGAATAGAGAGGCCACAACTTGCCGATGGACGGCTGCAAAATTAGACTTATGTTTAGCACTCAGGGAAAATGAGCAGAGAGGGATCTTTTTCATGCCAGCTCCTATTGCCACACGTGACCTCGGTCAAAATGGTCTCATCTGAAGGCATTGGGAGTCTAACCGCGAGTAAGAACCAAATCCTTACTCTGCAGCGCTGTAACCCTGCCCCGCGCTTAGATACTGAAACAGGGCGCGTAAATGATACATTCAGCTGTATATGAAGGTGTATTGTTCAAAAATATATATATGTTGAAAATTTAATGTCATTATTGTACAATCATATATAATAAAGTTTTCTCAGGAAGCTATACTAATTATTGAATTGTTCAAGAGGGAACTACATTGTACGCCATATGTGTAAGCATTTGCCGGAGAAAGACTGCTTTGAATTCGAACGTACAACTTGAAGGCAAAATTGGTTTTTGAAACAACATACTATGGAAGACTAAATAGTAAGACTGTATTTTCCATGGATTGTGAACAGTAATTTAAGCCCAAATCTAGCCTCTTCCCCAATTTCCAGGAAGAAAAATGCTGACATCAATAAGTTTCTTTGACATTTTCAACACTTAATTGAATGAAAAAGATACCTTTACACTGCTACAATAAATGGAAACTTTCAAAGTTTCACAATGACTACAACTTTAATTTTTGCATGTCAAGACATCCGTTCCAATTCAGAAATTCATTTTTATATCAATGTATACTGTGTATTTTTATTATAATTTTTTTTGCCCTCATGATTCTAAAAAATAATTCTGCCTCAATGGTAAAATGTAATTCATTTTCAACTACATCACTTCATCCTTTCTTCCCTTTTGGTCATCGAGTTATTTAATGGTTCACAAACACCTTCAAATTTTAAAGGAGATGCGAAGTCAGTATTTTTATACCATATTTCAATATGACAGAAACTTGATTTTAAAACAGATATCAATATTAATGAATATTCAGATTGTTCGAGTTTATTCCTATTTCATTATCATTCGTCTGTTCGGTATTAGGATTAAAAGATTCCGAAGCTTAAATAAATCCTACTAAGAGACCGCAAATCCCTTGAGAATTTTCTTTCCCCCTAAAAATTTAAAATTAAAGCGTTATGCATATTGAGTTTAAAATGAGTCATTAATTTTCTCATTTTAAACGGCTCATTAATAAAATATACAATCAATTTTATTTATCAGCATCGATTAACAGAAATGTAAAATTAAGATCACGATACAGAAAAGGGAGTGTGATTGAGAAAATTATGCAAATTAATTTTCTTGAGAAGATTTTTTTTATTCAATAAAAAGGAATTTTTTGCGGCCTTTTTAAAACAAGGTCAAAAGCGCGTCCTTACATGATTGCTGTTTAGCATTTTACTCTCCTTCTCTGTCATGCGTGGCACAAAGTTGGTAATTCCACAGTATTCCTTAATAGTTAAAGATTAAAGTTAATCATATTATAAGAGAGATAACTCTATATTGTTATTGAAAAACATAATTGTCCATCAACAAATATTCCTTTAAAGAAATTTGTACCAGGCATTGTAATTGTCTAGTTTTTTAATTATTTCCAATTTTTGCACATGCAAGTGTGTAAAATGCTTTAATTGTTTGAATTTAATTTATAATGCTAATAAGCAGTTCTTTTGGAAAATCATTAAAAGGTTCAAGTAAAATTTTATAAGAGTGAGCAAAAAATCTTGAATCTTAAGGGAAAATTGTTATGAAAAAAACATTTTAAGAGCGTTTCAAATTAAATATAAATTTTGCTATATGCGGAATAAGGAGATAATCTGCTATACGCAGAGTAAGGAGTTAATCTTTGCGGACCCGAATCTCACTGCGGAACGTGGATACAAATGTACCTGACGTCACGTATTTTTCTTCTAAAAATATATATATACCCCAATCTGCATTATTTTGCAGGGGGTAACGTTATATATTTTTATAAAAGAAAAACTGGTAAAAATCAGGTGTCTGGTCCTTGAGGTCCCGTGTCACAGTAGTTGTACGTGCTGACAAGAAAAAGATCCTTCTATATTCAATGGGCCTAAATGCCGACTTAATCTCAAAATTTGCAGCCTTCACCCGGCAACTGACAATGGTGGCGTCTTAAAAAGAGCGAATGGTTTTCGAGAGGGACGTAGAGCAAGAGACAAACAAACTAACCCCGTCTCTCGTATTTTCTAAGAAACAGCCTTATTTGGAAATATTTAAATTCTTTATAAAAATCAAATGGTTATTTTGATGTTCCATTTCCAACAACAAAGTACAGGGCCTGCTAACAAACAGAGTCGGTCGGCGGAAATGAAATTCTAAATTTGAAAACTCCGTGACGGTAACCAGATGCAAACAGTCTAACGAGAAATATTTGTGCAAGCACCTTCGGTAAAATGCCATTGTGCACAGATACCAGCATTGATTAATTAAGTTGGGACCTAACTAATTAGAAAACTGTTGAATTAGTGGTTAGTGTAGAAACTTAAATCGTACCAATCCGTGGAATTGGTCGTGTTTGCTTAATCTTCTTGTTCAAACGAGCAACATATGCTGGATTAGCTACCAGGAACTCTGCCAGCGTGTCTAATATGGCCACTCATGTAGATGAAATTTTAATTACGCTTTTTGTTTTATGACTGCGCGTTAATTTTCGCTGTCTTTTATTCTTCCTCCAATAAAGCACTCATTCTTGCAATCGTGAAAGTGAATTATTAATATATTGCACCGCATTGCGTCATTGTTTTTTCCTGTGTTTAATGAAATAACAAAAGGAAACTTCATCTTGCCCTAGAAATTATATTTTTTAGCTAAATTTCCCATTGACTCGATTCACTTTAATGTAAAAAATCTTATTCTCCTCCACGGCACCTGATCCCACCTGTGAGGTTTTGGAGGTCCGTATTTGCTTTGCTCCTATTTTGTATTGTTTAATGGACTTCTGAGCTTGAATACTGTTAGTTATCTCCATATATTTCATTGAGACATATGTTAAATTATTAAGGAAATATATTTTTTTTACCAATTTATATTACCTGTACAAACATTACATGACTATTAAAATCATCTTTTTATATATTACGGTCATCGCATTATATTTACATCCACTGAATATATTATAATAATTGTATCTGAAATAAGCGGCGAAAAAATGTCCTAAATTATTATGACAACTTTTATAATATTTAGATGCGTCATGGTACGAAATAAAGTTTGCCTTCATTAATTCGGATAAATTAAAGCTGATTTAATTAGTTTACTTCCAGTCTTGAACGAAAGTAATCCAAACATTTTGTAAAAACTCACGAGAATCTGTCTGACAGGGTGTTTATAACTCTGAGTTCATTCGATAGCCAATTAAACATCAACCGTGAGAAGTTACAGACAAGATGGGCGATCACCAATAAGCAGTGTTATCTGAACATTTCATCTCAAATAATTTGTGTGTGAATTTGGACAAGATATGACACATCAAAAATCATCTCTGGAAGAAATTCGCCAAAATATATTGAATGTGTATGAAGGTTTGACAGATAATTGATAGCAGCAATCCAGTACAATTTCATGAAAATCAAAACTTTCAATTTTTGGTCTTTGTTAAGGTAATAACGAAGACCTTGGATAAATTATGGATAAAACATGTCAATAATCTCTCTTTCTCTCTCTCCCTCCCATGGAGTCCCCCTCTCTCTCTTTCTCTTAGAATTTACTTAGAATGACGTTTAGCACAAAAAATGGACGCCTCTCAACCATTTTGTTCTTCCACTTTGCTACGTAATTGAGAAAAACGAAGTCGTCGATGAGTTAATTATACTCGTGACTATTAACTTAAATGAAAAATAACACTGTATATTAAACAGATTTATCAAACAGCGAGAGGATCACGCTTGGAGAGTTAAATTAATAGAACTCAGGAAATATATGTCTCGCAAATTACTCGCTATTTGAAACGGTCATTTAGAAGAAATAATAAAGATTCATTGTTTTAATAATCACTAGTGATGAAACCAAACTTCTTGATGTATCTCCTAAAATATCCAAATTCAAATCATTTAGTTTTCTGGAAAAAATATTCTGGCATTGGAATTTTTTCTTCATTTATTGCATGTGCATCAACATTAACTTTTCATCAATTGAAAAGTATGAAACAAACTAAAGAATCATTCATGTTCTCTAAAAAAGAGATATGGAGATATGTATGGAACACTTTTCTTACATGTTTTGTATTTAGTAAGTATTGAAGAAGTATTTGTCTTCATTATGTCCTGAATGGTGCTCATTTGACAAGTTTTAAAAATTCATCATGTTTACTGTTTCAATCAAAGTACAAAACAAGACGAAGTTAGGCGCAATTATTTTCTATTTTGATGTTTGGAATTTCGAATCAGGGTTTGTCAAATACAATACCATTTTTATTATCTTAAGCAGATTTCTTACAGATAAGTGATAAAAATTTTTACTCCTCTAATTGAAAAGATTCATATTAGTTATGTCGATTATCAAAAGAATTAGATCCTACAGAGAAGCGACAATGCTTTTATTGCTGTAAAGTGGGAGAACAGCATCATTGAATGGATCTCCAAGATAGCACGCAATAGTAAAGCCTTGCACTGAATAGCCATCGTTTAATATACAAAATTAAATTATCTCTCATGCAATATTCGGTTTATTGTTCTCCTAATATGCTTCAAAGAAATGTAATTCTAATAATATAACCATGATTGTTCACGCAAGAAATATAACATTTCATTTAGAAATCAAGTGAAATAAACGCTGTAATTGTGTGTGAAAAAAGAATTTATTGTCAGCGAAAATACACAGATGTCCCTAATTCTTTAAAGTAATCTATATTTATTTATAACAAATTAAGGGTGTCCCGCTCCTTCAAATTGTAACAATAATGATGAATTCATAATTGCTTATTGAATTCTCGAATCAGACAAACGGAAAAATACAGACCATCTTTTTTGTTGTTGTTTCCAGAAGACTGGAAGACAAAAAAATCTAATGAAAAATATATGAAATGATTATAACTGAAAAAAAATGGCTTCTACATCGTCTTCTTATAAGGACCATTATTTTACTTCTTAAGTTCCACATTTGGTTATACCACTTATACTCACAGACAATTTCCACGTTATAATGAAATTCTTAGAATCACGTTTCGTCCTCGTTGCTTAGTAGCAGAGCATCTGTTGTAGAGTTTCAATGTAATGAGCTTTTCCGGTTTCGAGTCCCACTTTGGGACGTGGAGACCGTTCCTTCGGATAAGACCGTATCAACCAAGGTAGATGTTTGCACAAAAAAAAAACCCACTGACCAAAGGCCCAAAATTTGCACTCTCCACTGGCAAGTGGTGGCGTCTCCATAGATGTAAGTGAAAAAAATTCACGAGAGTGACGTTAGACAACAAAAACATCACATTTCAGATCTAAACACTTTAAATTCACTCAGTAAGCTGGACGGCATTTAAGTATTAACTTTAATCTTTTGGAATTTTATCCAAATCTTGGAAAAATGGTAAACTTAGAACTTATCTTTATGACAAAATAAACCAATTTAGTTTTACTTTAGTCTGTGTACAACAGTATATCTTATGTAGATCAAATTTTAATATGAGACATGGTACTCACAAATAAGTAAATCTTAAAAGCGCTTTGATAGAAAGATCTCGCATGAATCAAGACTTTGCAAATATTATAGTTGTTAAAACGACCTAGTTTGCATATACAGTAATATTAGGTCAAAGCTTGACAGACATGTTCCATATCAATTTGCAGGCTATCGTTTTCATCTTGATATTGACAACGGATTAAAACGTTTATTCGTTCAATATACCAGACTTAGGTCGGGAGGAACTGATCGAATGAATACTTGCCTCCATCTAGCCACCTGATTCCAACACTGATGTTCCCAGGTTTAATTGACCACTGTTTGTAATCTTAACATCTTTTATTACTAGAATAACAAATGCGTTAAGAATAGAAAAGATAGTGTACTTTATACATATTATTGGTTTTGCCAACAAGGATCAGCCAATTAAGCATTAGCTGTTTTTGAGATGAGATATAGCATCATGAAAAGGCATATTAAAACAGGAACATGTTTTCTTTGTGATTTCTCATTGAGATTAATCATCACAGTCCCTTGGAATTTGTATAGTAAATCAACGTACTGGATGAAAAATGGAAAGCTGAAATTAAAAGATCGTGAACACGAAAAGGAATTAGAATTTTAGATTAAGAAGAACAGGTATTACCGGGGCCTATATACATATGGTAGTGTGAGGGCTTTTAAGCATTGGAAAAATTTCCAACATTACGAAGGAACATGCTTAAAAAATTGAAAGACATAATAAAACTGTTTCTATGACAGAACATTTTTTCTTCTTATTTTTTTAAAAAGATCTTTTTAGCTTGTTAAGTAGTAGTAGTGGTAGATTTTATGAACATTTAATGTACATGTCTGTATATAAATTATACATTTATAAAACATGGGCTTAATATATCTTTAACCGTTAATTAAAAACATTAAAATTAGCTATTTCAGTTTGACTAGATTTCTTGATCAATATGAAGAAAACAAATATAGCTATAGATTTCATGAAGTTTTCCTTTTAATTTTCAATCTCAGTGATTTCTTTTGTATTTTTTAATATGAATTTTGATTCCCTGTGATTGGTCTAGATGCCTTTTCCTAAAATGTACCTCAGAATATTTATATTTCTGATTAATATTGTTTTCTTCGTAGAAATTTACGTGCGTTGATTTCTTAATAATTAAACTTGAATGTAAATTTCGCCGTGAAAGATCAGTAGGTGATATGCATGTTAATTAATCTTGTGCAGCTGACTTTATGTCTGACGTCAGTGGGCGGGACTACTGAAATTGACATGGTAGGCCTCGTGTATTTTTATCTATTAAACAGCATTTTCCTTTACATTTACAATTTTACATACATGTATAAATGTATATATACATGTAACGATTATTTATGTAGTTTGTTGGGAATGCTATGGACATCAATAACAGCTGGAAACGTGTAATTATTTATGTAAAACGGGCTTCGCCTGTTATGCAAATTATTCCTTGATTCCAACTATCGTTGATTTCCTGGTATATCCAACGAAGTAGACAGCGATTTTTTAAGTGTCCTCACCTGAAACTAAAGTTCTGGGAGTTTATTTAGGTTTTCCCTCTTACCACCCATATAATTATACCCCCGCTTGAAAGCAGGAGGATATATAATAATCGGTATGTCCGTCCGTCTGTTACACTTTGGGGTACCCATCTCTTATCCGCAACTCCTCTCATACCACTGAATGAAATTTGATGAGACTTTCACAGAATCTTTATTACATGCCATTGTGACCTAGCTCCTATTTTACTTTTTCATTTGATACATATTTTGGGCTTTACCATAGCAAAACATGGACACTGCCATTATATTCATATGGGAGGCGGGGGTATCATTTAGTGAGCTCATTGCTCACAGTACCATTAGTTTTTATTTGCTTACATTTTTCTCAACTAATCAAATTGCTCGTTTAATCATGCATCGTTGTGAAAATATTTACATTTGCTGTGCTTTTCTACACAACCAACTAAAAACTAATTTGAATGCCATTTTCATGAATACTTAGGCTTAGAAATGAGGAAAACTCCTGATAAATAACATAACAATGAGGCTATAGAGACGTTAATGAAAATATAACGATATACGTAAGGCAGGAAGAATACAAGGATTTGGTATATTTTGATGCTTTTAAACATGTAAAAAGGTTTAAAAACCTTTATATTTGCTTTGTCGGCATCATCCAGAAATCCATACTTTCAGTAGAAATGTCCAAGTTTACTTAAACAATAAAATGCTTTGTTCTTTGTTTGTTATTTTAGCTGATCGGGTTATGTAAATTTTTTTGCAGTTACTCCAGTAATCCATATTGTTTAATTTATATCTGTTTAAATAATCAATTAAAGTAGGATTAAAAAGATTAATTATTGTATTAATGTGAAAAAATGGAACAGACACTGATTAAGACTTATGCCAAATCTAAATATTCACTAGAAATTTAAACAGATATACATACGTTGTTCATTTTGACACCATAAAGATTTTCTTTTTAAGGGTTTGCCTGACTTCTACTCAGAAAAGATCGATTAATTGACCCTGATTTAGTTATAAAGCCATTTTAATTCTTGTCTAAAAGCTTTGGACAGATAGTAATAAATGCCGTAGTTGATGTTGGCGATAACTTCCGGTTCTAATTCTTTGAGGTGACCATTTCTACTTTCACTTTCTCTTAATTGCTTTTCTTCTTTTTCTACTATCCTCGATTCTTTCTCCAGAAAAACCAATGCGACACAATAAACACAATATGTATGTGGTCGCATTCCAGTAATCAAATTAATGTATAGTATGTCATAAACGAGTCTGGTCTTTTGTTGCGAATCTTATGGTTAGACCACGGAGGCGGTCCCCTTTGTCTGGGGATAATCTTGAATAAGGTTCATAGAATGAATTCGTGTTCTATCCTGGTTAGTCTTATGCTAATTCCTCGGCTAATTAAGAACAGTTTCAAAGGGCTATTTTATCATCTATTTCAGACTAGTCACGATAGACAATCATTCTCACGTTGAAATTAATTTTAATCATTGCAGTCCAGATGAAAAGGTGTTTTCTTCCAATGGGTTAATGTTCAGTGCAAGTAAAATTAATCAAATATCTTATAATTATGAATGTAGAAAGTGTTGAAAACTCCTCCCAATATCTGTCAGAAATTAAAATACGTGTCCTTTAATTCATTAACTTTTTTTGATAAGCCGTTGCAAAATGCGTATTAAGAAAAAAAACATATTGATTTGTCACTAACATAAACTAAATCAAACAGGAAACAGGTTGACTAGAAGATTTTATAAAGAGTTAATATTATCTAAGGCACAAAGGCATTTTTCAATAACTATGGGTTGTTTCTATGAGCACTTCACTCGCATTTAATAAATAAAAAGCTTTTCTTAATGTGATCAGTAACCGAATCCCGGTATTGCAATTCTATAAGGAAAAACAGCTGAGAGCCTGAAGACTGAAACAAATGTTGAATGGGAGGAGGGAATTAAAGAGCCATGAGTTCACTGAGGCGTGATGAATTTTCGCGCATTAAATTGGTGTATTTAGAATACAAAAATTTATATTATTACATGTGTATATACAGTAAAACTTAACATTGATAGATATCATCCTGGAAGCATTTTCATATATAAAAACATTTAAAAGAACAAACGTAGAATGAGCACTAAAACAAGGCATACATGTCTTCATCTTAACCACTTTCTGGAAATTACAATGTAAATTTTTTGGTTATCAATAATCATTGTTGATCTCTTAAACAAAGGTATAACATTTTAAAGGAGAATAACTCATTAAAGTCCCATTTATTTAATATACTATACATTTTCAAATCTCATAATTAAAAAAATAGAAATATAAACGATCTGTCTACAAAATAGTTGGGAATTATTACAAAATAAAGCTTGGGATTTAACATAACAAATCCGGTGTCACAACCCCTTCTTTCAAATTAAATGCATTTTTTAATGAAGTCAATACGTTTCATCCATTGATCATAAGATTTTTTTCTTGAATAATTTGACCTAATATTGGATTTTACTTCATGAAAATGGCCAAACTAATTGCCTTGTTGGCATTATTGGGCAAAAACAAATCTGAGTATTTGACTTCAAAACACTGTTAATGACAAATAACGTTTAATCTCAACAAATTGGCTATTTTGTTTACTAATTACAATAAAGAACAGTTTTCGTTGAAATGATCATATAAAGTACCTTCAAAAGCTTTCAATCAATGATTTTAATGAAGTTCATAAAGTGCAGATAACAGCTCTTACTTAATAACAAATAAACAAAATCTTGTCAGGACAAATTTTAAAATTTCACTCCATCTTTCTGTCTATTAACGAACATCTTTCATATTTAAGAATATATTACAAATATATGTTATTGTTATATATGCTAATATCTGGTAAATCTTGAAGTCTACTTAATGCAGATTTAACACTATGATTTGAAATAATTTTACAAATATCAAATTTTGTTCTTGTTTCAAACTTGTCCTTTTACCTAAGAGTTCAGTTTTTTCTCAATACTACATTGACAATGAGTTCATTTTCACACATATATACAAAAAAAGAACTATATTCAACAATTCTTTGCGAATGAAATACTTGCTTTCTTTCTATGTCTAGCCATTATTTTTTTTCATTACGGTTATATTTTAAGAGGTTCTGTCGTCTACAGAAAGATTTTCAATCGCAGAGTGGTAATTCTTGTCTTAATCTGTCATTTCCTTAATTACAAGAGTCTAACAAAATCCTGGTAATGTTTGAATGAATCCCTCGGTATTGGTCCTGAACTTTGATGTTAATGGAAGTGCATGTATACACAGCTTTACGTGGCTAATCGTGCTCATCAACTAGAACCTTGGTCACTTCTAGACTCAGCATAACAGATCACGAGGTTAATGGCGAATGCCAGACATTTGTACTTGTTACTCATTAAACAAGCACATATACCTTAAATGATGGCATAAAAATTTGTATTTGATTTTCTTTTTATTTCATTTCAAATCATTGTGTATTTAAGTAAAAATAACATAGTAATTAGACTTACTAGAATAGAAATTTGAATGTATCGAAAAATAAAAGATATTTAACTCTTTTTAATGAAATACAGAGGAGAAATACATATTCTCAGATTGAGCCGCTTCTGTTAGAATCTATTTATAGGGCAGAACATTCACCCATCAATGACCGATTAGAACCCTTTACGATTGAAAATGGAGAAAAAGGTACGTCTTTTTGATGTTTAGAAAAAAGAAGTAAGTTTTTCCTCTGTGCAATCTCACCTAAGCAAAGAGAAAACTCATATCTTACCTTGTCTGCTTCTTCTAGTATTGTGCATTCACAGTTTCTGATATATAGCAGCCCCAGACAAAGAAATGAGACCCAAGAAATTGTCATCTTAGTCACTGCAGAGATACAGTTAGGCTTCTCACAAAGTAAGCACTGTTAGTACGTTACTACTATAGCTTGTGGCGCTGCGTTTAAATTACCGCCAGATATAAGGCGGACCCACTCCTGGTTTTTGTCCGTTCGATATGGCCGCAGAGCAGATCTTTTATCAGAAGTAGTTGGCGAAAGGGGTTAACGTTTTGAAGTAGATGCTCTCTGCCTTTTCAGTATATGACGGTTATTGTTCATAACTTATAATACTCATCAGCCTATTGGTGTGACGTAAGCAGTGAGAAAAGAGGCGGGCCTCTTCCAATCATCATCTGTATCTTGATTTAAGTTCATATGAATCTGATATTAAAGCTAATCATTTTTGTCACGCTAAAAGAACATAGATTCAGTTGATCAAATTTTAATTTTTCATTATAATTTTAGATATTTAGGGAGGATTTACAATATTATATCTAAAGATTTAAAGGAACTAAAACGAAAGATTGACTATAACTTTCATGTAAATATTATTCTTATATTTGTATCATTTTTTAAGATATACATGTATATACATACAAAACCTTGCTATTCTAATGCAAATTCATTTCATTTTTCCCTTTAATCTTTTTTTTTTTAATTTCAGGGTCAACTTTATTAAAACTATTAATGTGTATATCTTTATCGATGTATATATTTTTACATAGATGCTGCACCAAAATATACGGAAATTTCTCTGTGACTTAATGACTATATCGCACTTTAACAGTTTGTCCATAATTCATTGATCGGATAAAAGATAATGAGTTTATGCAATGGTATGTTTATGAAAAAAAACTGTTTAGCACATTAATATAATGGATTGATGTTATTCTCTGCCCTTATGATCACCCATCGATCCTATTCAAAATGCAATAGAACTGGTTATGTATACATGGTCATCTTCAGGTAATAATACATGGTAAAAAGAAAAAATGTGCGATAGAGCGAACACAAAGTGGAGACCTAGAGAGAAAGAAACTTGGAAAATCTAGAGACGGAATACATATTAGAAATATAAAATGAATGTACATGTAGTATAGAGAAAAATAGATGATCCCCGCCTCTCATATGTTAAAATGGCAAAGTCCGTTTTTTTTCTCTGGGAAACCCGAAATAAGTGACAAATCAAAAAGTAAAATAGAAGGTGCACAATGTCATTATGTAATAAAGAATCTGTGAAAGTACCATTTTATTTTATTTATTGGTATGGGAAGAGTTACGGATAAGAAAGACACTCGTCAATAATATAGAAATAATGGCCGTGTCTATGTTTTTCTCTGGGACACCAAAATGTGTGTCCGATCAAAAAGTAAAAATAGGAGGTGCACAATAGCACTATATCACAAAGATAATGTGAAAGTCTCATTAGATTTCATTCAGCGGTAAAAGAGGAGTTACAGATAAGAGATGGGTACCCAAAAGCGTAACGGACGGACGAACGGGCATTCCGATCACTATATACACTCCCACTTTTCCATCGAAGGTTATGAATATATGTAAAATTAGAGGGAATACAGTGACAACTTTAAGGAGATAGAAGTCTATAGAGTATCAGGATGGAAAGTCTGAAGTGAAAAAGTGGAAAATGTAAAGTAATACTGGGTAAAAAGTTCAAAATAATTGGTTAAATCTCTAGAGAACAAAGGGTGAAAACGTCTAAGAAGGTCAAGAGTCTTGGGAGGAAAAAAAAAGAGAAATATATAGGTACTTCAAGGTGGAAATTATTTTTATTCAACGAATTGTGTGTATTTTCCCTAGCCTTAGCGTGGGGAAGCGAACATGTAACGAGTTGGATAATAATCATAGCCAACCACAAATCATATGAGATTCTTCTTATTCTCTCGTTTATACACTACTGTTTTATATGACACTCTTTTATATGACTCAAATTTATTTTACTTAATCACTCTATCGCAAATCCAATTATGGGTGTAAAAACTGTGGTATGTAAAAATATTGAAGAGGTAAAAGATTAAAAAAGATATATCTGAATTATAAAAATGCCATGCAGTAAGAATATGAATTTGTTTTTCTCATATCACCCCTTAAATGCTAATTGTGACCTCATGTACTTGTTCATTTTCCTGAATTTTCTTATAAAGTCGCACTTTGAGTGGAATTTTCTTTCATGTAATAAAAGCAAATGAATCGCCCATAATGGTTAGAGAGATGGGAATTTTAAAAGGATTTTACAAGACATATCTAAAACTTAAAGTAGGCTAGTGTACCTTCTTTTCACAAATTTTACCTGTTTTCAGCCTTTCCTTTATTTCTCGATCTTTTCTGCAGGCGAACTCAACATGATCTCTAAATAGAAGCTGCTCATCTGAGTGCAAAAATGTATTTAAAGATTGTAACAAAATAAGTCAGTATAAATTTCATTAGAGTTTTAGGTGACTTAATCCTGACTAAAAACCTAAAAAAAATAGATATCAACAAAATCTCATGCCTACATGTTCATTGTGTGGAACATGAGATGCTTTTTGTAGTTTTTCCTTTAGAGAAGTGGACAAGCTTTCGCCTACATCTAAATCTCTATACAGATCTTCAGGTTTGAGTTTGGTAAAAAGTGTAAATATCGAAGCATGCAGGGACAATCTACACTTAAACTGACATTTCGACACAGATATGTCTGAATCTATTTCACACAGATATTTCTACAGCTTTATCATAAATACACAAAACATAAATTCAAGACTGAGAACTTGTGAATATGAATTAACACGGAAATGTTGGTTTTTCTTGTATAAGATGTGCATTTCTGTTAAAATTGTTTTTTTTTTATAAATATAACACGTCTTTTACGTACATTCAGACATATCTTATTCGAACAGTCAGTTGAAGAGTAGATTGTCTTCGGTTTAACATTAATAAAAACCTTTTCAAAAATCAAAAGGTTTGCAAAGAGAAGGAGTGTAGGCGACAGTCTATCCTTTCCTCTAAAGAGATACATTTACACTGACCTCTATATTGTCTTAATATATATTCTTGTAATTTGTCGTAATCTGTATGAGTTTCACTTTACAAACCGCACATCAATATTATCAAAATAAACAAGAAAATATATCTAAATAAGACGGAATATATATTTTGTTTTAGTGTAAGTAAATTCAAGCTAATGATGAAATACATTAGATATAATTGACACAGCACACCAGTCCTGGTGCATAGATCAGAATAAGATGATCGATTTTCACATTTTGTGGATAGGGTAATGAAATATGAAGAGAAGATCTGAAATCATTAGTCAAAACGAAACCTTTATACCTCAGTGCATTTTAACATATTTTCACTGGTCCTTCCTGACATTTGAATGACTATTATACCCCCAGAATTGCACAGTCACAAGTTTTAATAAAACATTTCATTTGTGAATGCATAAAGGAGTATTTTTTTGGTTACTAAAATGATGAATTACTTTTTCCTTATTAAGCTATTTGTAAACTTTTCTTCAAATATTCGTACAGCGGTTTTGTCCCTTTACTAACATCGTGACCTCTACAGTCCCCCACTCCCACTCTTGGAGTACCTGCTTATCTATTGGTTTGGTACGTGATACGTACCGGAAAACATTGCGCGCTTGTTTACCGTTAATCGACCGTAGTCCAAATCCGTCAAGTAATATATCCCGTTTCCCACAATCTTTATAAATTAATTCCTTAAACATGGATAATATTTACCCTTCTGGCCATGGTTCTATCCGTCAAAGGATGATAAAGACATAGTACACAGATGAGTGACGTCGATTGATCAGTGTTAGATGAACCCTTGTATTATTCCTTTAATGTAACTATAGACAACAAAACGCGATGAAAAGTAATTGGAAATTGATTTATTCATTTTTTTCCCTCTTGATTTTAAATGCTAAGGATCCTTCAAAATATGGAATTAATGATCCTATAGCAGAGAACCCATAATATTTCACTAAAGGGTTTGCGATAAAAAGATTGACTTCAGTTTCGGTGTTTACTTTTAGCGGGAGACCTTGCTGATAACAATAGTCCATTTTACGTCAATTTTTCTGTCAAAATTAGCTATATGTTTTCATCACTTAGGCTTTAAGTATTTTGAGAGCATTCAGGAAGTCTTAGATTTATGACACGATGAAAATAAACACTCTGTGATGTTGTAATTCGGTAACAAATTTTTAATTTCATTCAGAATATCTGTAATGCAAAAATGATGACGTCATATGACTGGGGATTGCAGCTTAAATATTTACAATTTGAAATAAGCAAAGAATTATACATTTTAAACAATCTTCGAAGATAATTTATTTTGAATCTACTGATAGGAGACAAACATTGGTTATTGTATTTATGATTATTGATAAAACTCACATGCACATGATAATGACGTAAAACTAGAAATAAATGAAATAATTACATGTATTTCACTTAAACGTCTTTTTCATATTATTTCGAATAAATATACATCCATATAGATACATTTATAAGTTTTAAACTTTGATTTGCCCCCCCCCCCCAAATCTCATCCTATCTTTCTCTTTATTTTTTATTCACAATTGTTGTTGTTTTGTGCTGTCATATTGCTATTTTTCGAAAAAAAAAAAAAAAAAAAAAATGCGGCCTGCAACATAATGATTAAAAATTTTCAAAATGACCACTGTTGTATTAGAACTTGATAAAAATTTTTAATTTCATTTTTAATTTCTTTTTTTTTTTTTTTCTTTTAATATAATTTTCATTTTTATGGTAATGGCCCTGTTGCAATGAAAAATAAATTGATAAAAAGTGGGGTATATACGCTTATGTTTCAGCTCCTTAAAGTTAAACATTATTATACACCCCTCCCCCCCCGCTTGAAAAACGAGAGGGTATGTATATAGTTATCGGGATGTCCGTCCGTCCGTCTGTTACGCTTTGGGGCACCCATCTCTTATCAGCAACTACCCTTATACCACTGAATGAAATTTGATGAGACTTTCAGAGTATCTTTATTAACATGTACACACTTTTTGTGACAAATATTTTGGGCCATTGCAAAACATGGACCTGCCATTATATTCATGTGTACTTTTTGATCTGACACATACTTTAGTTTTTTCACACAACAAAACATGGACACTCAAAACTTTTAATGACAAATTATATTCATATGTGATTTAAAAGAAAATAGCGGGGGTATGCACCAAAATTTTTATTACAATGCACAATACCTCTAGTTTTTCGGCTGTTCAAAAATACTAATTGAATAACTTCCATAAAAAAAACAATGTTTGGAAGTATATTTGAAATTATTTTTATAATACACATCTGCCATGTTCCAATGTCACGTGATATGACTAATTGAAAAGTGAAAGATGTTTTATATTTCTTTCCATGTGTTAATTTTAATAAAAAGCAGCATTTTTTAAAGGAATGACCAAAAATAACGTTGTATATACGTTTATGTTTCAACTTTTTAAAGTTAAATATCATTTTTCATATCATTTTTTCTAAAGTAAATTTTTGTATTAATTTATATTGTGTGTTAAAATATTCAACTATTTATATATGTAAATTGGCGTCTTTGATAGCAAATTCTTAATTAAAAACACACTTTTTTTGTATTATATATTTCTTCGTGTGATTTAGAAGAAAATAAATATAGTATTTCCAAAAAAAAAAAAAAAAAAATGGGCCAATATTTTTTTAAAATACTGTACAATGCACAAATTCATGCATATGCCATTTATAGAACTTGTGTATGGCTATGTGTGTACCAAATGTTTTTCTCATCTGAAGATAATCGACTTTTTGATATATATTCTAACTGCATGGAATTTCAATGATTCAAAAAGAATTATTTTTTAATTTCTTGCATAATTTCACTATCTTAGAAAAATGCAGGGCTAGATTTGTACTTATTTGAACTGTACCTTGTTCCTTTTATCAGCATTATTTTTACTTATAAAAAACAGAAGTAGTTTGCACAAATTATTTAAATAATTTTTCAGCATAACATTTTATACTCTCATTGTTATTTGAAACTTTAATGGCTAATACATGAAATGATAACAATTGTAGAACTAATGGCAAGTATATCTGATGGAATTTGCATAGTTTCTAAAGTATTCAACAACATTCTGCTGTGTTCCAGTATAAATTTGAAAATTATTTCCATTTCAAAATTCAATTTGTGTTTAGATCTGATTTCTCAAAAGTTGCTGGTAATAGCTTGTAATGAAATTGTTGCAGTTTTCCATATCTTTCAACATTTTTATTGATAGATAATACACATTATATAAAAATACATTTTTGTTATAATTGTTTGTATTTTGATATGTAGTGTCAACGGATGAAATATGAGGTAAAGAGATAGGAAATGTGTTTTATTTATTTTATTAATATAAAATTTGGTTTATTAATCCTTTTGAGTAAATAAATCATTTTTTTTTATTTCATGATGTTACTTTGTACTCCTTTTGCTTTTCAAAAGTTAAAAAAGCATATTGATGATATATTTTATGAACTATTAATAAGATTCATGAGAACTCAATGTTGGCCCTTGTTAATGTCTTTATTTTAGCTAACTAAAAATCTTGAAGCAGTTCTCATTGGTTTAAAAACAAAACGGCTGAATCATTGTTTTAATCATCATACTGTAGAACACAAGAGACGAAGTCCCATTCAATGATAATAAAACACAAGTTAGTTAAGGCTAACCCAATTACAAGTTGATATAAGTGCCAGTTGATTTTTATCAGATAATTGAATGAAGAAGTGCACTCTTAAACAATAATCTGATGAAATTAGATTTTTGAATCATTTATGAAATAAAACCAAAATAAGTTTCAAAATGGCGCATTGAAAGAGCATTTTTTGCACAATAATAATAAATATAAATGCATACATTTTTATCGTTTACCGAATGTACACATGTACTTATCAAAATAAAAAAAAGTGTTGAAAATGGCTTAATATATATTTCCATAGATTTTAGTAATATTTTACAAGAACCATGTATACTTTTACACAAACAGTGATATAAGGACTTCAGTTACATTTTCATGCGGAGTGTCATCCGGACCATAGTTACATAAGGCATTCATGCGTAATAATATCCGGATTTTAGTTATAAGTTAGTGATTTTCCTGTAAAGAGATATCAAGTCTTAAGTAACATGCAGTCGTAATTTTTTTTTGCGTAGTGATATCCAGACTGAAACTACATAAACTGTGCCTTTATATTTAGACTTCAGTTCGGATGAGAACGACCACTGTTCGTTATCTCCAATATCACATTATATTCAATCGTAGATTATTAATAATTAGACTTTTGCTACATGTAGTAGTGGGATTTTCCTGCAGTTATTCTCAAATCTTGGATACATGTAACATATGTAACATAAAATTTTCCCGCGTGGTATATACAGACTTTACAACATGTTGTCGTAAGATTTCCCTGCCTAGTCTACACAACCTTGAGCTCCTTTTATGACATCCAGATTGTGTCGCAGTTTCCACTTTTGGGATTATCGAATGAAAAATCTAAAGCATTAGACCCAATGGCTTTTAGAAGTGCAACACTAATAAACTACAGCCAAGAATTAATATATTGTTCTGGGCAAATTTAATTTTCGTTATATGTCGAACGATCGGTGAAAGTGTGAAAATAAGGAACGCAAATTTATCATGATGAAAAGTGTTTCGCCATTATTCTGCAGTGCGCTTTTCAGTCAATTTAGGATGAATTTAATTCCCACGTCTGGACAATAACTCCTAATTGTAAATGACCTAGGGTGTTCAGAGCTCACTTTATCAAATCAAAATAATTTTTTGCCTAAGTCTAATGCCTTTTTCTGCTTTGAATGGTGTATGATTTACTTTTCCTGAAAAAGATATATTTATTTTCATTTCCTGTTTCGTGATTTTAATGTATATTTTAACATGATATTGAGAGCAAATTATATTAAAATATGATAATCAATTTACAATTTGAAATAAAAATGGTTGCTCATAAAGTCGAATTTGTTCAATTTAAATTTGTTTTAACTGCATCTTTCGCGAAACCTTTTTTTTTTAAACCTGATGTTCAATTTTACTTAAAGTTGTGTTTTTGTACATCAATTTTATTTATAATTCATTATTTTAAATTTAATATAAAGGAAATTTTTCATGTTTACGAATACTTAACTAACTAAAGGTATTTCTAATGATCAGCAAATTTTTGAATTTCAGTCCATTGTCAAATTCAGTAAAAATTAAAACAGATTTAGAGACTCCAAGCATTTGTTATGTAAACAAGGCTTGAACCATGTTTTTGTTTACATAGGTAAATAGAATAATGATCCTTGATATGTGTCTCTTTATGTTCTTAAAGCTACTTGTGTGCCAAGTTATATTGAAATCAAACCAAAAGAAGTTAGCATTTTGAAACAATTTTACAGAAATTTCTAATTTTTGCTGACAACATCGTTTTGAAATCAAAAACATGATATTTTCTAAACTTGTGTGTTATATTGAAATCAAAAACTGTAGGCACGAGCCTTGAAACCATTTTACTGAAATTTTATTTTTGTAAAGAATTCATGGAAATCAAAAACCGATAAACCTAATTGTATCTCCTGTGTGTTATATTAAATCAACAAATGATGTTCAAATTTTTAATGAAATCATTTTTAGAATTGCCTTAGTTCATGGAAATCAAAATGATAAAAATTAAAATTGGTTGAAGTTACTTGTGTGCCAAGTTATATTGAAATCCCAAAACTGTAGGAAAGCATTTTGAAAGAATTTTACAGAAATTAATTTTGTGTTTATCGAAATCAAAACATACACAATTTTACTTATAGTCTGCTTGTTTTAGTTATATTGAAATATAATTAGATATAAAGGAAATTTCACAGAAATTTCTATTTTTAGGTTCATGACAACAGTTTATCGAAATCAAAAATGATATACAAATTAAAAACTTGTGTGCAGTTATAAAACTGCAAAACTGTTGCATTTTGAAAGAATTTCACAGAAATTTCTATTTTTAGTAACCACGGCTATCCGTTTATCGAAACAAAAACCGATATACAGAATTATGTATCTTAGTGCCCTACTTGTGTGCACAAGTTATAGTGAAACAATCCATTGTCAAATTCAGTAAAAATAAATAAAAAAACAAAACAAAACAAAAAGGTCGAACAATTGGTAAACATATTTCTAATTTACATACTATTTTCTTAACGATATTTAGATTGAGAATTTACGGAATGTACACTACAATTCTAAAAGCTAGGTAAATTATAATATTGTAAATCTGAATTATTAAATTTTAAGAAATTTTTTTCTAATATAAATAAGATTTTAAAATATTTTGACTTTTTGTCACCAAACATTTTTCCAAATTTTCCTAGAATTTGATGGTTATTTTAAAGTGCAGATCAAATAATCTTGAAAATGTGAGTTTTTTGTGGAGTAATTAGGGGAGTACAATTTTGGCTGTTCTGGCTAGTTAAAATGTCCTTGTTACCAATGGCCAGCAGGATATGAGGACACGCGTCGATTAAGGGCTAAATAATTTTCCATTGATTTGCTGTCAAACTATTTCTTCAAATGACATCTGGTTATCAGCACTATTTGCAGGGCATGGTTTTTCTCTAACCAGTAAACAGCGACATTCAGATAAAGTTGTCTCCTTAATTAAGGATCAGGAAAACCAAACGCTCAAAGAAATCTTCTTTTCATAGTCTTATTTTTGTCGACAAGTATCGCAAAATTGATTTCCGTAAAATAACCAGAATTATCTAAGGAAATCACAACTCGTATTTTAAATATCCTAACCTAGAACAAAATTATTCTTTTCACTGGTACATCTGTTTAGTATAAACATGACGTAAATTTGAAAAGGGAATAATCACTACTACAAGGCAGCTGATCCAACTTCTTTCATCTATTATTATGCCCTACTCTTGATAAGCATTCTCAATATGTTGTTATTTTCCACTTTTAGTCAGAAGATTGCACTCCAACGAACATTCATGATGTTCTATAAGAAACTCAACTTCATTGAATCTCTAATTGAACTCATACTTCTGTAAGTATTGACCCAAAGCTGTGTTTCAAATACATAATACAATATCCGTTATTTTGCAAAAACAATGGCCACTCTGCTGAAAGTTCCGTGTACCTCGTCAATGTATAATGCTCACGGCGGATGTGAACGGTTAATCGGGGATGCTTACTCCTCCTAGGCCCCTATTGATTATCCTAGGTTACGTTTTTATGCTTTCTTTACAAATTTATATTGTTTATATATATATATTTTTAAAGATCGACCATTGCTCATTATCTTCACGTTTTACATTACCAACTGCTTGTGAAGGTTTTAAATCTCTATTACAATATAGGAGGTTTGCCCGATATGAAGAGCAAAATAATTAGATCACTTTCTCCTTTGTCTAGTGATCAGTCTGTCTGTCCACTCGTAGCTCATACTACCAATGGAACGACAAGAAGTAGCCTTAGACATCTTATATGTGTATTAGTATGCAAGATCTAAGATCCTTTAAACTACTCTAGGGTTAAGTGAAAGACTTTTACCTTCTCCTTTTAGTTCTTATCAAAAATGTATATTATACGAGTACCATAATAGTCAGAGGAACTTTAACAAGTCAAAAATTATTTTATCATATATGATGATGGATAAGGAGGTAACGAACAGTATTCAATATCAAAGTCCATGAAACAATACAAAAATAGGAGCAGAGCAAACACAGATCTCTAAAACAACAGAGATGGGATCAGGTGCCATGGAGTAGTGAGCATCCCCTGTCGACCGGTCAAACCCGCCGTATGCCCCTTGTCATGATCGGGAAATAACGGGAAAATCCGTCAATTCAGTGTATAAATAATGGACTTACAATTAGTATGAAAAGCATCAGTCAGCATTTGACTCAATGATAAATTGTATTTGCTGACAAGGTCATTGTATCGACCATAGAACTTACGAAATGATGCCTTTAAACGAGACTGCTGATAATCTTGTTTCATCAACTTGTTTGTCAATTATTTACCTCGTTTTAGAAATTGTTCATACGTAGAGCATGCTCTTGCGTGTCGAATCAACTGTGATATGTAAACTCCGTATGCAGATGATGAAGGTATATTGCTGCGTAGGTAAGGGAAGTTTACGATAGAAAAGTTAAAGTCATCACGTTTATCATACAGCTTGGTTGTTAGATTACCATTAGTGTGTTTTTCAAGTAAAATATCCAAGTTTGAAACACATATGTCGGACTCTGTGGTATCTTTTATCTCAATCTCACCAGGATATATCGTATCGACATAGGAATGGAAATTACCATTGTTAATTGACAATATGCCGTCGATAGATTATCTAAATGTCGAATTGAAGGCCACAGCAAGTGTTTACTTCTCTTCACGCATACAAGTTTGCACAAATTCTGCTTCATATGAATACAAAAATAGGTTTGCTTATAGCAGAGCGCAATTGGTACCCATGGGAATTAATTTTCCATTAGATTGTTGGAAGACCTGGTCTCCGAAAACCACATAGATATTGTCAGTCAGAAACTCAAGCATCTTTTTTATGTCGACTTCAGAGTACTTGTGTGTGCAATCAGAATATGTTTTAACAAAATAATTTTGCAAATGACCAATGACCAGGTAAGTAAATTTACGAGTTCCAATTTTATTGAAAAAGCAGCTGTCAAAGATAACAAAAAGTCTGGACTTTAATTTATCGTGGGGAATGGTAGTGTACAAAGTTGAAAAGTCGTAAATTTTAAAGCTGTTGATTTTGATAAAATCTTGTGATCATGATTTCAAATTGTCTTAAAGTTCTTTGGAATTTTTGAGTATCCACATCTGATGTACACCACTTCATGAATAGATTGTTGCACTATACTCTTGAGGTCAATATTTTAGTGAGGAGTAAAGAAAGAGGCTTGGTTGATCATTTACTGGAAACCGCAATGTATCTTTATTTGCAAGGATTCTTATGAAGTTTCGGAATCCAATATATATATATGGTTGTTCAAATTCATTTTGGTTCTTCGATCTTTCAACATGTAAACATTAACTGCCATTTTGCTTATTTCAATTTCTTTTTCTCAAGAATAAAATTTCATAACATTTGCAAGATTTCAAATTTTTACATGCAGAGTGCCACTGTTGTTGACAATGTGTCCATAAATCTGTATTTTACTAATTCTTAAAAATAGCAAACATTTTTCAAATTGTTTCTTTTAAACCAAAAAAGGTGTTACTGAACTTTTGATACTTTGTAAGTAAGTTGCATGTCATAGGGCATTTTAGAAATTTTCAGAGTTTTCGTCTGGTCCATCGAAGTGGCTATGAACAAAACTATTATAAAATACACTTTTATGCTTCCATTATTTGATTATAACGATCACTGGGTTCATAGATATAAAGGTACATCTTTACTAATTAAAAAAGACAAATAAGGATAATTTAGCATGCATACCTACAAATTCAAGCTATCCTTTCACTATGTTGCACAAATTTTAGAGTAATAATAGGTGAGCATTGTTGCCCATTATATTCACTGGAATTCATTAAGATCTAACTTAATTTTGAAATAACATATGTGATTTATTGCTGCACTTCAATTTTTCATGAAAAAGTGTAGTTTGTCAATGTATAAAAGTATACTCCAATTCACGTCCTCAAATATTTACAGAAGAAAATAAAATATTGATGAATTGTTCGGTATCAAACTTCCTCTCGAGTTGTTCTACACAATCTGTCAATTGCACAAAAAAATTACATTTCATCATCACGGAATAAATTTATTTTAATAGCTGAAGAATTCGTAATAAATGCTGTACTGTTGATGAACTCATTCGTAACTTTCTTTGTGTTTTACTAGCGTTTAAAGAAAACAATAGATGTTACAAGAACATGACGTTAATCTTAGAACTGGAATAAGTGTACCTTCTTCAGCCAAGTACCCTCTATGTTTGGTAAAGGTTGACATGACATGTTTAACGTAAGGTGTTGTGGCACTGTCCAATTCCGGGACAAAACTTCAGTGAAGCACGGATGAACCTGTATGCAATTTCAGACGTTAATAATATAATTCTTTTCATGTGCTATAACACTTTTTAAGCTAACGAAATGACTTTTATTAAAAAAGGGAATAAAGTTATAAATTTACAAGCAAAATGTATATACACGCTCACAAGAAAATGTGTATAAAAGGCAATGTCTTATTTATGTATATTTAGGAGTTAAATGATTGAGTTTTTTGTTATATTTAACTGTTACGTAACTCACCAATTTAGGTGATAAAAGAGGACACTCTGTTGCACTCTTCCCAATATTCATCAATGTATTGAAGCATTCAGAGGGCCCAACCTCCATAGTCAAACGAAACAATTCACCATTCACCACCTGGAAGATAGATTTCTTCAAGTCATATTTTTATTCACAAAACTTTGAAACGAGTTTTTGTGTAGTATTGAATTGTTTGGAGGAAAAAGGAATATGCCCTGGTGCTAACAAGACTACAGATACAAATACGACGAATTAATTTCGGCTCAAACTATTGCAGGGTATGTTTTATTTTTGAAGTACCTGTTCCGTGGCATTAGTGATTTTGTAGATGACCTCTCTGAGCACATCTTCCCCTAATCCATTTTGCAGGTTGATGGACTCGATACCAGCAAATGAAGCTTTGATTACTCTTGGGTCTGTCACATTGACAACTTTCTGTCCGCCCGGGGGAGGCGGTGGGTCATTCGTCTGTAAAGACATTGTGATATAATTTCACGAATGCACAATTACATGTACATTGTAAATATACCTAATTCATTTTCACAATAGGATGCATTTACTGAGGTATAATTTTTTCCTATTTACATTTATTATTATATTTTTATTCAAAAAAGAAATCTAAAATTTATAAATCTTTTCATGCATTGGTGTAAATTTCGTCTTCATGTATAATAATTTTATAAAAGTTCGTAAACAAATTAATCAAAGGTGAAGCAAAATAAAGTTTTTTTGCTGTTCTCTACAGAAATATTTAAGATTTGCCCCTTGTTCTTTCATAAACAGTCTACGGTAGATAAACCAAAATACACAATGTATAAAAGAAATGTAAGGCGATATCCGGAGAAGCAACTCAATAATGCAAATTAAGCAAATACGTCTGCGGCTATTCAGATTGAATCAAAATCGTGAGACATTAAATTAGGATGCTAGCAGGTGCAATGTTAATTACTCCGTTTTCTTTCTAGTTGCTTAGCGGCATCAACAGCTTCCAAGTTTAGGTCGAATGTAATTATTAAAATGAGAAAAAGTCCCTTTTCAAAAAATAGTTTTTTTTTGTCATTTAAACAAGACTTTAAAAAAAAAACATAAAAATGGACATAATGATAAGAAAAACAAGAGATGTTTTAAAAATTAGTCCAAAGGGGCATTTTCAAAAATTGTCAAAACAGAATTTAAACGTTTGATTAATCTGTACACTAAATTTCAGAACCTCTGCAAAGAAAATCGGAAACTGCAAATAATTGGAAAAATCCAGGGGCACAACTCTAAAAAATACCAAATTTCATTTCAGTATACATTGTGAAGAAAATGAACGGAAACTGCAAATATTGGGAATTTTAAAATACCCAAAACAGAAAAATATTTATCTGATAAATCTGTATACCAAAACATGAAAATGAACGGAAACTAAGTGGACCGACAGACCGACAGACAGCAGCAAAGCAATATGCCCTCCCTTCTTCGAAGGGGACATAAAAAGAAACAAATTCCATACCATGAAGTTTGTACAACATTTGAGCATCCCCAAAAGGTTTGCAGGTTACGAAATATACTAAATGTAGATAACTAATTAATTAAGCATTAATTTGAAAATCACCTGGTGCCTGGATTCTCCGAAAACAAATGAACCTATTAAGGTGAGAAGTACAACGTAAGTCTTCATTATTGTAAGACGTCTATAAGATCTGGCTGTAAGATAGGACCGATAGCCGTTCTAATTTTTTTTTGCAGTCGACCTTGACATTGATACTCTATTCAGCGTTGTCAAGATAACAGACTTCGTTCAGATTTAAGACGGGCAGCTATAGTGAATTCTAGTATGTTCTCAACAGATTTGAAAGAAAAAGGTCGAACCGTCAATATAATACGAAAAAAAATGATATCAAATGTAAGCAAGAATCATTTTCTAACTGCTAGCGCTCTAGTACGTTAGGCCATATGTCTGGAATACGCATGCTCGGCTTCACGGTCGGGCATTCTCGGAAAACTTTACGGTCTAGCTGTCTGTGAAAGCGACCATTGAAAGACTGTACGATAACAATGTGGTTGTGTCATTAAATAACACTGGCCTTTTCTGTTTGATTCTGAAGTTTGTTTATTATCGTGTCACTTACACTTTAAATAAAACTACACAAAAATAATGCCAAGATTACTATAGACATCTAGCGAGCGAGTTATACCACCTCTCTGGACAATGCCGTCAACTTCTTTAAAAAATCGTTTTTTTTTCTTTAAAAGTTTGTTTGGAAGACACAATAAGCGATTGATGCAATTCAGTTCCACTCTAATATAATTCTAATTCTATAAAATACACTTCACAAAAAATTACAACTCTAACTTTCAGACTCAAGACTCATTAAACATTAAAGAATTCAGCAAAATAAAGTAGTTGGCCACGAACCTTCCTTTCTGTTTTTAAAAATTGCTACGGCGCTAGCTCATCTATCTTTTTTAAAAGATAAACTTGTTTATAAGAATATTGGTCTTTTAGATGTTTTTCCAAACGTTGTACAATTAGAGAGATGTAAGGAACTCGATTGAACCAACTTAGTATTTACCAGGGAATTATGATTGCTCGTGGATGAAATTACATCCCCACGAACAAATTCAATTTTGCTTGCACAATAACATTGACTCCCACGAATTAAAATGATTCCACAGTATAAACTTTTATTTTCAATTGTATAATCACTCCATAACCACCCATCCTTAATAAATGATATAGAAAATAAAAAGAAAGAACTGGGATTTAAAATAAAAACAGTTAAAATGATACGCCATTGCTTTATTTTTAAATTGATTTCATAATATTTGACATGAGAAAGAAAATAGAAAACTGAGAAAACGGAATGGAAGATATACTAAGAAATTGTATATTTATGCCTGAAGAATTTATAAATTTCATGAATAGTCTTCTGAAACGTAACCTGTCTGTCGTTAATACAAATAACCTCAAAACGCATATGTTATCCACTTAAAATGTAATAGCATATTTAACTTTAATTTCAAAGTAACCGTATCCTAGAAACATGTACTCTCGGTTATAATTTCACATCGAACATTCTTGTTATTGTTAAACAGAAGTCTTTCTTAGGGATGGTGTAAGAGTAATTATTCTCTGAATGTCAAATAAAAGAAAAGAAAGATTACCAATATTTCTTTGTCGTGTTTGCTAATTAGATTTGTTTACTGTTCATGATAAAATGGCGTTGTAACACCGTCCATTTTATGAAGTAGAGTATCACATAACTTTTCTTATTTGTTTAAACTCTGACATAAGAAATTGAGAGAGAGAGAGGGGGGGAGAGAGAGAATGAAAAAAAGTGAAAACTGGTATTGAATGCTAGAATACTGCAACAGTCAAAAGGTCAACCTTATAAAAGTGCTTGAATCACCAAGGGAATGTTCCCGGCAATTCACATTTTTTAACTTCACACAAAACCGTAAGCATTGTTGATTTGTGAAATCATATAAAAGCCTACACAATAAAATATCTACAAATACATGTGTCTACGATAATGCAGGAAAAGTAGGCAAAACTTCGGAAACAAGATGCTATCATAAGACACTCGCAGTTTGGCGTTTCCCTCTAAGTACATGTATACACACCATCATTTTTGGGTAACAAGCTACAATTATATCACGTTTTGGGATCCAAGGGAAAAAATATTGAAATTAATATTTTAAAATCTTAATGCATATCTAAGGGACATGTCCATTATATTTCACAAACATGTCATGGCTATTGCAAAAAATAGAGGAGTTTCGGGACCAGTAGATAAATCACCGTTTTTAAACCCCAAAACAATCACGTAAGGATAAGGGCGAAAATTTCACAACTTAAACACATTTACTGGACACATCCAATCACATTCATACCAAAATAAATTTAGGAATCTACAAAAAATATCAAAGAAGTTCAGGAAACCAGGCTTCAGGCCAAAAAAAAAAAAATAAAATAAATTCAATTTTGATCTTAGTCTCACTTAACATTCATTTTGAAATTTTTTGGTAAGAAGAAAGGCGTTCAAAACCAAATATCCTAAGGGTGAACAGGAAACCAACAATCATATATTTTGAAATAGATGAGTTTGTTCTTGCTCAAATTAAAGAGGATTTCAAGAAACCAGGCTTTTGTAGAAAATCATTTTTAACCTCAAATCGTTGGTTTTGAAAAAGTCGATTTTTCCTATCACAAATAAAACCTAGTTCCATTAACTCCTCTTACTCTTCTCATAGCAGCCAAAGCTTACTTTTGAATAGGGTATGGAGTTTTCTTTAAATAATAACATGATTTGATAATTTTTGATTTTCCTTATGGGACGATTGAGAGTTCCAGAACAATATTTCTTCTATGACAAAAACCTTGTTCCCTGAACTTATCTTAACATTTTTTCGCAGAATTCCTATCATATTTTGGAATACGATTGGGAGTGTCATTCATATAGATATATAATAAGGTGTCAAAATTTTGATTTTAACACAGGATGAATATCAAAATTTCAAAATGTGCTGCTCATCTACAGAAATCCCAAGTCACATTCAAAAATAACTTTTGAGTACTATGAAAATATAAGGAAGAGTTCACGGAACCAGTTTTATTTGTGGTATTAAAAAGGAGGTTTTTTTCGAAATCGCCTCTAGGGTGAAAAACTGAAAAATCATTTTTGCTTATCAACAGGACACCACATATTATATTCCAAAAATATGAGTTGGTTCTTGCAAAAATTGCAAGAGAGTTTCAGAAAACCTGTTTTTTTTTTTTTTTGGTTAAAAGAAACCTTCTAACATTATATCGAAAATATAGCACCCTTATATGTTAAAAAAGAAGAAAATGGTTCTATGGCGATGCTCATGTCTTGCACTGGTAAAGTCTGATCGAAAACAAGAAGGGACACAATAACAATACATAAAAAAGATTGTGGACAATTACATTCAGTTGAATAGATAGAATTTCTTATAAGAGTTCATGAACCTAAATTATATAGATTTAATGGCAATGTTACTGTTTAGGTAAAATAAACATACAATTAAAACGTGAAAGAGGTGGTAGTATACGGAATATTGTGTGAAAAAAAGTCTCATTAATGTTAATTCTTTGTATTTTTTTTAGTTTATTACCTCACCAGCATAATAGAAGGATGGGCGGAGAAACATCATTCCAATCTTTTTATACTATATACCCCTACTCTTAAAATAATGCTTTCCTGTTGTATATTATATTTTTTAAAAAAACGTATGTTATATTTTGTGTAACAGGAACATATATTCAGAACAATTACTTTGATTTTATGGAAGATTGCAGGCCGATGACAGCCAGAGCTTTCTTCCAAGTTTTTGAAGAGATGGGTCAATACCGCTATATAAACTGAAGTTGTATCGATAATTAAATTCAAATCGTGCTTTATTTCAATTTTTGTAGTTTATAACCAAGAAGAGTAGGAACACTTTCTGTTGAAAATAAAAGAAATGATTAACAATTAAATAATTTCTTCGAATATAAAAAGATTTGCAGAGGATTATGCATTTTAAGAGCTGTCATGGTGCAAAAAGGACACATTAAATGTTGGTTTGAACATATTTTATTGTTTTGATGTTATAACAAAAGGATTGAACACAAGTTCTTAAAAACTTAGAACGTCCTCTCCTTTAACATTAAATGTTATATTCGATGAATCTGTGTTTGTAATTTCATCTAATCTGAGAAAAGCAAGATTTTACAATTTCAAGCTTAATCCCATATTTCTTCATCTATCATAAGAAGAGTATGAGAACTATTACATTCTACATGCTTTCAGAATATCCAGAGGATTATTCCATCAGAATGTAAAGAAAAGTAAAAATTGAAAAGATATATAAAAATCCTAAATTCACTGGGGGTTTTCTTTGGAATACACTAATGGGTAGTTAATTGATAAAATCTTATGGAGACTGTTAAAGTTATATTACATGTATATGATATTTTAGCTTATTTTACCAGAACTGAACATGGCTAATGGTTTTCTTTTGGAGTTGATAGAGGAGGGGTCAAACGAATGAGAGTCTAATGACATTGCTACAAACCTAAGGAAAATATTACTGAAATAATGTACCAATGTTTCATCATATCACAATGTTTAAGTCCAGGATTATCTATTATGACAGTGGCCGCTCTTTGGACAGTGAAGGTTTTATGGTACATGTACTTAATAATGAGTTGTATTTTTTGCATCCTGATAGTTGTTTCTTATTGAATTGTTTCATCTTCAGAATCCATATTTGAGATTGAAACTTAAAAAAAAATTCTGCTTATTTTTTCCTGCTTATACTTTCCTTTATATTAGAATCCTCTAAGATTGTCCAAAACGTGATTCCTAGGTTGAAAAGATAAGGAAACAATTACTTTGGATGCATTATGATATCATTACACTTAATTAATAGTTGACAAATGAATGATGCATTTATGTCACAAAAAAGGCATAACCAGAAATTGAAAAAATTGGATCCTTGAGCTACAGGGATAGAAATACAATGAACTTTTCTCTTGCTTCAGACTGATCAACATCGTTAAATACATCAACAAAACTATAAAGTAGCACTAACACAGTTAGTAGTTTTGGGTTATGGAGAACCCATCTATGAAGCTAATGAATGTGACAAACGGTCCCATGTTGACACATTTGTGAAGGGTCGTGATTACTTTTGTATTTTATTTAGAGCTGGGGGTTTTACGACAAAAGAAAACGAATAAATAAAACTGAAACAAGATAACTTTTATACAACCGCTACACCCACCAAAAATTATGGAATTTTGGAAATTTTGAAATTACTGAATTTTATATAAAAATCAGTAACATAAAAACTGACGTCAATTCAAAACCAAATAAAACCAGTCCTAAACTGGTAAATGATATATTAAAGTTCAGTCTTTAAGACATCATCTAAGACATCATTGACAGTTGCGTTTTCAATAAAAATTGAACTCATCAACTGAATACATGTAACATTGTCATTTATCATTCGCAAAATTATTTCATTAAAAACATATTGATTGTACACACACGTTTTCAGGAGTTAAAATTGCTTGAATTTCTAATTGACAATACATGTATCTATGTGGATTTGGAGACCATTTCATACAACAATCTGTTATAATTCCAAGGGGTTCCAATTTTGACGCGTTATCAACGGACTTTTTTAATCAAATAAATCAGAATTTATTGAAAAACCTACGCATGAGAGACAGAAAACACTAACTGTGGTCATCAACTCGACGTTTAAATAATCGATCATGTATTTTCAATACATTATACTTATTTCCATTCATATTTGGACACGAAATATCCCAGTTAGCTTGAAATCTAAGATTCCACAGAGTCTGTCATATCTGTTTCAAATTTGGATATTTTACTAAAAACACGTTAACGGTTATTTAACAACAATGTTTTATGATAAAATGATGACTTTGACTTTTCAATTCACTTTCCCAGCAATATACCTCCATCACCTGCATACGGAGTTTACCACGGTATATCTCTCGACCGATATGATCTCAGTTGGCTCAATACGCAAGAGCATGCTGTCCATAAACACTTTTTCAAACAACGTAAGTTATTGACAAAAGTCGATAAAAAAAAAGAATATCAACAGTTTCGTTAGAGTCACCATTTCATCAGTTCTATGGTTAGTACAATGACCTTATCACCAAATGCAATCTCTCATTGAGTCAAATGCTGACTAACGTTTTTCATACTAATTGACATGCAATTATTTATACACTGAATTGTCAACCGATTTTTTTCTTGGTTTTTTTCAGGATCATGACAAGAAGTACTTGGGGGGGGGGGGGGGGGGGGGGTTCCTAGCGGTTGCCAGGGATTGCACATTCCTCCATGGCACCTGATCTAACCTCTGATGTTTTAGAGGTCCATGTTTAATCTGCTCCCAATTTGTATTGTTTCAATGCACATTTGTGTTTGAATGCTGTTCGTTCTCTCCATATATCATGTAGCTTTAATGACCTCCTTCATAAAAAAAAATATTCAAAACATCCTCTTTAAAATAAGAGGACTCTTACTGTGACTTTCAAATCCATATTTAGATGTATCAATGAAATTTTTATTAATAAACCATGTTACAATCATTCATACATCAACTTGATATCTGTTGAGTCTGGCCCCTTCCTTTGTCATATTTGGATGTATTTATGTGTGTATATAGATGATAATGACAAACAAAATAGCAAAACTGTGATAAACGGAACGGCATTAAATTTATGACTGCAAGCTTCCCATATAGTATAGTAATAAGCCAACTTCATGATCACTTTTTGTTGATGTGATGTAGGAATAATATGATATTTAAATCAAAACGAGAAACTGACAAATAAATATATTTAAATTAGGATTACAACAATTATTTTAAACGCAAAGCATCAGCTTGTGCAAATATTAACTGTGGTTATAAGGCCTTTTTTGTCTGTCATAATTCACACTTGTTAGGTCATTGGTTTTATACTAAATTTTAATACTGTATACTATGTCTACCTGATGAAAATATTGAGCTCATGGTGGGTGAAAACGGTCGACAAGGATGCTTAATCCTCCTTTGCACTTGATACAAATTCTGGGATTTCCACGGGAGAGTCTTTGTGTTCTTATCAGAATTTGTTCTATTTATGAGATTGATCAGTGTTTCTTTAAAATTTATCTTTTATATTCATAACAATTTCGAAAATGAAATTTAAATCCATGACAAAAACTGCCAATCATTCTTAATCTATTTTGTCGACATAATGTCTAGTACAAGAAATGACGAGGAGTTTCCTCGCTTGCTCCATGACTTATCAATATAAACTGTATAAAAAAAAGAAAAAGGAAATGTACAGCAGATGAATCAGCAGAAAATAAAATAAAGATAATGTGGATATATAGAGAAAATGCTTGTTATTAAATAAAAATCACTTGAAATCTTGGAAAGCAAAGAAGTTCATAGAGTATAAAACTTTGTACACGTATAGACCTGTAATAGAGTTTAATCTGATAACTCATCCCAGAATTTGTATATCATTTGCATCCTCGAAAACTTTATTAAACTTTTCGTAAAGAACACATTTATCAGCGTGTTACATGTATTTGAACATTGGAATAATATTTCTTTGTGCAAAATAAAAACGACCGAAAACACTAAATCTTTATCATCTTTTATAGTAAATGAACGTATTCTGCAATGTTATATATATTGCCTCACAATATTCCACTTCAACTCAACATACGGTTGAAAAGAAAAACCCAGGAACTTTTTTCAGATATGTGAAGAAAAAAATGGTCAATTGAGTATTTATAAAATAAAAGATTTTTCTACAATTGTATAATTACTACAAGGTTTAAGAAAATGATAACAGAATTGAGATAATCATGCAGGTAAAACAAAAAAATCATATAAATGGAAGCACATCATTATAGTATATGTTGACAGTTATATTGAAATGAGAAAGGTGCAGTTAACGTAAAGTAATCAATTTAAAGGACAGAGGTATAGAATCTGGTGCACAGTTGGAGTAAATACCTCATGACATTTGGTAACCCTATGCATTTATCAAATAAATATACGATACGGTGTCTTAATAATTGGTATGTTTCAATCTGGTACAAAAAAACCTTATTGAAATATGTGGAGATTACGAACAGTATTCAAGCTATAAGTCCATAAAACAATACAAAATAGGAGCATCAAAAACATCAGAGGTTGGATCAAGTGCTATTGAGGAGTAACAATCCCCTGCCAATTGGTCAGATCTGCCGTGTGCTCCTTGTTAGGATCGGGAAATAACGGAAAAATCCGTCGATAATTCATTATCTAAATAATGGTATAATAATTAGTATGAAAAATGTCAGTCAGCATTTGACTCAATAAAAAATTGTATTGCTGACGAAGTCATTGTATTGACCATAGAACTTACGAAAGGAGACTGCTGATATTCTTGTTTCATGACTTGTTTGTCAGTAATTTACCTCGTTTGAGATATTGTACATTCGTAGAACATCGTCTTGCGTATCGAATCTACTATGATATATAAACTCCTTATGCAGGTGATAAAGGTATATTTCTGCATAAGTAAGAGAAGTTGCCGATTGAAAAGTTAAAATCATCACCTTTATCATAAAGCTTTGTTGTAAGATTAACATTTACGTCTTTTCAAGTAAAATATCCAAATATGAAACAGATGTCTATGACTCTGTGGTTTCTTTTATTTCAAGCTAACCGAGATATATCATATCAACATAAGAATTGAAATAATCATTGTTAATTGACAATACGTCGTCGATATATCTAAATGTCGATTTGAAAGGCAGGGCAAGTGTTTTTTTTTTAAAAATATTGTTCTATTTGCTAAGAAGGTCATGGATATTGCAAAGGCTAATATTTACATGATGTACTAATATTTACATGATCCTAAATGGCACCTGATCCCATCTCTGATGTTTTGGAGGTCTGCTCTGCTCTTATTTTGTGCTGTTTAACGGATTTTTGATCTTGTATACTGCTTGTTATATCCATATGTTTCAGTTGAAAGTCATGTTACACCATATTTCTTTTGTAGTAGCTCTTTCAATATAATGCTGCTCGTAACCAGAATTATGTTTTTGCATATTGATTAAACGAGACCAGGGACAACAGCACCATTTATAATGATTGAATATAAATAGAAAAACGGGGAAGTTGACCATTTGTGCCATTTGATTTAAATGTAAGGTTTTGCCATTAAAAACATATAGTCGGTTTAAAATCCTAATACTAGTATATATTTTAGTAAAAAAAAAAATATAGCAATATAAAGTCACATTTTTCAGATTCGAGCACGAGTTACATGCAGAAATATGAGAGCGGGGGTGGGGTGGGGGGTTGAAGCGCAGGTTTACGTTATATTTATAATTTGGTAAAAAGAAATTATTTCCTTGAAAAATTATTACACTGCTCCTGAATATTTAGCAGACAAACTACTATATTTATAAAGTGAACGGGTCAACGGCTGTTTTTAAGGCGGGATTATATAGCGATCACTTGGTAAAAACTGAGTATTTATAATTCCTTGAAAATATACACTTATGTTTTGTCACATATCTGCGGAATTTTTTTATCATCTTTCTGTGTATCCCATATCACATATGCGATAATACTTTCCAGGCCCCCTCATGTATCACTGCACAGGACACCTATCGTTGGAGATATTGCTACTTACAATATAACAATGAATTCTAACGCTAGTTATTCAATGTTTCAAAACAAAATGAACCTAAGAAAAATCAGATAAATCATATTTATCAAGCATATTGCTAAACAACAAATCATCCAAATGGAAATGTATAAAGATTTCCAAAGTAATGCAATTCCATAACAGTCGGCGTATGTCGTACTCCCTCATAATATAATAACTAAACTCCCGACATCAGATATGCGTACGAGGGGTGATCAAAAAGTTCGCAAACTATCTCTATATCTACAAAACCACAATTCAGATTAGAATGAAATTCGGTATACACATAGCCATACACAAGGTCTATAAAGAGCATATGCTGAATAAAGTTTCTCTCCTTGTTTGTGACGTCACAATGTGAAAATGACGTCACTATTTAGGTCACTTGTGACGAAAAATGGTTGTCTCAGTCGAACTCGTTCACCAAACGACTGTACAATTTATTGTGATATCTTAGAAATCCCTCTACAGTATCATATAATAATTTGTACACAGTTTATTGAGATAAATGAGTTCCTATAAATTCAATTAATGATTGGATTAATCGTTTTAGTGAAGGAAGGCTGATGGTTAAAAATGATACTTGTCATCTTGCCCAGTGAAAGCAAGTTTGAAAAGATGTGTATTTTTAGTTGAGCAATTTGCTATCAAAGACCTCCAATTAGCACTTTGAAAAATAGTTGAATATTTGAAAAATGATATAAGTATTAAATACCTAAGATATCGTTTACTTTAGATTTTAAACATATTAGATATGATAAAAAGGATGCACCCATTCTCTATCCACCTTGAATAAAGGTCTCTCCTGAGACAGAAGATTTGTGTTTTAATGGTCGCCATGCTTATTTTTGGAAAGGATGTTATTATCCACCCATTCTGTTGCCGAGATATGACCATTTCTGACAAATTAACTGTTCTTGTCATAAAAATTAACTCACATGGAAAGAAAAATAAAACTCGGAAAAATCTTTTAACTTTTGTGACAGAACGCTACGGAGGGGGTCACGTGACCGCCAATATCACGTGATTCGCGCATGCGCAGAACGGTGGTTGATGTGTGCATTAAAATCGGGGAGGATTATATTAAAATATAATCAACATTAAAACCAAATATTGTTTCTTGTATGGAAGTTATTCAATTAGTTTGCGAACTTTTTGATCACCCCTCGTATATCATAGTCAAGCAGTTTGCTTAACAACAAATCATCGAAATGAGTTAAAAATTCCAAATTGGCATAATCCAATTCCATAGCGTCAGAGGCTACAGCTTCTATATAAATTCTCACTTCTCGTAACAAAAAAATACTATAGTTTACTAAAGTTAACTATAGTGTGATAACTTTGACACATGAAAACTTTGATTTACTTAAGTGTAACTTTGACACTTTGATTTACTACAGTGATACCCTTGACACTTTGTTTACCAAAATCGATGTAGCTAAAAAACGACTTTTCAACTTAATACTCAACCATTCCCCCAACATAAATTAAAGTTTAGGCTTTTCGATATCATTGACAGATGCTTTTTCAATAAAAATGGAAATAGAAAATTTACTTACCTTGTCATTGGTCATTTTCAAAATTATTTTGTTAAAAAGCATTCTGATTGTAGAGGTGCACACACAAGTACTCTTAAGTCGACATCAAAAAGATGCTCGAGTTTCTGATTGACAATATCTATGTGTCCAACAATCTATTGGAATTTCGATTGGTACCAATTGCGCCCCGTATGAAGCAGAATTTCTGATGCGTAAAAAGAAGAAAACACTTGCTGTGGCCTTCAACTCGACATTTTGATATGTTGACGACATACTGTCAATTAACAATGGTAATTTCCATTCTTATGTCGATACGATACATCCTGGTGAGCTTGAGATAAAAGATACCAAAGAGACTGTCCTATCTGCTTTATGTGTAGATATATTACTTGAAAAAGACGTTAATGACAATCTAGCAACCAAGCTTTATGACAAACGAGATGACTTTAACTTTTCTATCGTCAACTTCCTTTACTTATGCAGCAATATACCTTCATCTCCTTCATACGAAGTTTACATATCTCAGTTGATTAGATACGCAAGAATATGATCTACGTATGAACAATTTCTAAAACGAGGTATATTATTGACAAACAAGTTGATGATACAAGAATTTCAGCAGGGTCGTTTAAAGTCATCATTTCTTAAGTTTTATGGTCGGTACAGTGACCTTGTCAGCAAATACAATTCATCATTGAGTCGAATGCTGACTGACGTTTTTCATGCTAATTGTTAGTCCATTATTTATACACTGAATTGGCGACGGATTTTTCCGTTATTTCCCGATCATGACAAGGAGAACACGGCGGGTGTGACCGGTCGGCAGGGGATGCTCACTCCTCCATGGCACCTGATCCCACCTCTGTTTTGGAGGTCCGTGTTTGTTATGCTCCTATTTCTTAATTGTTTTATGGACTTTTGATCCGGAATACTGTTCTTTATCTCCATATGTTTCATTACTAAAGTTATTATAATTATGAAAACTTTGATTTACCATAGTGATCACTATGAAAACTTTGATATACTATGGCAAAAACTTTGATTTACTATAGTGATAACTTCCATATCTTTCCATATCTTTCTTTGATAATTTTGATATATTGAAAAGTATGACACTATGTTGATCACTTTGAAAACTTTGATTTTCTTATAGCGATAACTTTGACAGTTTGATTTACTAATGTAAACTTTAGTTAACTATTATAGTAAACTATAGTTAAGTGTAGTATTTTTGTAAGGACTGACACACATGTAATCAGATATAAGACAAGTTGCATATATCATGGATGTTGCGTTTTATTAAATCTACATGGGGCGTGGAAATCTCGAGCTCGGGCGCGGTTGAAATAAGGAAATGCAATTTTACTAGATTTTTATATTCTTGACCACTAAATTAGAGCTTTAAGTGCATTTTTAAAGTGTATCCCTTTAATTTTTCACCTAATTAATCCTTGATATATTAGGTAATTAAAAAATGCATCCACATGTAGTGATAAATTTTACTTAATTAGAAATGGCGTCATAATAATTATTTAATTGAAGATGTCCTACCCTTGCAAAAGATATCTTTCTGGAATTCATTATCAATATCTTGCAAAAAAGATAAATCAAGTGGTGTTCCACCTTCTGTAATTTTGTCAATTGATTATCAGGAACTTTCTGCTTTCCATCCCTCTCTCCTAAAATATATTGCTTGGTTGTGCCCTATTCCCAACTCAGAGATACAACGTGTTCTTTTGGAGATAAATAAGCCTTTATTTATTATCAAACTCCAGGTTTGGTCATGTTTCAATTGCGCATTTAGTTTTTTACATACATGTTTCTCAAAAATAAAATAAAGCGGTGAACTATTGGGGATATGTAAATAAAAATAAATATTATCACAAGAAATGTATCCAAGA
Source organism: Saccostrea cuccullata (assembly GCF_032062105.1). Classification (NCBI taxonomy): domain Eukaryota; kingdom Metazoa; phylum Mollusca; class Bivalvia; order Ostreida; family Ostreidae; genus Saccostrea; species Saccostrea cuccullata. The sequence goes on from NW_026933012.1 coordinate 190,830, forward strand.
TTTATACTTTCTTTATTTCCAGTACACATTATATATTTTGATTCAAATATATTGATTGTTGATGATTTACAATTGCTTAGTCAAAGAAATCATTTCTTTCACTCCCTTTAGTTTTCTCAAAATTTTCAATAGTAAATCAAAGTACAATCTGAATAATGTACTTAATCTAACCAAATTAAAAATATAGAACACGATTATTACATCATATACTTATGACAATGATATTAACCGTAACACAATGATACAATACTATACCTCTACTGGCAATCAATAGTTTAAAGTTTACATCATACGAGAATCAATTTTGCTTTTTGTAACAAAAAGACTAATTTTTTTTATTACAAAAAATAATATCACAGTAATAATAACAATAGCAATAACTAATAACTAAACAATAACGACACTTGGATGTCCTTCAATTTTAGTTATTAATTCATGAAAATCACTGGTAAATACATACACATCTACATATCTGACTTTCAAGTATATTTCTCATATACTAGAAAAACACAAAATGTTCTGTCATCCATTTTATTGTATTTGGTTTTGAATCAGCAGAAAGCATTTAATGAGCTGTTTTTTACTGAAAAAAACATGCTTAGCCACTGTCACGAACTTCATATAGTATCACTTCTTGCTCATCAGATGTTCGTTCCTTGCTTTTATGAACTCCAAAACAAAAGTAGATTACAACCCCTGAAAGACAAAAAAATATGTTAAACTAACTGTTGGAGATGTAAATAAATATAAACAGAGAAATAAACAAAACACTTGTCTAACTTACCAACAAAAAGCCAGAGAGAAAAACTAATTAAGGCATTTGAAGGAAGTGACGTCAGAAGAAAAATATTGAGAGTCAATGACAACAGGGGAGACAGGGGTATCCCTGGAGTTTTGTATAACAATTTACTTCGGTTCTGCGGTTGTTTGCGTAAAATAAAGGCTGATACTGTCATTGTTCCGAGAATAACAACCAACAAGAAAATGGACCACCATGAACCCATGCAGATATATTCCCAACCAAACGTCACAATCAGAGAGACTACGAGAGAGGAAATAAAGTATATCACAATACACAGCACTGAAATTAACCACGATGTAGAGGAAGGTTCTATGACGTCACTCACGTGCAGCGGAAATAATGTGCTCTCACTGCCCGCAGTAGTCAAACTTACTATACTGTTCATTTTCTTGTAAGTGCTTCCTCTTAGTTCCTCTATTCTTTGAGAGTGTTTAAAAAATAGCAAATCCTCCTTATCTGCCTGAAATTGTCTATTGACATAAGAAGGATGCGAAAACTCTGTCATACATTCTTCTTCATTTGGATCTTCGTATTCCTGAATCATTCCAATATTGACTTGTTGGTATCGTAAAAGTAAAACACAAAGAGAGACCACAAAAAAGGTTATCAGTGTGCTGGCTCCAAAAATGGACAAAAGAAGACTTAATTTACAGCATAATATAAGAACGAATGATATTAAGAACGACAATAGCAATGATTTCACTGGAAGTTTTCCTTTTAAAGTTAAATCCCCAAGGCATTCAGGAAATAATCCATCTCTTGATAAGGAATACATTATTCTGGGAACAGCCGAGAGAAGGGAAATGGTTGATGCTAATAGGAAAAGGAGAGCTCCAACGCTGAATACATAACGCGCACCTTGTATGTGACGATTTTCAAAAATCACTGCTATTCCTGCGTTATCTACGAATGTATTGGAAGGAGACATGAGAGTCAGAGCTGAGCTCACAGCTATCATTGAAATCATCGTAAGTGTGATGACAATTGCAAATAAGGCTGGAAAATTTCGTAGAGGGTTTCTTTGTTCCTCGGCTGTGTTGGCTATCGTATCCACAGTCAGAAATGGGAAGATGAGAATAGATGCTCCTGATAAAATCTTTAAAGAAATAAAAACGCAAGATTAGAATATGCTTTTAAAAACATAAACATTACAACGTATTATGACATTGGCTAATGGAGCGTTTCATTGCATTATACATGAAATGTACGCTACTTTTTGTTCTTGAAAAGCATCAAATAAATTAGAATTGAAATCGTATCCGCTGGTTGATATACTAAATGAATAGGTGATGACTGTGCACATTTTTTTGTTACTAAATGCCTATTTGGTGCAAATAATTTAATTTCGTGAATTTGAGTTACGAAAATTAGCCTTTGGCAAGTATTTAAAAAAAGTATTGGAGATTGATCTTAAACCCCATAAAATCAAAAGCATTATGTAATAAAAAGGAAAATACTTTCAAACAGTACATAAATTGCAGTTACCAACATGTTTCTTTTTGCTTTTATTGAAAGGAAAACATTTATTAGAATGTTGTATCATCTCTCTGCGCTCATACTTTAATTTTAAGTCCCTAATGAGAAATCAATTTGGAAAGAATCATGCATTTCCTGGAATTACGAAACATTTGATAAATTGTAAACATTTAAACTAGAGTTTTCTGATCAATTGTATTTTTTTCCTTTATATCTTTATTTGCTCAGAATCAATTTCCACACAGAGGAATAAGGTTTTATAAATATGACAAAAGAGGCCTGTTTAAAGTTATTTTGTTAGAAGGCAATTAATCCAGAATGCACTTGTCGTATTCAGATGGTAAATATTAGACGAAATTATCCAATTTTGTCCGAATCAACCGTCGGCGATTATCATTATGTCAAAAAGTGGTTTTAATTTTTAGTCTTGCGTATTAAGTTCTGTAATGTTTACTCGAATTGATTTTCTTTGATGGATTGCCGTGATCCATTTGTAGATTTTTCACTATCTTTTCACCAACATGCAATATTTATTGGGAAATGATGGGCTTTTAGCTCTCCAAGACAGCGTTCTATTTCGCAAATGACTGCAGGAAGTCATAATAAATGCATCAATCTATGGACTTGACGTTATCTCTGAAGCGGTCTGGTCTTTAATTCTATATTTACTTGACATTTTGTAGTACTCACAGACAGATGCAGATCCATCCATGGGCTATGGTATTTTTTAAATAAATAATAGATGACTATGTTATACCGTTATCTCAGTTAATTGTCGATTACCTCTTCGCTAATGCGCTACGCTAATTACAATATTTTCAATATTACAATGATAAGAAAATGTTTTGGTATTCTTCCTCATGCATATCCGGGTAACAACATAAATTTGAGTTGCGTAAATTTATATTTAATTATCAAAAACATTGTCTTTCAACCAAAAATAACACCTTTAAGAATTCAGGTGAAACAATCGTCCAAAGCTATTCATTAATATACAGAATACATATGGAAGAAACGCAAGTTTTTGCCAGGGTACATATTAAGTTATTGAAAATTTCTCACTATCGTTCAACTGGTTAAATATCTTTTTTGTTCCCTTTATTGGACTAGAGTAACATATAAAAATTATGTGCTCGTTCTCAGAACTTTTCAAATACCCCTTGTATTAAACTTTTCAAAATAAAAAATTACAATAATTGATTTAAGAATTTCAGAAATCTAAAAACAAAGCAAAGAAGAAATAGATTAAATGGATTAAATATAACATATTGCATTGCATGGAAGTATCAGACTTAGTTTTCAAAACAACATTGAAAATCAAAGTCCCAAATGTAAAGCATAAAAGTATTGAATTACATACTATAACAACGGAAAACTATAAAAACAAAAGGCTCCTCCAGTTTTTCAAAGAGAAAAGCTTGAAATAGTTACTTCAGAACATTTCAACCATTATTAACAAGAAGAAGCAATTAAATTACACTTTATTAAGATTTTTCGTCATTATATACAAATGCAGACCTGAATGTTTGAAATTTTGACATCAGTGTGTGAAAATCTATGAATTATTTAATAACAATAGTTTTATTATTCTATAACTTACTCCTTGTATTCCAAATCTAAAGAATCCCTCCCCACCCGTCCAGTTGTCGTGTTGTACGTGGAAGAATCCCACACAGATAATGGAGAATACCACCACGCCGCCAAAAATGCATAACACGCAGTTAACGACTGTGGATAACTAAAAGTATTTTAGATAACACATTTATTATATACAACTATGGTTATTAAAATTTACAAGAAATATGTTAATATTGTGTTCGCATTTATTATTTCTAAATTATAATTCATACCTTGGTACTAATGAGCATTAGAGTCGTGCAGACAATCAGTAACAGAACAGCAATGAGGTCGGGTGATGGGTCAATGTAATGCCCATCTGACCAATGAAATGACGAGTTCATCAATCTGTGTAAGAAAAATACATTTGTAACGTAAAACTACTTCCACTACAAATGGCTATTCATGGTAGAAGAAAATAAAGATCAGTGTCGTATTACTCTGAATGTTTGGGAAATTTATATTTTTTAAAAAATGAAACAAATCCCTATTCCTGTGATAAGAATAGAGACCTTGCATGGTGGTTGTTCTCAATAGTTGCAGTTTCTAAGAATAAATTCTTCCAAAGAATTTTTTAAATAAGAATCAAACCGTGAGCCAAAGAAAAATAAATACGCAGCTGCATGGAATTCTTGTTTGAGCAAATTATCTTGTTTTTTCAATTAACTGCATTATATATTTGACGACATATCTGGGTTTATATTTTATCCTTCATATAAAACGTAAGTAAAAAAAAAGTAACGTCAAATCAATTATCTAATGTCATGTAAAATAAAGGCATTTCAACATTACCGAATTTGACACCAAGGCCGTGCGTAATGTCCATTACCCTTAAAACTTCCATACAGAGGTGCCACTATTTCTCCAAATACGCAATTTTTGACTACTGGGTACATGTAATAAGAGGGCATTTTGATGTTTTATTGAAAGATTTTTTTAAACACTTTACTGGATTGTTACATGCAGGTAAGGACTTGTAAATATCGAGCTTAAGAAACACAAAATGATTAAGGTTTCGTAATATTTCATACCAGAACTCCCTTCAGTGTAAGTAATATCCGCAATAAGCGACGAAAGCAATCAAGGGGCAAATTTATTGCAAAATTTCATTGTCAAATAAACATCTATCTTAAGCAAGTTGAAAGAGGGTTGAATAAATAATTTTGTCAAAGGTGTATTCAATAAGTTTTGCTTATGAAGAACAATGTTTGGAATAATGGAGCTACTAGCGATAAATAATTTTTGATTGTTCTTAAACTTTTTGTGGAGAGTGGATCCTTTGATGTGTGTTGAGTTATGCATGGACAACAACTGAATGTATATGACAAATCATTCAAACTGGAATGAGGAAACCTGATTTCTAGATACATCCATATAAAAAAAATAGTTATTAAGTTTTTCGTTTTCGGAACAGAATGATTTATATATCACTAAAATATCAACTGTATAACGGTATTGCAATCCAATAATTAGTAAATAATTTTTGTAAATGAAATATTGCCATCAGACTACATTGAAGATCTTACTGATTACCTTGGAAGGGAATTGTTTGTTAGATGGCCGAGATATTGACTCCATGCCTTGGCGGATATCGCCACACCAATGCTGTGTTCCAAGATAAGACTCCATCCTACCACAAACCCACATAGTTCACCAATTGTAGCGTAAGTATAAACGTACGCTGATCCAGTACGGGGTAGACGTAGAGAGAATTCTGTGAAACATAATCCTGGAAAGTCCAACATATTTTTTATTGAGAAATATTACACTAATTAAATTGGTGAATGTATTGGAAAGATTTTTTTCTAAACTAAAAAAGATGAAACAATAAAATTGATAAAAATATTGTATTGTAAAAATATTACAAAGTTACTCTTTGAATTCAAATTTCTCTATTTTAAAACAGCAAAAGTTTTTCATCTCGCTATTACTAATGATATATGGTTATTATGCCCATTATCTGATGATCAGTCCATTTCAGAAAGCATTCGTATTTATCAAAAGTAGATTAAGCTCATTAGACAAAGTGCTCTAATGACATATTAAAGATTTCTGTAAAAAGGTTATCAAAGCTAAAACTTTAGAGGCAATCTCATGGTCAAACAAACTTTTGGATTTTTAATCACTTACGAGTGCTGAATCCAATATACAGGTATTTGTTCAGTTGTCTTGGTGCACGTTCACTGATGTTTATTTCGATAAATTTCAAGATTCATTTGTACAAATCTTAATAAAAGGACAAAATATATATCACAGTTTAATACTCAGGACGATCTTACCGGAGAGTGTGGCGGTGGCGGATGCGAGAAGAACAGAGAGAACTACAGCAGGTCCAGCAACCGATCGTGCAACATAAGTAATCAGCACATATACTGCTAGACCGATAGAGCCTCCAAGTCCTACAATGGAAAGAAATATACATAATAATGGCTTATGAAAAAAAGTGAAAATGTCGAACAGTGAATGATCTTAAAAATCCACAAACAAAACAAATTTGTGAAGTGTGCACAACCACGGATGGTTGGAAATTCCGGTTGGAATAAGGTGCCTTGGAAGAGTAAGCATCCCCTGTCGACCAGTCACACCGGTCTTGAGACTGCTCAATCAGGTTTACTGTTTGCTAAGCTTATAAAGGCTCCAAATCCTCTAACCGACAGAAATGAAAGCAGTACATGAATAATCGGGAGTTTGGGTACTTACAGATAAGCTTACAACTGTAGAGTCCACAAATCCCACAGAGGTAAAAACTTTCTTTATGCATTTGAAATCGGGACATAAACAAAGTACCACAGCCCAAAAACATAGAAAGATGAAGCATTGGTGGCCAGGAAACAAAGTAAGATAAAAAAAAACTTCAACAGTTACCAAATAACCAAAAAGAAGTGTCGGGCTGACTTACAAATCTGAAAGGGACTCTAATTGGGTGGAATGGCAGCGTATAAAAATATCGCCTATTTATACTTCTCAGAATTTAATTAATACAGAACAATTAATTCATTGAATAATAATAAGCTTAGGGAAATTTTTGAACTGAAATCAATAATAATGGACTAAGGTTAGCAAAAAAATTAATAATTCTTGAAAAATTCTTCTAAAAAATGTAAGAAATGTTGTATTAGCAATATCCTTATATGAACTTCAATTATTTATTTCACTTAAGGAAATTCATTTATCTTATTGCATCTGATACCATCAATGAAGCTGTGAAGAGAATTTTTTTCTAATTTATTTTTAAAATTCCCTCTCATAGATTGTTTTAGTCACAATGCACTTGGATACGTTAAAAAATATCACGAAATAATTCACCGTGCAGATGTTTTGCGTGTTATTTTTCCATTATTTTATCCCATCAGTAGTAACATGCGGGAATTTAACAGCAAAATATAAGTTCATTTGGACATCAGTAGCAAGTGAAAACACATTATCTAATAGGCAGGGCATTCCTTGTGGCGGTCAATTATTGCTTGCGTGATTGCTTCTACTTTTTATTTGATGAAACTAAACACAAAAATGCCATCAACTTTATGTTCAAGCAATGTGTTATGACATTGTCCTATCATTGATATAAAAGCATTTCACCGTTATGATCTGACAGAAGAGATTTCCATCATTATTTAGTGAGGGCATTGCGATTGATTGTAAGAAACATTAATTATATAAAGCATTATTTTATATCTTGATCTGAAACAAATTACGACTTTTGATATTGTCTATTAATCTGATATCCCGATAACGTTGTTGACGTAGAATATACACTCCATTTTGTGACCAAATACAAAACAGTCTTTCCCAGAAAAATAGTTAATATGATTGTTTGATTTTTTTTAAAATTCTTGTTAAGAACGTCATCATACCAAATGATAATGAAACAAATGGAGATAACGAACAGTATTCAAGATCAAAAGTCCATAGAACAATACAAAATAGGAGCAGAGCAAACACGGACCTCCAAAACATCAGAGCTGGGATCAGGTGCCATGGAGAAGTGAACATCACTTGCTGACCTGTCGCACTCGCCGAGTGTTCCTTGTTCCATGATCGGGAAATAACGGAGGAAAACTGTCGTCCATTCAGTGTATAACAATGGACTAAAAATTACAGAGTAGTTTGAAAAATGTATTTGATCAATGAAAAATTGCATTTCCTGATAAGGTCATTGCATTGTCCATAGAACTTACGAAATGATTACCTTAAACGAGAATGCTGATATTCTTGTCTCATCAAATTGTTTGTTAATAATTCATCTCCTTTTAGAAATTGTTCATACGTAGGCATGATCTTTCATATATCGAATCAACTGAGATATATGAAGTCCGTATGCAGGTGATGAATGTATATTGCTGCATAATTAAGGAAAGTTAGCAATTGTAAAGTTAAAGTCATCACGTTTATCATAAAGCTTGGTTGTTAGATTACCATTAATGTCTTTTTCAAGTAAAATATCCAAATATGAAACAGATTCTGTGGTATCTTTTATCTCAAGCTCAATAGTATCTATGGAGATTAACTTTCCCAAGAAACGCACTCTCCTATTTTTAAGCCCGCTAATTATGCTCCATTATTAACTGACCCGTTTTAATATTCCAGCGAAGCAAAGAGTACTCGAAAACTTCTATATGAGAAGAGGAAAACACTTGCTGTGGGATCTTTGGGATTCAAATGGACAATAAGATTTATATCAACTATGATTTTTTCATTTAACAATAGTTATTTTTATTTTTATGTCAACTCAATACTGAACATGAAATAAAAGACACCACGGAACCTGCCACATCTATTTCACATCAAGATTTTTTACCGACGAAAGAAGATAAGGGCCAGCTTACAACCAGATTTTAAGACAAACGAAATGATATGATTTCAGCATTTATCATATTCAACATTTACTGACTGTTTACGATATTATGTCTCCCAACAGATTCGCTATTCGAGATTTTGTTCTGAGTACGAACCATTTATTAAAGTGATACATACTACTCACTGATAAGTAGAGGTTACAGGGAATCAACAACATCGTTAAAATAGGTATTTCATAAGTTTTATAGTCGTTATAATGAACATTTTAGCAAAAAATAATCTATTCTTGGGTCAAATTTTGGATGACTTGTTTCATATGAAATGTTAGCCCTTTGTTTTAAACTAGATGTAACTAGGCAATGTGTCCTCCATCAATTCATACGGCCCACGGTAGGTGTGACCGGTCAACAGGGGATACATGTACCTACTCCTCCTACGTACTTAATTCTACCTCTGGGGCTATGCCCTCTTATATACTGTATCATTTGAACATTTTGTAGATTTTGAGATCGATCTCTGTTCGTTTTCTTTGCCTATTTGACTGGGATTTTATAGGTTAAATATAAATTACCAATGCCAAGAACATCTGGGACATTGAGCTGTCTTTTCAAATCAGTTTCAAGTAGACGCTTGTTGTCAATGGTTTTCTTTCTCGAGATGGATGCAAGTATCTTTGAATAGAAGGTCATGATACATCTACAAAAACAAAGGTAGACCAAGTGAAAATGCAATTAACAACGTAGATGAATATTTATATAATTTCAAAGTAATACATATATCAAATACTGCAGGTCGTTTTAATTCCACGGAGTTAAAATTTCACGATTTCTAAAAAAGTACCGATCGCAGTTGTTTTAATTTCACGCAACAAGACACTATTTCAAAGTTCTTATAAGCATTAAAACATATTCAAAACACTAACGTTAGCATTTATGATGGGTTTAATTTCGTGGAAAACTAATAGATCGCGAACATAGTGAAATTAAAACCCATCGTGATTATTCGCCAATATACAGTACTAAATTTTAAAGAAAAATATTCTCCTGTCCATATCATTCTAACGAAACAGATACACATTCTCATTTATTAATAGATAATATGAAACTTTTTTATGAGGTTCTTAATAAAAACAACAATTTATTGTATAAAATTACAAAACGGTCACTTATTACGAATTGGGGGCTGTCTCCTCGGAGACTGAAAACATTGATAAACACAACCAAGTCGAAGGTGCATATCAATCTTATAGCCCACCTAAGTGTTACCAGTGGTCTCTCCTTTTAATTAACTTTAGCGACTTTCTAATGCTGTAGATTCTGACATGTCAAAGGTACTCTAAAAATCGTTCCAAAATCTTAGGCCTAGACATCTTGATCGACTTTGTTCCACAAATGGTTACCAACCCTATCAAAGACGTAGAACGCAGTGTGACTGAGTTTTATGTGTTGCTTATGTTATTTTTTTTGATTTATAGGTAAAGAAATACACTGGACAATGATTTTATTAAAATGAGAAATATGCAATGAGACAAAATCAATCAAAACATCGAAGCAAGATATCCATAAACATGATTGAAAATGTTACAGCACTTTTTAAATGTACATCTATTTCAAAAATTTTCTCAGTTTTTTTTTCATTTATTGGTTCAGTGGCAATCAGCAATAATTTCAATTCGCATAAGATTTTCTTCAAAATAAAATAAAACAAGAGCTTTTTTTTTTTGGTTTTACATTAAGCTATTGATTGACACTTTCGCTAATTTCTATCAGGTGTAATAATCTTTGATTACACAGTGCATGGATTTCAGAGAGATTACAACCTGTAGATTGATTGAGATTCTATAAAACAAAAGTGGGTGTTTATGTCAACATTGATATTTGTCTGGACTCATAAAATAAGGTGTCATATTTCATGTATGCAGACCGGAGAACAACGTAATTTATCTTGTAATCGATTCTAAAATAGTAATTAAAGCCTCTTTTGTATTGATGAAAACCCTTAATAAAACTTTCATCGAAGCCAGTCTTTGATTTTATGTGCAATATTGGTTTGAAAAGAATATACTTCATGTTAAGGGTTGTCACTTGAAGTATAAAAAATATACTTTAGATATGCTTAAACATGAATCACCTTTAAATTACATAGTTTAGCTCTTCAAATAAACTGTATATAATGTGCTCAATAACAAACCATATATGATTTAATAAACTTAATAATACATGTATGTAGAAAGTCTAAAGTTTAAAGAACTTTAATTAAAATTCAAAGCCAAATGTCATGGTTGGCAATTCACAATAAACCACCCTCACAACACAACTGTTCTCAGTGCCAATGTAAAGGTCTAGATTTGAAGCCTTTCACCGGTAAATGGTGACGCGTCTATATGAATGAAAAATTCTCTAACGAGATGTAAAACAACATGTATACACGATAAATCTAAATGAGCCAGGGTATTTTTCATTTTTTTTCTTTTTGGTGAAGTTGTTGAATGAATTCTGCATTCTGTAATACAAAAATAAGTCTGCTAATATAAGGAGGTTCGATTGGTAGTAATTGGAATTCTTATTTACAAATTGCTGCCAGATTTGACCTCCAAAAGTACAAAGATATTGTCCATCAGAAATTCAAGCATCTTTTAATATCAATTTTAGAGTTCTTTAATGTCCAATTGAAAATTTAAAAAAAAATATTTTAGCAAATGTTCAATGAAAAAGTCAATAAAACGAGTTTCATTTTCATTGTAAAAGCAGTTGTCAATGATACCAAAAAGCCTTGGTTTTATTTATCTTAGGCAATGCGTCGTATGTTTTGATGTTTATTGAATTTGAAAAAAAATGATTTCATATTTTTAAGAGGTTTTTTTTGATTGTGTAAGTAATATAGACGTCTTTAATTTCACGTGTCTAAAATGTCACGGTTTGTAGGAAAGTTACCTTTCACGGTGGCTTTAATTTCACGGATAATTGATTTCATATATATAACATTCATTGTCGGCTTTAGCTAGGTATAAAGTAAGATAATATTCACGATAGCTAAGAGTTCGCGGAAAAATTCTTCAATCATGAACATAGTAAAATTAAAAACACCGTAATGTATTCCACTTCTACAGTATCCACATTTGATTTAGACTACTTCTGGAGTACTTGTATGTTGTTGCCCAATACTCTTGACGTTCCTCCATCACTGCTGTTAATATTTTAGTGGTATTTTAGTTTTAATATTTTAGCATGCATATTTATTCAGAAATCAATTATGAAATGAAAATATTGGGAATTTGAATTCACTTTTACCTTTAAAACAAAGTTTTTTACCTTTATAAATACTGCTGTATTTATATAAATACAAAACTCTCGATAAAATGTCTGAAAATATCTTCATTGTATTAATAAAAACTTTAGAATCTTTTCATAGCTAGTGACGAATCAATTAGAATTTCACGACCATTTTTAATATGAAGTAAAATTTTACAAGCTTTATAAACTTCTACTTTGGACGCAATCAATATTAATTCAGTCACAATAATTCTATATAAGAATCCACAATGTTATTTTTTTGACCTTACTATTATGTAACTAAGTATAATGAAATAAATATAATGAAATTATCGTTTTATAAGAATTAAAATAAAGCTTTGATTTGACAGAGTAGAGCTCTGTGCTTAATTAGAAATTGAAATCCCCTGTAACTATTAGATATAGACTTAACAGTTAAGTAATCTGTCTTGTAGTATGTGATTATGGAAAAAAAGACACCCAGAGGACATTACATCTACAGGGAATGTGTTTGCCTTATTGGGTCTTTTTGATTAATTCTCCATAAAATTGTACATACGAATCTTGTCTTTTACATGAACATGCTGTCTTTCAAGCATACACGATATCAAGTTCAAAACGAAGAAAACTTCGATAATGATAAGAACGAAGTATTTAAGAGAGCACAAATAAATTTCAGAAGCTCTCTCATCTTCATTACTTGAGTAATTTCCAGAATTGGAAGTTCTTTTCAACCTCTTAAATCAATTTCTCAAAATTAAAAATGTCTTCTTTTAAATATGTAATCATTCTATCGTTTTATTTAAATAGGTATGTTTCAAATAATTAGTTTATATAGCATTCAAGAAAAAAGCTGGTATCTTGATTCCGATTCGGAAGGGTTACTATAAATTGTTAAAGGACTGTCTATTTTAGTTTTCCAGATGCAAGTGCGCCGGACCGTATCCATGAATATTTTACCATTTGTAAAAAGGTGGAAATCCAGATATAAATTTTGTAGATTTTTAATGTTGTTCACTAAATAGTTCTCTTTCTTTTGAAAAGATGTACCATATGACATGGTAAAAGTTTCATATACTTTAAAAACATTTATTTTACTTATATTTTTGGTTTTACAACGGATGAAGAAAAAAAATCAGGAATTCTATGTCTTTTCCGCTTTTTGCAAAGCAATGTGTTGTAACTGCATCCCTCGGGCAGACGGAAATCCTTAAATATCATTAAAAATTGTAGCAGCCATACAAAATAATGGAATTGAATCATCAAAGAACAAACACATTACAGATCCATAAATATTGATATACGTCCTACATTATTAAGTGCAAAACAATAGCTGGAATTGAACAAAAATTGATTTGATGCTGAGTACAAACGAACACGAACTAAATTTATTATTACGGCATGATTTAATAATTAAGTCTAACAGTTCAAAAAAATTAAACGAATTTGTTCTCCACTAGCAATATATGGCACTTTTATATACTGTCACACAAAGGACTTAATCATAGCAAATAACATGAATATCTGTATTCGAAGTTTGTTAAAGTAATTCAAAACTCATTTATTGATGACATTTGTTTCTTTATAATAAACTTCATTTTCCATTCAAATCCGTCTCTTTATTATACATACAAAAAATTAAAAACAACTACAAAATAAGCTATGACAGTAAAGTATTCAATAATATCAAAATTAAAAATTATGCTTGGTTATAAAATAACATATTTACTAAAATATCAAATAAACTGGCATGACAGTTCTAACACTTTTTTCAGATGAGGTAATCATAAAGATTTTAAAATTGAACAATAAATCACCGACCAAAAATAGAACAGTAAAATAAATGAAATACGTGGAGATAACGAACAGTATTCAAGCTCAAAATTCCATTAAACATAACAAAAAAGGAGCGGAGCAAACATGGACCTCCAAAACAACAGAGGTTGGAAAAGGTGACATAGAGGAGTGGACATCCCATGTCGATCGGTCACATCCGCTGTATGCTTCTTGTCATAATCGGGAATAAAACTGAATGAATTTGCTAACGTTCGTGAAAAAAGAAAGTCTCATTATATAGAAAACATTTTTAAAATATTGATAAAAATTAAATAACTTTTCATTTCATTGAATATTTTTGAATTTAAATTGTTTACAAATATAATAAATCAAATCATTTATGGATACCCTTTAACGTACAGTGTATTTTGACATTTCGAAACTGTTCTGACAATACTATATAAAATTGACTTTTGATAATCTGAATTTATCGTTAAAATTCATCGGTGTTCATCAGTCATCTGTTTTCATTACCCGTCATTGTAATTTTACAAAATGTTTGATAATTTCGGACACCGACAGGCGAAATTTATTATTCCAACATTCGAGAGAATAATGCCAAACAAAATTTATTTAAACCTAAATGAAAAATTATGTTTGAGACATGCAAAATACCTATCTCTTTAAAAATTTGTTTTTAATGTTGGTAAATTTAATTAGTAACACCAGAATATAACAACATACACTCACGAAAGGTGTGATGGTCAACGGGGGGTGCTTACTCCTCTTATTCACCTTATTCCACCTCTGGAATGTCCAAGGGTCCATGTTCTATCCCTTTTACCAAAGTTAATAGACTTGTTCGAGATGGACTAGTCTACTGTTCGTTATCTTTCTCCTTTACATGCAAGATACAACTTAATTATGTTGACATGAGACCTACACTTTATTCATGTCAGCATGCGAGAAAATTATGTAGGCCAGCAACTTATTTATGCAAAAATGCAAGATTTATTAAATAAAACATGCGAAATATCGATGTCATATTCGAATTAATTTCCTCGACTTGCAACATACTTATGTTGACATTCAACATATATTAATATATTTATATATACATATAGTCATATATTGATTTGCAAGATATTTATTTGGAATTATTTCAAAAGAATTGGTACCTTGCATGTCAACTTAAATATCTTGTATGAAGACAAAGTTACATTGCATGTTGTGCATGTTGATATTTTTTGTTGCATGTCAGCAAAATAACTTTGCATGTAAGGGGCAGATAATTCCATCAAATTAAAGCAAAATTGGTTTAAAGTGTTACTTTTAATTCTAATGTGGTCAATTGTAGTCAGTGTTGAAGGAAATATACCCTGTATTATTGATTTGATAAATATTCGATGAACCATCTTTTACCCTGTTATGAATTGTTTGTCAATGTCTTTTGAAGCTTGACAGGATATCAAAGTACATCGAATTTTTATTATATCTAACTGTTTTTTACGCTATAAAGTTATTCGAATCCGTACTTTGTTTTCATATAACATTAATTTTTATAACAAAAAAATGCAATCGTCTATCAAGTTTTATGAAAGTAAATATTATTTTCCTCATCTATAACAAGCGAAAAATATGCATACCGGCATTAAGAAGATCTTTTAAAGTAAAATCTTATTTTTATCCTTTTAAGACATAATCATATTTCTACTGATTAGTAATCATGTTTGGTTTGTAGGCCATGGACTCTATAAAACGGTTTTCATTGTCTAAATAAAATCTAGATTCGCCGAAGTTTTATTTTTTTAATATAAATTTACCAAATAAATTTTGCGCTCAATAATTTTTTTCCTTTCAATGATTTCATAAACAAATCAAAATAAAAAGAATGTCTGCATTTAAGATTTCCTTTGATTGCAGTATACTCAGTTGAGCAGAATCAACGGGAGTGTATGAAGGATATGGAGATAACAAACAGTATTCAATATCAAGGTCCATAAAACAATACAAAATAGGAGCAGAGCAAACAAGGACCTCCAACACATCAAAGGTGGGATCAGGTGCCATGGAGGAGTGAGCATCCCATGCCGACCGGTCATACCCTTGTCATTATCGGGAAATAACGGTTAAAATCCGTCTTCAATTCAGTGTATAAATAATAGACTAACAATAAGTATGAAAAATTCCAATCAGCATTTGAAGCAATGATGAATTGTATTTGCTGACAAGGTCATTGTATCGACCATAAAACTCGATCTTTGATGACTTTAAACGAGACTGCCGATACTCTTGTTTCATCAACTTGTTTGTCAGTATTTTAGCTCGTATTAGAGATTGTTCATACGCTCTTGCGTATCGAATCAACTGAGAGATATTAACTCCGTATGCAGGTGATGAAGATATATTGCTGTATATGGCTGTAAATTTCTAAGTAAGGGAAGCTGACGATAGAAAAGTTAAAGTCATCACTTTTATCATAGAGCTTGGTTGTTAGATTACCATTAACGTCTTTTTCAAGTAATATATCCAGACATGAAACAGATGTGTCAGACTCTGTGGTACCAAATCTTTTGTCTCAAGCTCACTAGGATATGTCGTATCGACAATGGAATGGAAATTACCATAAGATTGTAAATTGACAATACGTCATCGATATATCTAAATGTCGAGTTGAAGGCCACAGCAAGTGTTTTCTTCTTTTCACGCATAAGATTTTGCATAAATTCTGCTTCATATTAATACAAAAAGGTCTGCTTATAACGGAGCGCAATTAGTACCCATGGGAATTGTTGGAAGACATGGTCTCCAAAAACCACATAGACATCGTCAGTCAGAAACTCAAGCATCTTTTTGATGTCAACTTCAGAGTACTTGTGTATGCAGTCAGAATAAGTTTGCAAATGACCAATGACCACTTAAGGAAATTTACGAGTTCTATATTAATTAAAAAAGCAGCTGTCAATGATATAAAAAAAAAACTGGAGTTTAATTTATCGTGGGGAATGGTTGTGTATAAAGTATCAAAATCGTAAGATTTTAAGCTGTTGATTTTGGTTAAATCTTGTGATTTCAAATTGTCCTTAAGTTCTTTGGAATTTTTGAGAATCCACATCTGATTCACACCACTTCTTGAATATATTGTTGCACAATACTCTTGAAGTTTTTCCTTCACCATTATCAATATCTGTACTTAACTGTATAAAACAAAATAAAATGATAACCAAACAAAGCAAAAAATCGCAAAGTATGATACAAAATGGTTGCGCTAGTACTTCCAAAATGTAGCTATTTTAATATACACATGTAAATAAATTTATATACTTAAGCAGCCAATATATTGGATCAAGTTCCCTGCCATGAAAATAATTCGCGCCTTCGGGAGACTATTTTTGATGACATCATACAATGAATAAAATTTGATGAGGTCTACTTGGACCTGGCCAGATATTTGTTGACGAAGGTCGAGGTTAACCAAATCCTTACCGAATTCAAAAGTCAATAAACGTTTTATAATATAATCAGGAATTTTACAACATTTTTGACGTTTTAATTCTTGTCCCCAATAACCCTCCCGGGTTTTAATTTGAGGTAAACACATTCTGAGGTAGACCTCAGGAAAGAGTGTAAAGGCGAATCAGAGGGCGTCAACATTCCTGATCATTTGATAATAAACAATACTCGCCTTTTCTAGGCCTTTCTGTGAATATATCGTTATATTCCGAGATTCTTTTACATTATCATATCAAGTGAATCACGTGGTATAGCATTACGTCAGCGTGATATGGTCAGTTACTTCTGGTTTAAGTGATAGGGCGCAAAAAATCTAAGAGCTCATTATCGTTTTACATACGAGTTCTTTTTTATTTCACCAAATTTGTCCTAGACAAATAATTTTTCTAAAGTATCATGTCAGTGAGTATTCTACAATTGTTAATTTCGGTGATTATAAAATACTATTTGACGCTTTTGGTGACGATTGCCTCATTATTCAAACTTTCATAAAACAATAGTTAATCTTAACGTAAGGTTTCTTTTTTCTTTTACTTCAATGAAATGCCCCGAAAATAGTCATATCGAACCGGGCGTAAATTGGCAAAACAGCTGACAAATATAATTCATATTTTGTATGTCAACGAAACCTTGCATTCAACCGTTTTAATAAATGTGAAAGACTTTATACATGTTGTTGTTATAGACTGTGATGTACTTCTTTGATTTTCTCTTAAGTGTTTTGAAAAATCGAAGGTTTTCGACCATTTACTCGTATCTTGCCGTATTAGATACTAGTATTACATTTGTAGCTGGAAATAAAATTCTAGTGTAAACTAATTATCAACGATTCATAATTGGTATAGAACGAAAAAGACTTCCATTTAAATCCCCAAAATCTGATTGAAAAAAAACGTTGTACTTCTTGTTAATCATAAATAATTTTTAGCCAGAATCAAAAACATCTAAAAGCCACGTGTTCCCGTGACGTCGTATGCGGCATCCAAAGTCAGAGAAATTAAACATATAGGGTGAATTCACCATGCATCGGATACCCTTGTACTTCAACAAGTTCTAGCGATATCGCTACCGACGGAAAATTATTAAAATGGAGTTTAACATTTAGTTTGTGATTAAAATAACAATTTAGGACACAATTATATGCCGTTTACTGAGAAATTATCCCAAAAAATCGAGTTTTTAGAAAAAACAGAAAATTCACCATGGATCGGACATTGTTCACCATGCATCGGACAGACGGTATGGAGACCGGAAAAATATCATACCTTTATCACAATGCTTTAAAATCCTTGATATGGATATATTTTCATCTTTTATCTAAGAAATAACCCTCAACTGTAATTTAATCGACGATATTATTGCACAAATGTAGAACGATTCTCGAGACCTCACTCTGTCTAAGAAATGCTTTAAAATGCTTATAATGCCGTAATCATGGTTTATCATACTCTGGTTTGTAGAAATAAATAGTAAAATTCCAGACGTCATTTATCGATAACTTGTATTTTGACTGAAAATATAGAGTTTTTATTTTCTTTTCCCGCAAAAAACAGCTGTCAGCTGGGTTCTGTATGAAAATGGTAGTACTTACCTTTGCATCGAAAAGTGTCCGATGCATGGTTTATTTGTGTCCGATGTACGGTGAAAATAGCATACTAGTAAAAACCAGCTCTAATAAGAATTAAACAGACATTGAAGTGAAATTTAATTATAATTTATGTAAAATTACCAATCCCTGACAAAATTCACCAAAGTCCGACTCGTTCCGTGGAAGTCGAATTTAAAAGAACGATAACTCTAAAAATTGCAAAATCATAAATTTCGGGTTATTCCCCTTTGATGATGTAAAATATGACGCAACTTCAAGGCCATTTGCGGGGTATTTTTATCACAACATGATAAACACAATCGGTATCATTAAAAAATTTAAATCTTGGTCTTTATGACAGAAACAAATAAATACACAGAACTCATAAGTTGAAAGAGAGTTTATTGCCTAAAGTTGTATGTGTCCGATGCATGGTGAACTCACCCTATACCAAATATATTGTTGATAAAATACAAAGGCTTCACTTTTCAAATATTTTTAAAAGGTATTTTTCAGGTATTTACTTGGTATTACATCTACACATTGAATTGAATTTAAGCTTTAACAAGTGTTTCTGTAAAGCAATTTTTGTTTTAATGATGAGTAATTTTTTTTTATTGATTTACATGAAACAAACATTTCCTCTTAAGCTTAAATTACCAAATATAGTAGGTAATTTTTCAGCTTGACAATGGTACGTAGAGTGTGAAATAAAACGATTCATGTTTTATTTTCAAAAAAAATTCTTGTCGAATCAATAATTATTGCATTTACGACTTCCAATTATGTACTAAGCTTTATCTGTGGTACAAATTATAACCTCATATCAATTTTTACATGTAAAGCCTTAGAAAGTTAAATGTGGAATTAAAGAAAACATTATCAATAATTCATTTATTCTATTTTAAAGTGGGTGTGTGGGACATATTCAAATCGACAACTTGCAACCACTCAAACCTATTTTTTCGGATCATTTATTATGCATTAACTTCCAGGTGAAATGAATTCAATGCAAATACAGATAATACTAGTATACATGCAGTCAAGAAAAAATAAATAAGGATTCTAGTAAGAAATTTAATTTTCAACAAACGACAGAAGTGACACAGAAAGCAACCTTACATGGTATTTAATCAACAACGCCCAGCATCAAGTTCATAGACTATTTATTACAGCATAGATATGTTCATGCAAGTAGTCTAAGCAATACACATTTTTTCATGATCTTTCTGATGTATTTACATATTACCATGACAAAGGGTTATATTTATGGCTTAGATAGCTCCTTAGTCAGAGACTCTACCGGAAGTAAAATATTAAGTTAGTCATTTAGTGATTATAGATAATGCTGAGAGACATGATGTTAAATAAAATTTTTGAAGACATACTCTCAGATATTAAGCGTGAGGTAATTGGTATTACCAAGATTAGCCTTAGTGTGGTAAAGAAGAATCGGCTTTTGATGGCTCATCATTTAATTAAAAGCAATGCTTTATGTATTTTCTGACACAAAAGATGCTTTTAAAAGGAAGCGCAATTTCCCCTTTTCTTCAGAAGAAATGATCAAAAGTTTTCTTTTTCAAATAAAAAACGCTTACTCATCATTGCGATGTTAAGGAATAAAGATTTACTAAACTAAGCAAAATATTGCTTTAAAAATGTGATTATATTGATTTTTTTTATTCTATAAATGATAATGCTTAATTAACGATCACATTGCAATTGCACTTCAAAAGGTGATCACAGAGAGAGTGAAAGAAACAAATTTAAAATAATAATAATAAAAAAAAGAACAAGAGGAACACAGCATTGGTGTCTTTTAACATAATTACGTATCTTTATAGATACATAATATATACAGGTAATAACAAGGTTGCTTTCATTTAGACCTTCTTGATATTTAAAAAAAATTTGACCCCGAATTATCTATATAAAAAATACAGCAGATTAAAGATAATTTTTTTAAGGAAAAGTTCATCTGTTTTATCTTTTGGAGCAACTTACTTATTACTTGCTAAGTTCCATCCTGATATTTGAAGTGTTGTTTGTCCTGTGATGCAAAGTGAACAAACCAGCCTCTGAATGCACAATCAATATAACTTAATATACTTCAATACATTTTGAGTGCAGTAAATCAGATCAACACAGAGATTTTGAAAGATCTCAGTCTACGAACGACGAGGGTCCCAAGTCCAATGCTCTCTCAACGTGTCTGGTAGTCTTAAAAAAGCCAATTCTCTCGGTGTGTGATATCGACACAAGGTCTCCGATGGGAAATGTTTTAACTCTTGCTGAATACGAATAAAAGTTCCTCTTTGTGGACTTTATTAGGCGGAGAGTCATGGGAAGCCGATGTTTCGCTTCCGAGAACCGTAATCAACATTCATGAAACATGCATGCGCTCACTGTTTTGTATCATTTTATAGGCATCCGGTTGTTAGCATCGTGTTAATTCCCCGGATGTTTATTTCGTGGATGGATGATGAGATAGATTTATGATATGATGCACAACGTATAATGTGAATATTGAATGTGGTAGTTTTATTGCTGTTACGGGTGGGAAAAGGTAAACTTATCGACTCTTCGCATCTCACTTTTATCAATATTCGTTTAAATTTTGCTATTGCTCAAAACTAAGGTTTTGACATGAAAAATGTCAAAGGAATCATGATCACTGACTTTTTCAATTGGTGTTTTTTTTTATTATTATTAATTATTGTTTAAATTCAGCACGTAACATTAAAGATTAATTATTTTCCAATTAACGAAATTGCTACATGTATAAGTAATGTTGAAGGACAAACACTATAGCGTCAAAGGATAAGTTGCAATGCTGAGAGTTTTATTCTTTTCTGTGTCCTATGTATCATCTGCAAGAAATTGATCGACACAAGTTCTTTCTCATTATATTTTTGACTGATTTTGATTTTAATTTCTTCACCGAAAAAAAAAATAGTTAGCACTATCCAGAATATGTTGAATTTTCTACGGACATATTCTAATGAAAATCCTTAATTCAGTTGAACTTTTCTGATCGTTTATCAAATTTTTTCTCTATAACCATTTGACCACTTTCAATCAACCCCTCCAATAATTATTCTTGGGAAAATAGATTCATGTCGGTTCAAATAAAATACCACGCTTGTGTAAAAAGGAATGATGGAAATTCAGATATTAAAAGTTTTCAAAAGATTGACGTGTTAATATAATTTTTCTCAAGGACGATTGAGTAAGGACGGTATAATTGAAATAAAGCTTCTTGAAGATAAAATACAGATGAATATTTATTCAAATCATATAATCTGAGAGTGGGAACACATTTGGAGATCAATTCTTTTGATGTGATAGATAGGGGGATTTTTTTGAAATTCTCTGAAAGACACATTTAGTAGTGTCATGTTATTCAAGTATCCTCAAGTACTGAGTGTACAACTAGGTTTAAATTTATGTGTTCAATTCTTGGCAACTGAGGTAGGATGGGCCACTTTAGGAGATCAAAGTTTGACATCAGAAAAACTGGAATCAGTATTCTTTTTTAAGAACGACAAGATCCTCAAATAGTGGAAAATCAAATTTTGATAAAAAAAAAATTATGGCCGCTAGGAGCGATATCTTTAAAAAAAATCTTTATAAAATATTTATTTCGAGGACGGAGGGGCCCTGCGTAATCATATAAAAATAAGACGACAGTCTCTGATAGTTTAGATTGCAGTGTATTTTAATCTTTGGGAGTAGAAGGGGTATATAGGGAATAATTGATTTCCAATTGGAATAAAGAGAGTTATTCAAAAGTTTTGTACCAAGTACAGTTGAAAAATAATTAGTCATATTCATATATACAAGCATCCTAAGGTATAGGGTGTTTTGTATTTTCAGGTTTATTCAATTCAAATCCCTTGATATAGATTTGTGTCATACAACAGAATCAGATATTCTGTTAAAAGTATTTGGGATATTAACAAGAAAATTGAAAAATTATTAGAATATCATTGCCAGAATAAATCATATAGACAAATTCATAAAAATACATAGAAAAATTCTCATATGTAAGAATCCATTATCTTCTTGATAAATTGATACATATGAACATTTGAATCCTTGTTCTAATTCAATCCTACAGTCCATGTTAAATGTAGTAAATGTACATGTACATACAGAAAAAAAGTCTGTAATGTCTTTTTCTCCAGAAAAGCAAGGACATGAAAGTCATATTCATAATGAAGCATCCTTATATAAAACCCCGTTTTCAGATAATGTTGGATCGAATGAAAGCAAAAAGCCAAAATATTTCATAGTAATAAAGAGGGAAATAAAATCTTATGAAAATTATGAAGAAGAACAGCAGGACAAAAGTGATTTTGGTTGTGGCATAAGGACCTCTTTTTTATCAGACGTTTTAATTTCTATATACTGAGTATGTATTCCAAATATCAGTATCAGATAGTACATGTATGTCTTTTGCGATTAATAAAAGGAGTAAAATAAGCACGGTATTTTTTTTCTTTTCTCAGAAATATAATTCACAAAATAGGTAAGGGATTAATTTTTTATAAGAAAAATATATAACGTCAGTAGCATCGGTGGGCTTTAAAAAGTATATAAACAACGGTGATTTTGATATAACGGTTTAAATAATTAACAATTATGAGAAAAGCAAAAAAAAAGATACCCATCTGTTCTGCTGTGCAGAATGAACAATATAAAATTTCTACCACGGGTAATTTCTACTCTCGGGTATTCTACAAATAATGGAATATGTGATTCTTGGATATAGTGTAACATGAACATTCATTTGAGAATCTCACAAGCAACAGCGATGATTTTAAACCCTGTATATTATTTATTCAAATGATTCTCTGTGCATTGACTTATCCTTATTTTTTTTTTAAGAGAATTAATTTATTTTTTTTGGTTTTTTTTGTATTTTTAAATTGTATTAAATGTGTTAGCTTTTGAACCAGTTAGAATACTATTTATTGAAACATTCTGATTGTACACGCAAGTACCCTGAAGTTAGTATTAAAAAGATGCTTGACTTTCTAATTGAAAATATCAATCATAATGTACTTTTTAGAGATCAGGTCTTCCACAATCTGTTTGAATTGTATGTATGATGGGTTAAAATTGTGCCTCGTTGTTAGCTGGCCTTTTTATATTCTTTTGAAGGAATATTTATTCAAATACTTCTAGAGGAAGAAATACTTGTTGTGGCGTTCAACTCAACATTTAGATAATTATATCGACGATGTATTATCAATTAACAATAGTTACTTCCATACTGTGTATATCCTCTCGATACATCCCAGTGAGCTTGAAATAAAAGATACTACAGACTCTTACACATCTGTTTCATATTTGGATATTTTTCTAAAAAACATGAATGGTAACCTAGCAACCAAGTTTTATAATAAACGTGAAGACTTAAAATTTTCAGTCGCTAATTTACTTTACTTATAAATATGTATCATTAAATACTAACTAGCATGACCTTCTTTTAGGAGTTTATGTTTCTCAGTTGAACGATACTTAAGAGCATGCTCTACGAATAGAAGAAGGATAAAAAAAGAGATCTTGAATGGGTGGGAAACATGTTGATAAAACAAGGACATTAACAGTGTCATTTGAAGTCATCAATTTTCAAATGTTTTAGACGGCACAATGACCTTATCAGCAAATACAACCTATCAGTGACTTCAGTGCCGACTGACGTCGACGTTTTTCATACTAATTGTTTGTCCATTACCGGTATTTACACACTGAATTGTCTACCGTTTCCCCGTTTCCCCCCAATCACTATAAGGAGCACACGAGGGTTGTGACCGGTAGACACGGAATGCTCAATTCTCCATGGCAGCGGGTCCCATCTCTAATTTTTGGTGGTCTGCTCTGCTTCTGATTAGTGTTGGTTGAATGGAGTTTTGAGCTTAAATATTGTTTGTCATCTCCATACGTTACTTTTTACATTCTAATCATTTGAATACTGCAATCTTCATGCTAACACTACTTATTATTTCAAAAAGAGAAAAGACCTACATTATCTTAATCTGTGACTTAAGACTGTGTTACCGGTATCTCATTTTTCATTCACCATTTCTTATTATTTACCGGTATCACCTTGGATTTTTCAATGCCATAGTTTTTCTTATTTATTATTAACTTAGTTAGAATAAAACATTTTCTCCCTGAAATTCAATTTTGCTTAAATGATCGAATTCTTTGCCTATTTTCTACACATTAATTATTAGCATCTACTTTTTGTCCAGACTTTAAAGTTACTTTATCTTGAAAATTAATAAAAATGCTATGTTTAACATGTAGCAATTTCCCCGAGTGAAATTGAAAAAAAGTCAATGATTAAGAATTTTATATAGCCAAAGGCTCAAGTGGGTTTTTCTGATCGAAAGTTGTGCGTGGATTACTGTTTCCCTATGCGCCTTCTATTCGTTGTATGTCTGTAACCTTTTTAGAATTTTCAATTTCTTCCACAAAACTAATGTGCAAATTTCAACCAATTTACCACAAAGCATCCTTGAGAAAAAGGTTTAAAGTTTTTACAACTGAAAATCAACATATTCTTCTAAGAAGGGATGGTTAGATAATTACTGTAAAAGGTTTGTCACATATTTTAAAAATATTTCTTCAAAACCACCCTCAATTAGGAAAGGTAAGATTTTTGACGATGTCTAGGATCAAATTTATTGAAATGATTCATATGGAATTTCCAGGAGACCGTCTTTTTTCATAGAATTGAATTATTCAAAGATGTTTAGATCTATCGTTGTTACTTTCACCCTTTTCATAATTGCCCTTAGGGGACACCCATGCGAAATGATATTCATGATTTTAAGAACCTTTATGAGTTGTTCATAATTGTTCATGAATGGTTTTTAAAGGATTCTTAACAGGTTCATAAAAGTAGTTCATGAATAAAATTCATGAAAACATTCATAATTCCTAGTTCATGAACAAATGATGAACAAATATGAATATTGGTAATTTTCAGTTTAAAGAAAAAACTTAATAGTTCAAGGTAATGAATGTTCATGAATTTTCATGAAGACTAAAAATGTAAAAATTATTGTCACAAACGATCGTTTTTTTTTTAGACCCAAAACACTCTTTACTCCCATAATACAACTTTTGTATGCATATGCAATTGTTGAACAAGCCCCTGATTTAATTAATAACATGCTTTTGTTTTGATTTTGAAAGTATGGGATCAGAGCCGAGTAGGGGAACATAAGAGGTTAAAATCACTATTTTCTACTCTATGTAATTGATAACTTAGATTCTTCAGGATAATAAAACTCTGTTATGAAGTGTCTAGACGGGAGCATTTTATTCTCATATTGAATTACTAATGTTTCTTCATCATTTAAATTGGCCAGCTATATTAAAATTGTGCTTTAAATTATCTCATTTTTCATGAAACAACTTTGTTCGACCGAATTTTCTCTATTTGTCAAACTTTTAACAAATTGTAAGAAAATGAAACAGACTTACAGTCTAGGTAAAATTTCATAATCTTCGTAAAACTGTATCATAAATTTATTGACAACTAAAAAATTATATCTCTTGTCCGTACTGTACCGTACCATTCGTGGGTCGAAAAGCTTTATATTTTGATGCAGTTATAAAGTCACATTTTTCTGTCCATAGTGTGTAAATGATACAGCACAGGCTGCATGGTTGTGAAGAAGCTATGATATGAACCACATTCGTATTTTGTAGTCTATCCTCCTATACACTTTCATAGCTCAGTTTGAGGGCGAGTGGTTCCAAGAGATATTTGTTGTCCTCTGATATGGAGGCGGCCATACTTGAATACGAAACTATGGCTCTACAGGTATATGTAAAACAATCCAGTTCAATAAATGATATAACTTATATTAATTTTAAAAAATTAATTTCAGCGAAAAATCATTCAGATAGTGTTTGTTACTTTTTGTTTAACAAAAATCTTGGCAATTCGAAACTATTTCTTAATTAGCTCTGCAGGACACTTTTTAAGAGGCGCAAACTTTGAAACGCGCGAGACGTTGGAAAGTGAATCGGTAGAGTGGGAGGATTATTAGCGTAGATCGAGTCATTCTTTGTCAACCTTTGAAGAAATTAACAGAATACGAAGAAGGAATATCCAGAGGATCAATTTACTTCATAACTGCAGATATTAGTGGTGAGTTACAAAAAAAATAAAGGCAATCGCTGAATCTGTGAAATATTTGTCAAGATGTTACTGTCTATTTGTAAGAGTTCAGTTATGTCCTTTTTAATGAAAATTTTGTCAAACTTTGTTATGAGTAAGGATCCAACCAAATAACGTTACATTTAATTTTTAAAGATTGAAACATTCATCCTGTTCACCTATAACATCTTGAACATGGCGGGCAAGGGAAACATTCAAACAGGCTAAACTCCCGCTCGGAATGCTTTAAAATATGGCAGTGCCTATGATGCAGAATTAAATGAAACAAATATGCAAAAAAAAACCAAACAAACAATTAAGTCTCAAGTTTTCACATTTATCATGTTTATGAGCATTTTCAGAAAATCTTTCTTGTAGGGAAAAGAGAAGCAGTTAACAGATAATGTTGATGAGTTGAGATTAGAAGATTAAAAAACTCTGGCTGCCAAAAAAAAAAAAAAGAATATAAAAGATCCAGGCTCTTGAAGAAAAACAAAAGAAAGGAATGAAAATATGAATCGTAATCGATCAAAGGATCCAAGTGATGAAATTCTGAAAATTCCACACTCCTGGGAAAGCCAATAAGATTTTTTTATTTGACCACCTCTCCTCAAAATCCTTGAAAGCCCTTTTAGTTGATGCCCTAATTGCTGAACACACTTTTCTGCCAGACAGTGAGACTTGGATTAAAAATCATTCCATTTTAGGCATACACTTTGAAATACACTGAATAAGGAAGCCACTTTCCTCTTGACCAAGTAAGCCACTAAGGATAAGGATTCTGCAAAGAGTCACGTTTGAATTAAAATTTTTCATAATTTTACTAGGAATGAACTACATAATTTATTTATTACCGTTATCACTTTTCAGAGTTGTTTACTTGAACAAAGATTTTGTTACCATGATTGGAAAACAAAAATTCTGTGAAATCTTTCAAGATGCTATTAAAATATTTTCTTTTACAGTTTTTCATTTTGCATAACTTATTACATTTTTGTTTACAAAAAGCAAGAACATTCATGAATAGTTCATGAACATTCCTAAATAACTTTTACAAATTATTCATGAATAGTTCATGAAAATGCATTGAACCTATTAATATCATTCATGAACTTTTCTTGAAAGTTCAAGAATATAATTCATGAACTTTTCTTGAAAGTTCAAGAATTATATGATCATTTTGCAGGCATTTAAAAAATCCAAGTTTGTTCATGAACAACAAATAGTTCTTGAATATTCTTGAACTGGGTTTTCATGAATAAAATCCATGAAATCATGAGTGTCCAATTTTAACTTCATGGGATCTTCATGAACAATTCATGAGCTGATTCAAGAATATAATTCATGAACTTTTCTTAAAAGTTCAAGAATTATTCTTGATCATTTCGCAGGGGCGACGGTGAGAATAGGGACATTTTAGAAGATGAAAGTTTTACATATGAATACATAGGGGGAAATGTTTCAAAATTTTCTTATAAAGAAGAACAGGGTCATAAGTGATATTAATATGAAAGGAAATACTAGTATTCAAATTCTTGATTCGGGTGGTTAGGTGGGTCCAAAAAAAACCTCCAATTGTTGTGCGAGAAATATATAGGAAAATATATTTTTTTAATCTTCTGAAAAGACAGTAAAGAGCCGTGTTGAGCAACACATGCTTCAAGAAGTAACGATTTGGTTTTTTTTTTATTTTGACCTCCTCCCGTCCTCCAACTTCCTGGGATCAAAGTGTACCCGTAAAAAGCGGAAATATTCGAAATATTCGTTGGGGATTATTTTTCATTTATTTCCTTTTAAAAAAATAATTATCAATGGAATTAAATCCAACTCTGAATTTTAATATGACTAATAGAATAGGATTTAATGATAGATGTTGTTGAATACATAATGAATTTGCAAAATGTTCATTTAAAACGAGTCTGTTGATTTACTTCAATATCTTGCCTTGTTTTAAAAATTTTTGAAACGTTGAGCTTGCTCTTGTACCTGGAAGACATAATCTCTAAATGCAGATGATGAGAGTATATTGCTACGTACAAAAATAATATGTGCTTATACATACATTCACTTATTTCTTCATTACAATGTAATACGAAATGCATTAGAACTATTGCATATCTTTTGGAGATGTGAGTGGTACTTGGATTTTGATTATTTAAAAATTGATATTTATGAAAAAAACACCCACTTGCAGAGAGCTACAATGCCACCATTAGAGAAAAACATGAACTGAGTTGATATGTGCACACTAAAAATTCGCTATATCTCGAATTGTTTCTCAGTATGTGCTAAATATTACTGACATGTAACGTGGGTTCCTAACATTTTTATATACTTACTTCCAAAACAAAACTGTCTTGACAAGCAAAATTCGTGCAAAATCTTGTGCGTGCAAAAAAGAAAACAGTTGCTGTGGCCTTCAACTCAACATTTAGATATATCGACGACGTTTTGTCAATTAACGATGGTAATTTCAATTCTTATGTCGATACGATACCGTTATATCGTGATGAATTTGAGATAAAAGATACCACAGAGTGTGACACATCTGTTTCATATTTGAATATTTTAATAGAAAAAGAAAATAATGGTAATCTTACAACCAAGCTGTATGATCAAAGTGATGACTTTAACTTTTCTATCGTCAACTTCCCTAACTTATACTGCAATATACCTTCACCACCTGCATACGTACCGTATATACTCGCCTATAAGTCGGTCCGCCTATAAGTCGGTTGTACTTTTGGACGTTATTTTTGTAGGATTTGCCATTGACCCGCTTATAATAGCTCACTTGATTCGATACGCAAGAGCATGCTCTATGTACATTGTATGATCTATTTCTAAAACGAGGTAAATTATTGACAAACTAGTTGATGAAACAAGAATACCAGCAGTCTCCTTTAAAGTCATCATTTCGTAAGTTCTATAGTCGATACAATGACCCTGGCAACAAATTCAATTTATCAATGAGTAAAATGCTGACTGACGTTTTTCATACTAATTGTATTAATAATTATAGACTGAATTGACGATGAATTTTTATTTCCTGATCATAACAAGGAGCACACGGCGGGTTTGATCGGTCGGCAGCGGATGCTCACTCCTCATTGGCGCCTGATCCCACATCTGATGTTTTGAGGTCCGTGTTCGCTCTGCTCCTATCTTGTATTGTTTTATGGAGTTTTCTTCTTGAACACTGTTCGTAAAATCTATGTGTTTCATTACTAAGGGCTCTGTCCGAATTCCCTTGCAAAAGAAAATGGCAATATGAAAAGGAGTAGTTTTCCATGGCCCCAATTCCATACATTAGAGATTAATTAACAACGGTTATGGGCAATAGTAAAAGAATATATTAGATACAAACTGTTACAAGTTTATAATTTGACATGGCAGGTTAATCATAGCGAGAAATAAATCGTGAACAGGAAACTTTTTGTGAGCAATTCATAAATTCACAAACATTTTTCAGTTCGTAGCATTGAAGTTATCTTGGTATCCATAACATTTTTTCAGATCAGCGAACTACAGATCTGCAGTTAGTGCATCAGTACTTTTATGTATTCTTATGCTTATATGCAAGCTCACGGCAGCTTGTTTTTGCTAATTTTGTGTAAGTCATATAAAACACTTTCATAGAGATGAATAATGTCATTTATTAAAATGACGGTATAAATGTGAACAATTTAACAAACAAGAAGGGGATCAGATTCACAAGCTTTGATTAGCAGTTACGTAAAATATGATAATGTCTGATCCCCCAAAACTGACTAGAAAAAAGTATCTGTAAGACAAGACAATGAAAACTTCATATGAAAAAGTTAGCTACTTGCCTTAAAAAAGAGCTTGGAATTACCACCATGAACTACAACATATACATGTATATATTCAATGATCATTGTTTACAGTTGAACGAAATCTGTTCCAGGGTGTATTCAAGAGCATCTACAACTAGTGCTAATTGTAACGGGGACCGTTACAGATGTTCCCCAAACGCTCCCCAAATCCCTTTCGGTGCCATATTCCCTGTTAGCTTCATTAAATAAGACAAACTCTATGCATTTTTGACTTTAACAACGTTTACCCAGAAGTGTACCAAGTTCATTCAAATTTTAGCATTGCACGCGTGCGCATGTGAATGCATGTGCGTAATGACCGTATCATCTTGTCTACACAATCTAATATATATTAAATATACTAAATACTAAAGTATTTAATCCGAAAGTATTAAAAAATACACTCATTCAAGTGCATTTTTGATTTCACTCATTTCACGTGCACGCACGTGCATACATGAGCTTGGTGACCATATCATCTATCTATGTTCCAAATCCCACCCCGTTTGGTTGAAAACCAAGGGAGTTATAGCTGTTTAAAGTTTAAGCCAATCATATTGCAGCGCACGTACATGCACGTGTATGCATGTGCATGGTGACCATACCTTCTTGTAGAAGTCCATAATATCTATCTACGTTCCAAATCCCATCCTGTTTGGTTGAAAACCAAGGAAGTTATAGCTATTTAAAGTATAAGCCAATCAGATTGCAGCTCACGTGCATGCACGTGTTTTCATGATAATTGCTATATATCATGTTGTAGGATATCCTAATGCATGGCTATATTCAAAATTTCAAAGGATTTTGTCAAAAAACAAGAAAGATATTGAGACTTTAGTTTCAGCCAATCAGAGCGAAGCGCACGTGCATGCGCGTGAGATCTTGCTATTTTCACCATGTCATCATGTCTATGCTACTAATATATCCTCTTATTATGAGTTTCAAAGCATTTCATCAAAAAATAGAAAAGTTGCGGCTATATCTATTATATCGGTCCTTTCACGTGTTGCACGTGCGCGCTCTTGCAAGCACGTGCGCGCAAAATGACCTTGATTCCGCAAATCTACATAACATGTCTACTGACCCTAAAAAGGTTTTACCTACATCGGACGAATAGTTTACTAGATCATTCCCGGACAAAAAAGTACCCAGGAAGAAGAAGAAGAAAAATAATAATAACTAGAAAAGAAACTCGTTGCGAGCAACGAGAGGTCTTCCGTCCGATTCTGAAAAAAATCCCGCAAAATTGAACTGAAAAAGTGATAAAATTTTTTATGGAAACAAAGGAGATTGAACCCGGGTCGCCAGCATGGAAATACAAAGCGCTTATTGTTACGCTTTTGGGACCACATCTCTAAATCTACTTGTATATTACTTCTGAAACAATTTATCTGTCTTAGAATAATGAAAGGCGATCACTATTCATAATAATGCGTTAAACCCCACGGGTAAATCTTCGCGCCAAACTTGCTCAAGATGATCACATCGCAATTTGTTACTTGAGTTTTAAAAGTAATTTTTAGGATAGATAATCTATTAGTGATGAACAGATGATACTGTTTTCTTTCCTTTATTCGATATATACTCAACTTTTTATTCCATGCAAAACCATATACGGACATGTCAATGTTATATATTTCTGCACTATTGTCGCCATTTGTCTACTACTGAAGTCGGCAATGATACATTATTTCGTGCCAAACGTCACAAGTAGTTCTTCACGCTATTCCTTTGAAATGTTTGATCTATTTAATGGATGTGATAGCTTCAATGAAAATTAGAAATGCATGTTCTTATAACCGGAATTTCTAGCGTTAGAAAGTATATTTATCACATTATACAAATATTATATCGTATACGGCCAAGTAACACTAAAGCTGTGAATTCGGTAAGATTTTCCATGAATTTTGTATCCTGTTTACCCCCAAAGTGGAGATGAGTTACACGTTCATAAAAAGACTGGAATGTTTCACTAAAAAAAAAAAAAAAAAAATTCGCCCTCCGACGGTCGAGGAATCTGATACTCTTCATGTTCAATAACTTGCATTTATTACCAGAATATTTATATAACCGTTAATAAACAATCTTAAAAAAAAAATGTTTTTCATATTTTTGTCTTTTCTATTCATTTAATATGTCATAAGCGTGCGAGGTAAAATAAACAGAAGTCAAGTTGAAGTAATACTTTAGAAACATAGTGAATATTAAGTCAGGCAAGTTTCTTGAAAAGCTATTACTTATAACGATGGTTTAGGATAAGTTTTTCCTGGTGCAAAACAAAAGTCTGTAGTCTTCGTATTTCCAATTGTAGTCATGTTGTATTCTACTATGAGATGCAGACAAAAGCAATTTCAATAGAAGTTTGAGGAAACCTCATATTAAAACTATACTCAATGCAACGTAATTGCGATGTAGCAATCTAAAGAATCCTTTACATTTCATAAATCTTTTTGGTAGAAGTTTCGTTCATCTAAACGCTCAGCTGACCTTCTAGAACCCGACATGCTTAATGGCGGAGTTCATGGAGACGCCCCGCCATCTTGGACACGCTTCAGATTTTTAAATGCGAATATCTAGTGTGTGGATTGATCAATTCTAAAATAAACTATAGATTAAGCCTTTCCAGTAGGGTCTCCATTAATATTAAATATATCAAAGAAAAATATCGAAAAACAAAAAAAGTTGAAAAAGTGCATATTCTGTATTCACTTCCTGCAGCGACCGGAAGTACTGACGACGCAAACGAAGGCAAAATTGCACATCTATAACTCATGCATTATCATCTCTAACAAGTCTCCAGTTAATATCTTGAGCCGTTTTCGAGAACATTCGAAGACAAAATTGCATTTTAAAATCAGGAAATTGCCCATAACTTGGCACTGGTAGCGAATTTTCCAACAAACGGAATTTTATATAAAATTCATATAGTGACCTATAATTCCTGAAATTTTCATTGAATTCCACTGAATAGTTTACGAGAAATCGCCTGCACAAAATTTTGTCTAAAAAAAAAAGAATAATAATAATAACAATAAAGAAACAATAGAATCACTATAAGGTCTTCCGTGAAGACGGAAGACCTTAATAATAATAAGAAACTGAGTAAAAACAATATGTTCCCCAACTTCGTTTGGGGAACATAATTACTCTGAAATAATGGAAATGGCAATAAAATTCTATTCTTCGCATGAAACATCCTACAAATAATTTTAAAAAATCTTGAATTAACTTGTATATATGCAGAGTTTGATTCAAGCAGAAGAGATATACACTAACGAACCAAATTAGTTTGCAGACAAACATCTCGTCTTCTAATTCCATCTTAAGGTTTATTGAATGGATTTCTTCTTTCTAATTAGGAATTTAGATTTTTGTACCACGCACATAAATACTGGAGAACGCTTCTGACATTAATTAAGAGATATGTCAGTGAGACCAACTCCGTAATTAAATAAGGGACCTGGGAGATAATCACCCGGGTTAAGTTTTATTGACTCCGTGTTTAAATGCAACCCATGGGAAATATTACATCCCAGATTTAAAGCGATTTCTTTCCTTTTCTTTTAATAATTCTTTCTCGATCTCCATCCCTTGACTGATGTTGAAAACGAGAATATTTAATTTTAAACTTAGATTAGCAATCTGTCATTTACAACTACGGGACTGACCTGCTTAAGATCTGAACGACTTTCTCTTATGTATTGCTTAAGATCTGGTGATCGCATTACAGATATCTTGTTACAGGTCTGTATTAACCCAACGTGGCTATTCCTGGAAATATGATAAATTATTCACTGAAAAAAGCAACCAAGAATAGACGGGCACTTTAAGTGGTACTGCATAACAAAGCATTGATTTGATAAAGTATTGAAAAAATATTTACCTTGATTAATTGAAAAAAAAATTAAAAGAAAGTTTGAAGAACAAGACTTAAATGAACATATTCGGACAGAATGATGTGTTTTCTACCAAAAAACTGTTGACTCTTCTTTGATCTTTGAATGTACTGCTATTGAAATAAATCAAGTATTTTGTTGTAAATTTTGAATTAACGGTATGGAATATATAACAGGACGTATGCTATGCTAATATTGATATTGTTTTTCTGTGTTGTTACTGGTTATATGAAAAAAACTGCATTGGTGTCGAACCAAAAGCAACTGACTCAGTGAAAGGGAAATCATGCAGTCCCGGTCACGTTTACTGTGTTTAATAATTTTAATGACTTTATTATAAATAAATATAAAATTGTAGACTTGGGCTAAAATGTAAACCTGGACTAGGCGCCTTGAGGAGGTAATTAATCTCATAATTCATAAATGTACACAGCACACACAAAAGGAACGTGGAACTTGATCACCCGGTATTGATTTAATTGTGGTCTGCGTTTTTTATACAATAATGGTGATTGTTTGGTCGGGCATAATGTAACATATAGCAATAGGATACATAAATACCTACTGAAAGAAAGATATTCCGGAATACCCATACATGTATTCTTAATTGCATAACAAGAATCCTAGAAACCTAAGATCTTAACAGATAAATTTTCTAATTGAAGCACCGTCTTAATTATGTATGGTAGGTTTTGCATTTACGTCAGAGAAGATATCCCTTGCATAACAATCTTAGAACAAAATCGACAAAATCTATCTTAAACTAAGGAAATGTTTCTAGGATGAAGAAGTTTGAATAATGATGTTAAGAAGCAATTACAAGAGCACAAAGCAAGACACTTAGCATACTAATGGAAACTTAATCAGATATTGCTCTGAAAAACCATTATTTAATACCAATAACAATTGCTTAAAATCGAGAAATGTCCACGTGATGTCTCGGACCTCTTCTTGTATTCTGTGAGAACTGTGCAGCTGTATGCGAGATTAATTCTGATGTAGACTTAAAGTCTTGCAACAAAGAGCATCATTCGTGGAATTAGTATAACCGGATTTTCCTTGATCAAATTTTGCATATTCTTTTCTAGTTTGGAGGATAATTGACAATCAAAAAAACAATTTAGGCTGCGTGGCTTTGCTCACATCTAAATGTGATATTGGCAGATCTACATGCAGAAGATATGGAGTTTACTGTAAGATTGATTAACAAGATAAGGTCCATGGCACTTATAACACGGAGATAAACCAAGTACAACTGCTCATCTTCAACAGACAATCGACAAGAAGACTCATCTTATATTTGGCTTTCAGATTTTAACCAATCAGAACCATCGATTGTCGGGCTCTAACATCGGTCCAAAATCGCCGTCCAATAATCATATTATTGAAATACCACAGGACCCAGGATCAGGCAGTGAGCAACAATGACCTCCGTCAGTTCCCTATCAATAACATCACACTTCGCCATCCACAACTCCCATGGCTGTGTATTCATGGTATCAGGACTATTCTTCATTACGTTTTTCACAGATCAAGTCCAACCCAATCAATTAGGAAAACTGCGGACACCTCATTTTTCTGGTTGTATGGTCTAAGAACAACATTGGCATTTCTTCTTTTTTTCAATAACACAGACGTCGTGATTTATTGAGGTTTCTCAGAATTAAATCAAGTTTCAATGATCTTCTTCAAGAAGATTTAATTGTCTGGACTCTACACTGGGAACAATAGCTTTTAAACGTAGTCCTGCGGAATTAGGTTTAAAAAAAAGTTAATTATCTACTTTTGTGTCAAGCCAGACGTAAAGAATTTACGGTGTTTACGTTGGTAAACTAATCATTTTTCTTTTAATTAAAATGCTTAGCATTAGAAATTACATATGGGTGTATATTTCATTGTCATTCTTTTGAGTACATTGTCTCTCAGAATTTTTTCGTTAAATTACAAATAACTTCGTTATTATTTTTAAGACATAGAACAAAATGCTATCAATTGATGAGGAGAGCTTGATGTTTGAAGGCACGTTGTAAAACATATACTTAATCTTGCCCCTTTTCATAACCATAGTTTAATAATTATTTAAAACAGATATTGTAATGTTAGTTTCACCTAATATTTATCATTAGTATGATGTATAAATAATAAAATAACCTACCAATATCTTTGTCTGTTAGTTGTCATATTTCATAAACAGACTTTACAATGTAGATGAATTTGCATAAAATTTTGCAAAGTTTGAGGTTTGATTTTTCTGCTATTTCTTTAGGAGGAAGGCAAAGGACTTCTTTGATCCTAATTCATAGAATCCAAAATTATTTGAAGAATGAGTCTCTCGGAAAAATGCCGAGTCTACAATGCTGAAAGCAAGTCTTTTTCATCCTAAAAAAGACAAAAAAGCTATTTTCCTTTCTTTGTCTGCCTGAGGTTCATATAATCAATATAAATCAAAATAAAAAAAAAAACGAGGACACACAAAACAACTTGTTTTGAAACACAAATATCCCGGTCAAAATTTCCAGAGAGTACATGTATGACGAGAATTTAAGAATTTCTTTAAAATCAAGATGAAAAGGTTGATTTAAAAGTATTTAAGAGAGCATCTTATTTTTTGCAATGTCTGCACTATTCAGGATTCTTCCATTTTTTTATATCACAGGATGAAAAGCCAGGTTTCCCAAATTTGGAAACCCGATGGAAACATATGGGAATCGTGACCTCAGTAGTTTCCATATAGGTTCCATTTTATGGAAAGCACATAGATTCGCGACATGGAAACAATCAACTTGTGGTTTCCCGTAAGTTTCCCAAGATAGGAAACCGTGGGACCATGCCTCAGTTGTTTCCATGTAGATTCCCGACATGGAAACAATCAACCTGTGGTTTCCCGTAAGATTCCCGAGATAGAAAACCATGGAAACATGCCTCAGTTGTTTCCATATAGATTCCCGACATGGAAGCCATCAATCTGTAGTTTCTTCCATGTTCCCTGGTAGAGAAACTTTGAAATTATATCTCATATTAATTTCCACTTAAATGTATTTTTTATTTTACAAAAAGTTAAATATTTTCTGAGGTTACCACATTTTTTCCTGATTATAGAATTTTTTCAAACGTGTACACATACTGTATCAAAAGAATTAACTCCCCCTTCGAACAGTTAAAATACCTAGAAGTGTATACTTTCTGTGTGATAAAATTTAATATTTCATGACCCTGAACGCAAATTAATTTTAAATTGGATTTATCAAATTAGTCTTGGTAAACTCGTCTAGAATGCGTGAATTGGAATAGAGAAGAGTAAGTGCAGTTATATAGAAATCAATCATAAAGGAACAAGTTGCGATTACTGATTAAAAGGCAAAATGTAGATGAGTAAGACTTTGTATAGTTACAAAGAAATCAATGTAAACTGGTCAGAAAAAAATCATTCATCGAATGAGGTGGCAAGGGTGTCTGAGTATTTTAATACTAGTATTTTGCTATCGTAAATATTGTTTAAGATATTTGTGTTTTTTTTTTGTGTGTGTGTTAGTTTTTTTTATTTATTCATTATTATTTGTTTTGTTTGTTTGATTGTTTGTTTTTTGTTATTTTTTGCTTCTCGTTTTTTTTCGTGGGAAGCCCCCCCCCCCCCTAAAAAAACCCCCACATATTTGAAAACGTTGGTATGGCCTGTGTAACTACAGGCAACTGTCCTCACGTGCCATATCAGGTGGAGACACGTGCCGCGAAGACACCTGTCACTGTGTATTTTTTGTATATTCTATGTGATTTGAGAGGGTTTTCTATCTACAGGGTACAATGGGTTGTTGTCAAGCATGTACACACACAGTCTCCGCAAACTCGTTTAAAAATAAGATGATGATTTGTGGTTTTTATAATCATTAAAATTATTGTATAATAAATCATAATTTATACAAGAGAACATTATTTATTCATATATTCACATAAATAACCTACATTTATAAAACTACCCAAACCCATTTATGAATTGTTGAAAATAAAAAGATATATTGCTCTTTCGAGGAACTTTATTTGTTGTTGAGAAATAGTATCAATTAATTGCTGTGTTTGAGCTTCAAGAATCAGGAGAGTAATAAGATTTAACATTAAGACGACAGCTTTTGATTTATTTTCTGAATATTCAAGACCCAAACAAGGTTTAGAAACATAGCAATATCGAGGGTTCACGGTTTATTGAGAGGAATGCCATTTTAACGAGCGATTTATTGTTTTCTGGAGAGCTTCTCCGTCACTTCTCAAGCAGACCCAAAACATAATAAGTTCTGACATTAAGAAAACTATCCTCCTGGAAATGGAATATTAGAATACATCAAGTATGGCCATAAATGACAAAAGCAATGAACCTTCCAGTATTTTATGGTGATTACAATGTTCATGTGTGCAGAATCGAATACACAGAATACTAATTGGATTTACGTAGATTCTCAGGAAAATGATTTTTTATACATGTATCGTAACCTGTCCCAGAAATATAAACTAAGGATAGTTTGAGGACCCAGTCTTAACAGTTGAGGTCCCCAACCCTTGTAAAATCCCCACAGGCCCTCAGTCCGAAATATTTGAATAAAACAATTAGCGACTCCAGAATAAGTTAGACCTTTTCCTTCCGAACAGACACCTTGGTTGTACATTCTGGTGGCCACAACATCAAACGGAGTCATGCACAAGGTATTCATTACGGCACTTGCAAAGGTTGCTATTAGTGCATTGCGCCCATCATCGGGATCGAAGTACTGTAAACAGAAAATGGGCAATTTATGTTATGCCATTTAAACACGATCAGATAATGGGATGATCATTGTCACGTGATAATCAGTAACACAATCATTACCTGTTGTACTCACTTTCAGACCAATGATATACTGTCTAACAAAGGAGAATGTAGTCAGCTGAACTGAAGAACCGACCATAACTTTTATGACGGAAGCATATGCCCCTCGCCACATTCCAAACAGACCGGAGCTGCGGTAGATACTCAGCAGTCCGTGTGTCATGCTTTCATGGGCGTGCTGGTATCCAACAGCGATGTCCTGAACAGCTTTTGATTGAAGATGAGTTTTTACCTTTGAACAGAAAAGATTAATTATTTTTGTACCGTGTGATTTAACTTTATTATTTTTCTTTGGTTTGTTCAAATTTGTGAGTAATTTTTTAGAGTTTGTTTTCATAATTCAAATATAAGCTAGACTACGAAAAAAGAAGATTTTTCAATATTATTACTAGTATCTGAAACCGTGAAATTACATATCTTACTTAAAAGAACAGCATTCTAATGAAAAAAATAAAAACATATCTACAAGGTTATCAAAGATAATGGTTAATTTATTTTTATTATATTTTAAATCGTTTATTTGATGAGCTTTATCAGGTGAACGAGAACAAAGCTTAAAAATAATTACATCTAATCAACATGTTATCAGAAAAAAATCCTTTTTTGGTAAATTTTATTTTATGTTGACAAGTTCTTATTTCTTTTAAAAATACTCGGTACGCACCAAATAAAACGGGCTTCCAACCCATGTTGCTATACCTCCAGCCAAGGCTCCAGCCGCAATGTTCCTTGGGAAGGAGTATTCCCCTGACGGCGAGGTCGTGAGCCCAGCGTTGGTCAAGATTTGGAATGTCCCCAGTCTGAGGCCATTCATCGTCATCTGGTACCACAACCCTGGAATAAGCCCCTTCTGAATACCCGTGATTCCCTCATTTTTGGCGATTGTATAGAGGCCGTGTAAAGCATTTCTATCAAAAAGTGTGCTTTCAGTTAACTTCATCATTTTAATTCAAGGGAAAGTTTGAGCTAATGTAAGTCTACATACAGAATCAAAGTATATCAAACTAGACAGCTGAAAACGGTATATATATGTACAATTTCATATTTCCTCCTTTTATTGTGTATATTCAACGTCTTGAATATCTATTAATCGAATATCATATATATACATAAAAATATCAAAATTAAATTCTGTTACAATTAGAACAGTGTCTAAGAACAATGTCACAGTATGTCAATCACAATGTTATTACGGATATTTTTTGCCCGCCTACCGAGTTTCATCTTAAAGTTACTGTATAGCTTTTTGTGTTTTTCTTTTCATGATAAGAATATTTCGATAGGAGGACAGGTGTTTAGATAAGATTACCTATACACAATGGTAGTCTGTCCTCTTGCCTTAAGTTCCCCCTGTAACTGCATACGGATTTTGACCACCTCCAGTGGGTTGGTGAAGAGACATGCTCCACATCCTGCTATTCCAGCGAGCAAAAACTCGACATAATGACTCCTATTCATCTCTTCATATCCGTATTAAATACTCCATCATGTATTTAAATTTATTCATCAACCAGCCTCAAATTTGACCCCTGGCTGATCATATGATTAAAATTCATTTCAGCAAGGTTCGTGAATGTAGGCTCCATATACATGTACATGTGGGTCATTTTGATAAACTTCTGGATGCATGAATTCAGAAGAAATGTTTGATAGATAAAAACATAAAACTGAGTTTTTTGTCAACTGCTTTGTTTAGAAAGTGAGGAATTGAAAAAGGCATAACTCATTTAGTAATACTTTTAAGATTAGGGAAAATTCGGCCATTGACCATAGTTTAGTTTCGACGTCAGTTTAAATAATCATAAAATATCTGTTATCCTCTATTCCGGTAAGATATCTGTCACAAAAGATCATTGCTTGATTTGTTCCTGATTTCAGCTTTATCTAGCTCTATATTTGAAAGATAAAATTAGAAAATAGAGGGTGCAATTAAGTATCAGTACATCT
Source organism: Saccostrea cuccullata (assembly GCF_032062105.1). Classification (NCBI taxonomy): domain Eukaryota; kingdom Metazoa; phylum Mollusca; class Bivalvia; order Ostreida; family Ostreidae; genus Saccostrea; species Saccostrea cuccullata. Next base: position 232,390 of record NW_026933012.1, read on the forward strand.
GACCAGATGATCATCGTTTTGTTGTTATGTAGTTCATGTACGTACACGTGTACCCATCTTCAAGTTGTTGCATAAACGGATTAAAAAATCAAGACACCTTCAAGTTGTTGCATAAAGGTTTAAATTATTAAGACAGCTTCAAGTTGTTGCATAAACGGATTAAATGATATATTAATGGCACGCCAAATTCACAAAAATGAGCTAATCATAGTCTTGCAGTCGATAAACTAGGTTTATCGGTTGTAAACTATAGTTACGGACTTTAAACTATAGTTAACAACGTTAATCTATATTTTACATCTGTAAACCATAGTTAACGCGTTTGTCTATGTTTCAGAATAAACTATACTTAAAACTGGAAACGATCATTTGCGATTGTAAAACATAGATTACAGGTATCGGATAAATACAGTTTCACGATTTGTAAACTTTGGTTTACAACTCTTAACTATAGTTAACGATCATTCTGATAAATATAGTTTCACGATTTCTGAAACTATACATGTATTGTTAACAACCCTTAACTATAGTTTACGATTGTAAATTATAGTTTACAGACGTGAATCTATGTTTATCAACAAAATCTATTGTTAACGTTTTAAATGATATATTATGGCACTCCAAAGTCACAAAAATGAGCTAATCATAGTTTCACATTCGATAAACTAGGTTTATTGGTTGTAAACTATAGTTTACGGACTGTAAACTATAGTTAACAACGTTAATCTATATTTCACATCTGTAAACTATAGTTAACGCGATAATCTATGTTTGACAACCGTAAACTATACTTAACACCGAAAACTATCATTTGCGATTGCAAAACATAGATTATCTGATAAATACAGTTTCACGATTTGTAAACTATAGTTTACAAACCGTTAACTATAGTTAACGATCTGATAAATATAGTTTCACGATTTGTGAAACTATAGTAACAACTCTCAACTATAGTTTACGATTGTAAACTATATACAAACGTGAATCTATGTTTATCAACAAAATCTATTGTTAACGCTTATTACAGACAGATAAATAGATTTACGTAAACTATGTAAATAAATATAGTTTTACAGATGAAAACTATACTTGAATCGTTAACTATAGTTTACGGTTTGTCAACAAAACCTAGTTGTATCAATTGTGAAACTAGGTTTTACATTTTTGTGAATTTGGCTTGCCATAGATAAAATTAGATTTATTTAGCATTCGTGAACTATACTTAACAACCGTTAAATATAGTTATACAGATGAAAACAATAGTTTACGAATTGTTAACTATAGTTCACGGTTTTTAAACTATAGTTTGCAGTCGATAAACCTAAATTATCAACTGTGAAACTCTGTTTAGCTCATTTTTGTGAATTTGGCGTGCCATATATATTGATCCTCTTATCATTTTTTTCCCTTTTGAATTTTTTTTCAAAAGCCATCTCAAAATTGAAATTAAAATACATAAAACTCTAGCAGATCTTAAGATGCAAAATTTAAAAAAAATATATCTATCACAGGCACCTGACGTTACTTATTTTTCTTTTAATAAAAAATATACCCATACCTAATAACTAGGTAGGGTTATATTTTTTTATTTAAAAAACAAGATGTGTTTGTGAAACACTGTGCCCCCGGCGGCAACAAAGTTCGAAAAAGCTATTCTTAGCATAATGGTTACAGTCAAGGTCACAAGGTCATTGACCTCGGTGTCGTTTGAAAGCACTTAATTAGTGAAGTAGGCATACCAAATATAAAGTCTTTATCTCTTATGGTTCAAAAAATATACCGAAAGTTCGAAAAATCTATTTTTAGCATATAGGTCACAGTCAAGGTCAAAAGGTCATTGTCCTTGGTGTCAGTTGAAAGTGCTTATTTAGTGGAGTATGCATTTCAAATATGAAGTCTCTTATCTCGATCTGTTCAAAAGTTATGGCGAAGGTTAAAGTTGATAACAAATAGAATAAAAGTAGGTCAAACTCCAAGGTCAAGGTCAAGAGGTCAAATGTACCCAAAGAAAGGTCATGTCACAAGTAACACACCTATGAATTATGAAAGCCATAGCCCCAATCACTCAATAGTTATGGGCTAGGACAAACAAACAAACAGACAGACAGACAGACAGGACAAAAACAATATACCCCCGATCTTTCGATCCGGGGGCATAAAAATAAGCAACGTCAGATGCCTGTGCTATCTATCTAGCGCTAGGACAAAGAAAAGTCTGTCTAATAAAAAGGATCTCAACATTTTTCACTCTTATGAAAAAAGTTAGCACAATATGCCCATCCGGGTTGTTTCAGATCAGTGCATAATTGACTTTTTAGGGGAAGGGCATGCTGGTACAGGTTGTTTTGAAAACTTCTGCTGTGTATGTTTCTAAAATCTCCTCCAGAATAACAAACTTCAGCGCTACTTTCGATGAATTTTACCTTAACATATCAGCATAGGAAAGTAAATTAAAAGCGTACATGTAGTAATACCATAAGAACATATTATAACTATGTATATAAAAAAAGGGTCCATACACTGTTCTTCTGAATTTATCATCAGGTAAGCTTTTTAAGTCTTTAAAAAATCAAATACTAGTATTTGAGAAGTTCTTATCATAGAAAAAGACAGAAAGCAAAGTTATTTTTTCGTCAAATGTTTTTATTGGAACTTAAAATTGATGGAAGGTAACTTGTTCAAAATCTGTATGTCCATCCCAGCACTTTCCATTTAGTTCATCACACCTTTGAATTATCGGTTTGTGTGTGTGTCTGTCTAATCGAATCTGTAGAGTATGACTGTGGCTTTCTTGGTTTTCACTCTCAGTTGCTGACGTCAAAACATGAACCCAGACATCGTTTTTCAGAAGTTGTTCCCAATCGCTAGCCGGAACGAAAAACTCATGATCATGGTTGTCTATTGGATTCACGTGAGAGGATGTTAGCCTGAAATGCAGATCTGGTTGGACAGTCTCGTGTTTGCCTTGAGTGGCCGGTTCCTGGTATATTGGCGACATTGAAGACATGTGGTTCAACATTTCGAGTAAAGCGTCTGCTTCCTTTCCAACGCTGTCGCCTTCCCTGTGGAGGGGATAGATCGGCCATCTTTGTCTTACTTCACCAACACCGGGAATTTTAGGTAAAATTGTTTGTATTCCAGATGCCATAACTCGGTGAATAGCTCCTTTGTCATCAAGGACACCAACGTCCTGTCCAGGAACATTTCCATAAAATTCAACAGGAGTTTGATAGAAGTGAAGGGTTGATATGCCTTTGTATGCCAGATTAGCGTTATGGGAATCTCCTTTACGACCATTTTCAGTTACCTCGCTTTCATTTTTCATGTCAAGATTATATGGATTCCAGGATGCAAGAGGATTGAGATAGATAATTTCCAGAGGAATGGCATATGAGAATTTTTCTGTCGTTGAGGTACAATTGGTCTTGAGAGTTCCAACCGTCTTGCACGACCTTAAAATGACCGATGCTACTCGGTTTTGATGGTTTTGTGCCATCCACAGGTTGCTATCGGAGAACCCCCTTTGGCTAACTTGCATTCCATGATGTAACTTGTACTCCCGGTGGTAGCGTGCGGTGTTTTCTGCCCTCTCTCGTCCTTCTCCAGCTATCAAAGCAGTATGATTAAATTCACTGTCATGTTGACCTCCTCGATAATTGTTTGCCCCTGGAACTCCATGCATCAGAGTGTCCAATAGACCTTTAGCATACGCTCGGTCTTCAAATTTTCCGTATCCTTCAACTTCATCAAACTCAGCTTGAGCTGCAGATGCAGCGACTGTAAATCTGGCTTCCTCGGTACGGCTGTAGGTTGACATATTGTATTTTCTTGTCACTCTGTAAGCAATGTCGTCGATTGGTTTGAAAACTTTAAGTGGGACACCTTGGTGAATTGGGCTACAAAGAATTCTGTAGGTCCATTGGGCGTATCTTGGTTTGCCATGGGTGTCTATGTCCATTATTTTTTTAGGCAGAAATGCTAAATCTTCATTGAGATCCTTCATACCTGTGTACGACATCAGCCTGACTTTGTCAGCGAGGTTATCGTAGTCAGTGGCGTCTAAGTGGTGGGTCTCGCTATGGAAAGGTTCATGAAGGTGTTTTGTATCCCACTCCCAGTTCCCCTCCAGGTAACATAAGACTGGTTTGAAGTAAGGTTTGTAGTTCCTGATGGTAGAGTTTTGAAGTCTGAAGGCCCGGAAATACTCTTTCATTTCCGCTATCTGCTCGGGAACTGTGTGTTTTGTTGTGACTGAAGGCGGGACTTGTGGGTATGCAATTTTGTCTGTTGCGTGATAGTTCCCTTTATGCTGGCTGGGCATTTCTAGGGTATAATCATTATGACGGGTTCGGAATTCAACACCATTCAATACAGCATTAACCTCTCCAAAGCCAATAACGTCTTTGTAGTTTGGATGCGAGTGAATGGCACTGGTGGTTTCCGAATTAAAAGAATCAGTCCCAGATGACAAACGCCTCACTTGCTTGATACCTTTATAAAATGAATTCATCTTGTTTAGTGATGTTAGAGATGACGTAGAATTCTTTAACACATTTCGAAGGGGGAGTACAAACTACATAAATGTATGTGATTACACATTACCCGAGTCTCCATCAGAGCGAATCCTCTCTTCGACATAGAACTGCTGGGTAACCAGTTGTTTGGTCAGATCATTCAGTATATCCTCCATTTTCTTGAGCCTGTAGTTGGCGCCCAAGCTCAGTCCCACCACACATACAAGGATGAAGAGCTTCATGATAGACTGACGCGAGAAGAAAGGTATGCATTTTGTTACATCAAATAAAAACTAATTTAAACAAATGTCTTAAAACATCATATAAAAAGAGAAAGCCAAATGAATATACATGATCTGTTTACGTCAAAATAGTTTGATAAGAAGCAGTGTAAATAAATTTATAATTACATACAATTTAAATAAATGGTCTCGATTTGGTAATGAAATATTTAAGATATACGATAATATGATAAATCATTAGAAAACATAGGTTGAATCATATGGATCGATGTTTCACAGATTTCAGTAAATAAACAGGTACATGCAAACATAGAATTATCCTTCATACGGATTAGGGTTTGAATTACATATTAAACTTGAAAAGAATTAGAATATCTTATAAAGTATCTGATCGAATTAAAAAAAATATTTGAGCAATATGGTTGAAAAGGAACCACCTGAATTGCTTAGGTAAAGCAAACCGAAAAAGGATTTAAAGAATCCCTTAAAAAAAAACCTTTGTATAATTTTCAAAACATCACTATATACTTTATAACCAGATCTTTTCAATATTTTTTTTAAATAAACTTTCATTACAGCAAATTAAGATAAAAACATTAAAAATAATTTCCTGGAGAAATGAATAATTAGAAAATAAACCAATATACCTATTTGTGTCAGCCTTCGATCGCCAAATAGCCGAATCGAACTGCTGAATATTACATTCTGTGTATCGTTTTTATAGGCAGGTGAATTTGACAAGACATTATGATAACATCCATTCTCTGAATCGAGATAATACAGAAAACAATGTGTTAAGGGGAGATAACTGGTTCCATCTGTCTGTCAGTCGGTTCACAAGGGAGATAATGCATCAGTCGATAGTGATTACCAGAGTATAAGTACTTTTGTGTTGATTATTCATCAAAAAGGCAGCATATGTTCTGAGAGGACAATGTGGATTAACAACTTTTAATGCATTAATTTTTTCAAAATATTTTATTCAAAGCATAAATTAATTAAGTTTTTTTTAACAATCATAAATATATGCTGAAATTAAAAATCTGTCTCCTTAAAGCTTGGTAAATGATATTCTGTTGGATTATAAAACCGGAACTGTTTATGGATTTTCGATGTCTGTTTTTCTGTCTATCAGTTGCAACGATTGCATGGGCGTCGGAAGCAAATTGAAAGGGGGGGGGGGTAATTGAAAGGGGGGCTAAATCAACAAAAAAGGTAAAACCCAATTTTCAATGCCTATATATTGTATATATTTGCAAAAACAGGGGAGGGGGGCTAAGTCCTCCCTAGCCCCCCTGGTTCCGACGGCTATGAATTGTAATGGTTAACCTTAATGTTAGGTATTTGTATTTATCTGTTTAGCAACTGTTAACTGTTTAGCAACTGTTAACTGTTTAGCAACTGCCTCTGTGAATTTCGAATGAATGATGAATTTCACGATAGAGGCACTGACCCGTAATCCTGTCATTAGCAAATCAGTGTTTTAGGGTGACCTATTTAGGTTCAACTTTTCGCAGACATCCTCTAATCTCAGCGCAAGTAATTCTGGATGAACATTTTTATTCAAGTTCTACACTAGACCTTCGAAGTCAGTCCAGACTCGCTGGACATTGACCTTTGACATAATTTTCATTTAACATTATTTGATAAGATTACTGAGAATATTAGCAATGTGTGGTCTTCATCGAATCTCAATTATAGATAAATATGGATGCAACTTTTATCATGCAATGATTTGACTACGTTACGCAGACTTTTCCAAAGTGAGAATTTCTCCCGGAAGACTGTCTACACTTTTATATTGAAGCTTCTACTTTTTGAAAAGAGAATCAGGGGCGGATACAGGATTTGTGGTTAGGGGGGGGCGTGGATAACTTTGTTGAGGCAAGAGGTCTGGGGGCCGGTTACTAAGGCCCCCAATTTCCAGGGCGAAGCCCTGGTGGGGGCCCAGGGGGCGAAGCCCCCGGAAGCTCCTGGGTTTTCGTGTATTTTAGAGTAATTAAAATCAGGCACAATAATGCATATTTTTCAATTATTTTTGTTAAAAGTATATAGCATATAGGTGGTGGCCCAGGGGGCGAAGCCCCCAGAAGCTTCTGGGTTTTCGTGTATTTTAGAGTAAAACCAGGCACATATTAACCAGTGCATATTTTTCGATTTATTTTTGTTAAAAGTAAATAGCATATAGGTGGGGGCCCAGGGGGCGAAGCCCCCGGAAGCTCCTGATTTTTCGTGTATTTTAGAGTAAAACCAGGCACAATAATAGTGCATATTTTTCAATTATTTTTGGTAAAAGTAAATAGCATATAGGTCCGGATGTTTAAATAATAAATGTATTGAATGTTTCTCAATTCTCATTGTATTGTAACACATGCCACTATATAATAAACAATTTACTTACTTATTACTTACTAATAGTGGTATTGGTTTGTGATGTACCAAAGTATGACGTGTTTAATACTAGTCATGTCATACTTTGAATAGTGGGGGCCCAGGGGGCGCAGCCCCCGGAAGCTCCACGATTTTGTGTATTTTAAGAAAGAAACCAGGCAGAATAACACTTATTTGGTTAGTTTTGTACCAAAATGTGGCTTTATAAATATTAGTCACATCATACTTTGAAAATTTTAGGGGGGGGGGCGTGTCTACACTTTTATATTGCCCCCCCCCTTAAATCCGCCAGTGAGAATCTAAAATGTGAATTTTCAGTAGTAAGTATCCCACTACGTATATGTTTTAATTTGATTCATACCATCGATAAAAACGTCAAAGATTTAACTTGTAACTTTTCAAGCTGACCACCCACACACCTCTATTTTCAAAAACGGATACTAAGTGACAGCAGTCCTAGAGGAGAAGTGTCACTAACAGTTAGTATTCCGAAGGAAGTCTCCCCTGCATTTTAGCTGAGATAATTGTCAGATCTTTATATTCCATTACTCCAAGTTTTCAATGCTTAGATCATTCCTTGATGCTGCCCCCCCCCCCCCCCCAAAAAAAAAATTGTTAGCTGACAATAGCTAAGGTGTTAACGTTACAACAATAAGAAGCTGTCAGTATATTTGTGGAATTCTTTTTTATTTGATTTATATTACACTATAAGAAAGAAACAGAGTGCTGAAACAAGCTGAAAAGGGTCCTTCCACACAAATTAATTTGCATTCAACATATCACAACAGACTACGTGTACTCAGTAGCAAATTCATGTAAACAACAATCAAAACTTTACATATTTAGTGCCAAAATATTATATACTAGTACATAAAGCAAACCTAGTGTGTTTTACCCGAAAAATCTTGTACAAAAGTATAAAACAAGAAATGTTTAAAGAAAATAAATGTCAAACAAAGCATTGCAATTTCTTTGCTATGATACATTCTCTCTCTCCCTCCTCCCCCTTTTCTCTCTCTCTCTCTGTAAAATAAATCTACGGAGTTTATCATCATTGCAAACAAAATAGTATTTGACAGTTCCATCAGACAATTCTCATTATGCTGACATTTAGATACTTGATAATGTAATTAGGTTAATTTACTCTATGATGAACTTAATATTAATTAATCCCTAGAATGCGACTGAAATCCCAGCGAATTGTTATATTACTCTGATCTTAAACATAAAGTTGTTTGATTAAATGATTTAACAAAACAGGGCATTATGGAATGTAAGGTGGTGGGCATTCAAAAATGAATGAACAAACATCAAAGTGTAAATATCATTTACTATAATGAACAGAAATATTCTTGACTAGTCTTAAAAGTTTTTGTTCCATTATCTTAAAGAATCAACCCTTATTTTCTTGACTGAAAAACTATATGCAGCTTTTATCATCTGCATACCTGAGTTTGTTTCTTCAAAGGTAAAGAATGTCTCAAATTTGGTCCCTTATCGGTAAACTGAGTTAACACTCAAATTACAAATTCTCTTTTACATACTCTCTCCATTCATCCATAGAGGCATTCATTTCTAAAAATAATGCTTTGGCATACACTCTTAAAATGTAAAACAATGTCACAAAGTCTGTGGTGCTAAAGAAGGTGTCTGCGAGGGCAAATGTGAGTGTTGATGGTATAAATCCTCTGCCATACTCAACCATCCAGGTGTCAGCAGTGAAGAAGACTGCTGTTACATTTCCCATTGGGTGGGGCACAACGTCACCTAGATTTCAGGTAAAACTGTGTAAACAACAGGGTATGTGTACATGTACTATGTTAGTTCTAATGTCTTTTGGTGGATTTGGTATTAAAACTTATCATCTTTTCTTTTTTTTAAACATGCAATTTCATGTAATAACATGTAAATACATTTTCAAAACATAATTCACAAGTAATCATGTATATTCTGAAACCTAGCCATATTAGTTAAACTTTATTAAGCATTTACAATAATTTGCTGAAATAAATATATTAAAGCATAACATGCACTCTTTTCAAACTAACCAGCATTGTAGTCGTGAGCCTCTAACTCTCCCTCCCTCCATTGCTTCATTGACCCCGAAATCAGGGTATCGGAAATGTTTGCCCAGTATCGACCTAAAAAAGTGTTACATAATATGCCTTAAACAAGGAACAAACATAAAAATGTGCTTCAAAAACTGTGAAGAAGTCTTTAATTCTTTGTGTGTAGATAACTCTTTTTTTTTTTTTTTTTTTTTTTAAAAACTGTACTATTTCACATAACCATTCAGATTACTATTCGATGTCATCTATATTTATACAAAGTGATCCACAAGAGAACATTTTTAAAATAAAAAAATTATGTAACAAATGAATGGAATTTTCTTTTGTATTAAAAGTTAAGAATAAATCAATTTTAATCAAAAGAAATATAAATTAAAAAAAAAATCAGTAAAAGCATTCAAAATATAAAGAAAGATAACTCTAACTTTTGTTACCATTCCTCAACCTTGTGCAAAAAACTTTTAATTTGAGGAGAAAAGGTAGAAAGAAATTGATGTGAAAACATTGTTCATTATGGTTTTTCATAATTATGTATGGTTATATTTGAATTAATAAAATGTACATGTAGAAACATTTCCTTTTAACTTTTAACATACAGAAGTATGCATTGTAAAATAAAATGATGATCATGATATTCCTGTAGGACTATGTTATTAAAGACAGATAGGTACAGGTACAGGTGTTGGTACAAAGAGGTCCTGCGTTCTAGTCCCAGACCCCTGGTTTTCTTTTTTACTACCTTTGACATTTGGTGCCTAACATAAAAAACTCTATTCCCTTGAAATATGCTTTAGAGCATTTTCTTCACTCTTAGGGAAAAAATTCTACTCAGAGGGGAATACGTCACCTGGATTATAGGTGTGTGTAAGTCAATATATAGGGTCTCAAAAGCCAAATGATTAGAGCATGTTATGCCAGAGGCCTTGAGTTTGGGTTCTAATTGAGATTCAAACTTTCACCGTCTGTTGAATAACACATTTTTGTAAATTGTCTCTACACTGACTGTACCTTTTTTCAGTGCATTGACATTGTTCATTGTCGTGCATGCTCTCTACTAGTCCACTTAGTCTGACATTTTCCAGGCCTTTTTCATAATTTCAATATTTTACATGCCACAAAAATGTCAGAACTGGTGCCATTCTGAAAACTGGAAATATGCAGTCTCCACCTAGAGGGGTATTCTCCGGTTGATTGTCTATACGTTTATACTTGTGAACTGAATTACATGAAAATGCTGAATTCACAACTTATCAACAGTAGAATGCCTTTAGTACTCAACAACATTGTTTTTATGATTTGTTTATAAAATATACAGTCCAGTGAAAACATTTTACAGTCCAGTGCAAACATTTTATTAGACCCCCAAGTTTTGTTTTCATTTAGTGTATTTTAAAATCTCGAAAAACTTGCATCAAAATATGGAGTGATATTTTCTTTTCATTGATATCCGTGAGTACTAAAAGCATTGTGCTAATTTTAAGATTTGAATTTAATTCAGTTGCAAGTATTGATAATCAGCTCAGGTTGAGGAAAGTAAAATTTTAAGTTTTTATAATGGCACCCGTTCTGACATTTTCCTGACAAGTAAAAAGTCTGGATATTTCAGACAGCTCTCCACCTGAATTAGTCATTTCTAACACCTACCTGAGTGACCTGACGTCTCCACAGCTGTACCAAAGAACAAGATATACTCAGTCAAAGAAGCATGCAGCAGGCACATGCTGCCCATCCATCCACCAGCATTCATAAATATCCACTGCATGTCCTCCTCTGGTAGGATGTGTCCAGGATACATTCTACGCAACACTGTACCAATCTTCTCAAAAGCTACCTTTGGTTTCAAACCTGAAATTTGACAACGAAATGTTATACACAGGATTCCATCCTTAGAGTAAAAATTCCTTCAAAATGATCAATTTTTAAGGATCACAGCGGGTGTGAACTCAACTGTGAAGAGGGATGCTTACTCCTCCTAGGCCCAGATCCCACATCTGGAATTTCCAGAGTCAGTGTTTTATGCCCTCTTCACTTATTTGAATTGTTTATAGATTTTTGAGATCGATCACTTCTCTTAATCTTTGCTTTTTTCCTCTGCTGTCAGCAATGTTAACTACAAATTCAATTTGCAGTACAAAGCTGTTCAAAGTAGTTACTATGTAGGAAGTACAGTATTTAAAAAAAAAATATCTGTAACTTAGTGTTTATATGCTAGTTTCTTGATTATTTTTAAATTTAAGATTGGGTACCCTAATTATTAATTCATTCCTTTCTTTCAAAATGGAAATTTTGATCATCAACTTAAAAATAAAAAGTTACTTTATGTACACAGGTACATGCACTCGTCACATGATAAGACGATGTCATTGACTTGATTGAAACTCTTTACCTGCATATTTTTTAACCAAAACAGCTACTTCGTCACCGCTTGTTAAATGTTCCTTTTTGTTTAACCAGTACTGGATGCAGAAAATTAAGAAACATAACAACAGAACCCATTTTACAGTCGAGTGTAGACAACTAACGCTGCAACACCACATTTTTTGGGTTTTGTTTACGTTGTAGGTTCTTTGTACCTTCTTTTTAGAAGAGCTTTCAATACTTGATTAACCCGTGTACTTAGTATTCGATTTAATTAACTGCATTAAACACTTCATGGTAGTCCTTTTTATTGTAAAAGAGTATACTGGGTTTTTTTTCTAATTCAGACCTAGACTGCACGTGTTTATGATATTTATCGATTTCAAAATAAAATAAATATGGAATAAGAATACAAGAAATTTTAGTAAAATAAAGTAAACGAATTTATGATTAGTCTATATATAAATGCTGGTTTGCATATCGAAAATTATCACGGGAATACATACGTCCTGAATAGTTGTCATATTAATTATCCATTATTTGATATTTCGAATATTTCAAAAAATAAATGGGCCGGCACATTAAAGGTCATAGAGGAATGTTTAGTTTTAAACGCATGCAATACCAGCTTACCGGCCATTTTTTCATTTGTCGATGATAACTTGAAAAAAAAAAACCCATAGAATCGGATTGAAAACCATTACAAATGTTTTCTTCTTATGTAGAAGATTTAGAATAATAAATTCTGCTTAAAGGAATGCAAAAGAAAAAAAAGAAGAAAAAAGAAATTTAAAAAAATCTACTGATAAAAGAGTCCGATTCAAAGAAAAATACTTCGAACGGCAAATAATTATCATTTGATGTAGCATCACTAAAATGATCTTTAATCAGTTCAATTGACCAATATAACGAATACTAGTGCAGTGTATCAAACTAAACCGTTCTCGCAAACATTTAACAATACATTCTTCAGATACTCGTATAATGGTGTTTAAAATGAATGGTTTGAAATAGTTAAAGAATTTTTTTAAATTATTAATTGCAGTAGCTCAAGGATCCTAAAAACAGGCACGTAGCATCAGGGAGGGAGTCCGGGCCTTCCCTTTCCCAGACATACCTTTGTCCAATAGTACATAAATGTTCACTGGGAGTCCAACCAACCCCCCCCCCACCCACACACACACACACACACACACTATTTGTTACAGTGTAGTTAATTTTAAAAGAGTATTGTAGCATGTCTTAGTTAAAAAAAAGTGGTACTGAAAACGCCTCTATCCTCCCAAAACACACATGTACAGTACAATAAAAGCACACTCATTGAGCTGAATTTTCACTTTCATTGCTACTTGGACGTATTTCTAAATTAAGGATAAACAAGTATGATGATACAAATGAAAAATGGATGCCTGGATTGGTAAATATTTTTTGACCTAATCTGGTTGTAAATTATTAGAATAATACATCTATATCCAAAATATAAAGAAATTGTAAACTTCGATGTTTAATTTAAAATCCCCCTTTTTGTATCACTCTTATTTAACTGAACAAATTTTCATCACTTAAAATCCATTTTTAGGTCACCTGAGTAAACTCAGGTGACCTATTGCTATCTGTTTTTGTCCGTCGTCGTCTGTCGTGCGGTGTGCGTCGTGCGTTAACATTTGAACATTTTCAGCTTCTTCTCTAAAACCACTGAACCAATTTCAACTAAATTTGGCATATAGCATCTATGGGTTAAGGGGAACAAAAATTGTAAATTTCATGGCCCCTGCCCCCCTGGGGCCTGGGGGGTGGGGCAAAAACCACTAAAATTAGTGCCATCTTTAAAAATCTTCTTCTTTACTCCTGGACTTCAAGCAGTCAAACTGTTAGTATGATTGTAATCAGCATTGAGTCCTCTACCAAAATTATGTAATTCATGGCCCCAGGGTCAGGAGTTCTAGTACTAGGGCGGGGTTAAATAGGTTATATAGTGAAAATGCATTATTTCTTTGAAATACTTCTTTTCTGCTCCTTGGCATTAAATAAACTAACCAAGTGCATAGTTGAGTTGGAAATGACTGCCTCTTCCAAAATTGTGAATTTCATGGCCCCAGGGCAAAGGGTTGTAGTGCTAGGGCGGGGCTATATAGATTATATAGTGAAAATGCAAAAAATCTTTGAAAATCTTCTTTTCTGTTTGTGGGCATTAAATAAACTAACAAAGTGCATAGCTATGTTGAATAAGACTGCCTTTTCTAAAATTGTGAATCTAATGGCCCTATGGTCAGGGGTTCTAGTGGCAGGGCGGGGCTATATAGATTATATAGTGAAAATGCAAAAATTCTTTGAAATTCTTCTTCTCTGTTCGTGGAGATTAAATAAACTAACTAAGTGCACTGCCTCTTCCAAAATTGTGAATTTCATGGCCCCAGGGTCAGGGGCTTTAGTGCTAGGGTGGGGCTATATAGATTATATAGTAAAAATGATTTATTTCTTTGAAAATCTTCTTCTTTGCTCCTGAGTATTAAATAAACTAACCAAGTACCGGTACATAGCTATGTTGAATAAGACTGCCTCTTCTAAAATTTTGATTTTTAATGCCTCAGGGTGAGGGGTTCTGATGTTAGGGTGGGAATATATTGATTATATAGTGAAAATGCATAAATTCTCTAGAAATCTTTTTTTCTACACCTGGGTATTTAACCAATGAACTATGTACATAGTTATGAGAAGGAAGGATGCCTCTTTGAGATTTGTGAATTTCAGAGCCCCTGGGTCAGGGCTTCTTGTGTTAGGGTGGGGCTCAAATGTTTATTTAGTGAAAATACATGAATTCTTTGAAAATGTTTTCATTTTTTCTTGGGTATTATGCCAATGATCTTAGTATATATTTATGACAAAGAAAGCTGCTTCTTTCATAAATGGTTATTTTACTGGCCCCTGGGACAGAGGTGCTTGGTGGAGGGGGGGGGGTACATAATCTGAAACTTTGGTATTAATCAACAACATTATGAAATAAAACTTAAATGGTGCCTCTTTCAAAATTGTGTCAGAATTCCATGGCCTCTGGTTTAAAACATGAATCACATTTAATTTGTTGGAAAGTTGTTGCATGATACTCAGGTGACCTATAAGGCCCATGGGCCTCTTGTTTGTGAAATTTGAAAGCAAATTGAAAAAAAGATGCTGTTAAACTTATTCAGTTTACTTATATAAACATCACTTTTTTTTCCCCCAAGATTTTTTATATTAATGCTTTAAATTATCTACCTAAATTACAAGTGCAAGTTTTTTTCCCCTGATTTATCCGGTTTCAGTAATAATAATTAACATTTTAAGCATACATTTGGCTCTTAATTATAATCGGCATGCTTATTATCTGTGGATGAATAATTTTGATAACGAACATCAGTCCCTAACATTTCAATTTCATCGAGCGCATTTCTATTACTTATGACTGTATACTGTACTAGTATTTTCGCCTATCTATTGAAGTTCCCTTTTTCTTCTTTTATTCATATTTTTATTATGGTAAGAGACGTGTAGTCATTCAAATTTATCTTTGAAAAAAAATCATACATATATAGAGATTTTTTTCTCTTGTTACATCCCGGAAATCAATAAAATGGGATTTTAACGTATTTCATTGGCCTTGAAATATTTACCTTGTGTTTATTCGTGCATCTTGTTCAATCTGAGTACACGCACCATTTCTCATCTTAGATTTCAATATATTTTTAGCTCACCTGAGCCGAAGGCTCAAGTGAGCTTTTCTGATCACATTTTGTCCGTCGTCCGTCCGTCCGTCTGTCCGTCTAGCTGTCCGTCTGTAAACTTTTCACATTTTCGACTTCTTCTCAAGAACCACTGGGCCAATTTTGACCAAACTGGGTACAAAGCATCCTTGGGTAAAGGGGAATTTAAATTGTTAAAATGAAGGGACATATCCCCTCGCAAGGGGAGATAATCAAGAAAAGACAAAAATAGGGTGGGGTCATTAAAAAATCTTCTTCTCAAGAACCACTGGGCCAGTAAAGCTGAAACTTATGTGGAAGCATCCTGGGGTAGTGTAGATTCTAAATTGTTCAAATCATGACCCCCAGGGGAAGGGCGGGGCCAATGGGGAATCAAAGTTTTATATAGAAATATATAGGAAAAATCTTTGAAAATCTTCTTCTCAAGAACCACTGGGCCAGAAAAGCTGAAACTTATATGGAAGCATCCTGGTATAGTGTAGATTCTAAATTGTTCAAATAATGACCCCCGGGGGATGGGTGGGGCCACAATGGGGAATCAAAGTTTTATATAGAAATATATAGGAAAAATCTTTGAAAATTTTCTTATCAAGAACCACTGGGCCAGAAAAAGTGAAGCTTATGTGGAAGCATTCTGGGGTAGTGTAAATTCTAAATTGTAGGAATCATGACCCCCGGGGGAAGGGCGGGGCCATTATAGGGAATCAAAGTTTTACATAGAAATATATAGGAAAAATCTTTGAAAATCTTCTTCTCAGGAACCACTGGGCCAAAAAAGCTGAAACATATGTGCCCATGGAAGGATCATGGGGTAGTGTAGATTTCAAAATGTCTAAATTATGATCAGTGGGGTAGGGTGGGGATGCATTATGTATAACAAGGGTGAAATCTGGTAAAGAACAGAATGGTCAAAGCTTCTCAGGTGAGCGATGTGGCCCATGGGCCTCTTGTTTATGAAGGCGGATGAATAAATACAGAATGAAAGTAATATGTTTGATTTTTAAGTGGTGAATCGAAACAGGATTAGATTAGTATTGAAGAAATCAGATATTACTACTCTATTTTTAGACTTTTTAAAAGAAACTTTGAATATTTGTACATGTACGTATGTATAGAATCAGCCAAAATTTTACATCACACTTAAATTCGTGCATACATTATTTTCAAAGAGTTAACGCTAACCCTAACCCCAACCCTAACCCTTGCAGAAGAATGGATAAAAAGTTTTAGGCAAATATCTAAAAAAAAATCTCACGATGTTTTACAGAAGTGAAAATAGTGACATGTTTTGTAAGAGGCTAATCATAATGTATCCGGTGACAATGAATCAATTTGACACGTCTAATTATTGAACTCTATACATTTCATAACATTTTGAGAATTGCTTGAAAAAGTTTAGCAAAACATTTTTTACGATATAGATTTTATGTGTAACGGAATTAAAATTCACAAAAAATTTTTAATTGTTCTCATTTGTAAAGTAAAAAAGTTGCAATTGAATGGTGTTCGTCGAAATAGTGTGACACTCGCGATCCAAATATGTACATCTACTTATAACAGTAAATCCCCAGTCACGTTTCCAAAATCGACCAACGGCCGACGGTTTTTGCAGCAAAAAAGGGATTCTTCGGGTGACAGTCGGCAGATCATCTGCCGTTGTCTTGCCCGATTTTGACTTTTTTTGTCGGCCGACCAATTTTGTGTCCATCGGTACAAGTTAAAATTTTTTCCTGCGTCGGTGGCCGATTTCTTTTTTTGAAGCAATCCGTCGACCAACTTTCGATCATCGTGCGACCACCGGCGATCAGTTTATAAAGTCGGTCGTCCGTCGTTCGACAATAAGGGTTTCCAAAATTTCGGCCGACGGTTAAAATCGCACCGTGGCTCAGAGCTCGATGATCGGGTGACGATTAGCCGACTTATGAATATTTAACCTATAAAGGATACACTAACAAAATTTGGATGCGTGGATTGATATATATTTTTTGAATGGAAATGACACAAATAATAAATCCGCATACCGGTAATTTAAAGGTCTCAAGTTTTCTTTGTGCCACTTTGCCTTGCAAACATTTCTCATGCCACCTATTTGAATATAGATGTATGAAAATATTGCTTATTTCTAAAGAAAAAAGATTTTTTATGTCATCGGTGTTCCTAGGAATTAATGTGACTGCTCCGTGTCGCCCGATCATGTTCTTTCAGCCGACCATACCAGAAAAATTTTGTCGCCCGACCATCGGTTTAAATTTGACCTAGGCATATGCAATTAACAACACAATATTTTGTATATCTTTTACTCCACATGTTCAAATATGATACATTTGCAAAATTGTTCACTTGAAGTACAAGTTTTAGATGATAGAATAACAGCAAGATAAAATCTTATCACGACCAATCCCATCCTGTTATCTTTTCAAAGTGTATTGTGATCAATATTTATTAAATTATGATTGCATGGATGATTTGTATCTTGAATTTGCTTTAAATCCAATATAATAGCAAATTCATGTGAAAAGTTGATAAAATTCAATGGTACTCCAAACAATTATTAATAAATATTAAAATAAAAGTACGCTTTCCTATTAATAAATACATGTATAAAATGATATTCATAATTCACCGTATGTCAGTAGAAAACGCACCTGATTATGAGCTCCAACCATAATGCGTACTTTAGAGAAATATATATACAATCAAAAATCAGGTCGAAAAAGTATTACAACACAAGTAAAACATATTTTGGAATGCATCATGGGTCAGAATGGTTACCAAACTCTCACCATAATGTTTGGAGTTTAAATGAACTATATTTAAGAAGACATAGAATTGATTTCACTAAACTAAGTTGTACAAAATTATTCCAGTTGAAAAGGTAGTATAGAACAACATCAACGCAGGAATAATTTTTGAAACGAGACAGACTGTTAACAAGTAAGTTGATGAATTAAGGATATGAACTACTTGTATCTGGTTTAAAGTCAACATTAAGCAAATTTTATGGTCGACAAGATGCGCCTGCATTTTGTTGCAGACTAAAAAATTTGGTCATTAATTCAAATATTGACTGGCGTTTTCCAGTACAAATTATTTGATAATTAATTTCACGCTGAATTGTATTTTGATTTTTTTCCTGTTAATTCTCTCATAACAAGAACTGAATGATGAGCGCATGGCGGGTGTGACTGGTTGACAGCCCTGGATGCTCACTCCTCAAGGATACCTTCTTCCACCTATACTTTCAGAAGTCGATGTTGACTCTGCTCATGCACATCTTCGCTAGCCAAGGGTGTATATGCTACTCTCCTCATAAACCCTTGGCGTACGGTGCTGTGAAAATACGGGAATGTTTTCGTCACGTGATCTCGAATTTTGAACTGGTACGCACAAATTGCGTCATCAAATGAAATATATAAGTATTTAAATCACGAAAGTTTTAAAAGAATAATTAACAAAAAGGTTTTGATGTCTCTTTTAATTCCTTAGAGTGCAAATATACATCTTCAATATAGATTCTAATTCATATTTTGCATACCCAGGTATATCTTAAGATTTTGGATGACACCATATATATTCATAGAATAGCATGTGATCGATGTTTAATTGCGTTTTTTATTCCCGAGAGGAAAAAGTCAAAATATGTCCCAAACGCAGATCTCGTTAATAATATTGCTGATTGGTCGATCAAGTCAATCCACTCCGGAATATCACAACTTGAGAAAAAAAAAACTTTTTTTAACACCGTATGCCAAGGGCTTATGAGGAGGGTAGCGTATCGAAAACCCTTGGCTAGTGAAGATGGGTTCATAAGTGAAAAGTGTAGTGTTTAGATTCTAAACACTTTCTCATACACGTTTAGAAATTTTACATGTTTAGGAAATAAAAATATAAAAAAGAACGTGACAACGAAGTGTACAGAAAAGTGTTTAGATTCTAAACACATTTCAATCAGTATATACAAACATAATAAAAGATCGGACAGTTTCACTGTTCCTTTATTTCGACTTTACTGGGTATGTCGAATTTTCATATAAAATGAAGTAAAGTTTTAATTCACAACTAGAAACGTCGATGATAGTGAAAGAAACACTATAGGATCGAGCTCAAAACCGTATAGCAAATGTCTTTTTCTTATGTACTAGAAGTTTTTTAAATTAAATTCTGCTAGGAACAAAACAAAAGGGAAAAAAAAGAGAAAAAACCCAGATCGACTACTAAAAGAGCACAATTAGTTCCTATCGAAGTAGTCGGGTCCGATTTACAGAAAAAAATAATTCAACAGCAAAGAATTATTATTTGGTCCAGTATCACTAAAATATAGTGTCATGCTTTTCTTTAACTTTAATATACGCTATTGACATGATTGAGAATTGACCGACAGAACAAATACTAGCACAGCTGTTTCAAACTTAACCGTTCTCAAAAAATCAACATATTCTGGTGTTTCTAACTAATGATTTGAAATAGTTGAGAAAAAAAATTTGGAATAAATTAATTGCAATTAATAGCTCAAGAATCCTAAAAAACAGGCAACGTACCAAACAGGGGGTGTGTCGGTGAGGTGCTGCCCCCAAACTGGGAGTCCGGTACTCCCAACCCAACCGGTTGTGAACTCATAGGTGTATCTGATATATGTAATTAAAACCATGCACCATTCTTTAATGTTTTAAATTATCTGCCTAAATGATAAGTTTTATTTCTGATTTAACTGGTTTCAATAATAATAATAAACATTTTAAGTGTACCTTTTGGCCACTTAATCTGCATGGTTAAGGGCATAAATAATTTTAATAACAAACATTATACAGTCCTTAACATTTAAATTTCACAGATCACATTTCTATAACATGACTATTTTCGTCTAGCTGTTTAAGTTTCTTTTTTCTTCTTTTCTTGTTTAAATTTGATATTATATAAAAGACGTGAACATGGTGAAATCATTAAAATTTATATTTAAATAGAATCATACAAACTGATTTTTTATTTTTCTCATGTTACATCCCGGAAATCTATAAAATGGGATTTTAACGTATTTCATTGGCCAGAATCGTTGAATAGAAATATTATTCATACATATCGTTCAATCTGTGTACACGTACCATTTCTCATCTGAGGTATAAATATATTTTTATTGAGGCAGATAAGTAAATACAGAATGAAAGCAATGTTTGATTTTTAAGTGGCGAACTGAAACAGGATTAATATTGAAGAATCAAAATATTAAATTACTACTCTTTTTTTAATTTTTAGCTCTTAAAAAAACGTTTTCAATTATACTTGTACGTATTGTCAAGGATAAGAATTAAAATAACTGTTGGACATTTTAAGCGAGGGTGTGATAGTATGTACAGAATCAGCCAAAACTTTACATCACGCTTAAATTTCGTGCCTACATTATTTCTGAGAGTTATTTTGTAAAAGAATGAAAAACCAAAATAATAATAATAATAATTTTTGGTTAAAACTTAAGAATTCCACGAAATTTTACAGTTTAAAGTTTGTCAGTTCATACAGTATACAGATTATTCACAGTTTATCCGCTGACAAAAAAAAAATCAATTTGACATGCACGTCTAAATTTTTAACTCTTCACATTTCATATAATTTCGAGAATTGCTTGAATTAAAGAAAAAATATTTTTTACGAAAGGGATTTTTTCATGGATGATGGTGGAATTCAAATTAAAGAAAAAAAAATAATATTGTTCTAATTTGCAGAGTTAGAAAGTAAAAAAAAATGCAATTGAGTAGTGTCCATTTAAATTTCAATGTTCAAATGGTGTGACCCTCGGTATCCAAATGTGTACATTTAATTACAACAGTACATGTACACCATTAACAGAACAGTATTTTGTATATCTATTATTCCGCAAGTTCGGATATAATATATTTGCATAACTGTTCACTAGAATTATATGTACAAGTTTAAGAAGATACGTAGAATAGATAAAATCTTTTCACGACCAATCCAACAAGTCAGTTTCCCACTTAATCTTTTCCCTGTGTATTGTAATCAATATTTATCAAATTATAAATGCGTGTATGATTTTATCTTGAATTTGTTTTAAATCCAACATAATAGCAAATTCATGTGAAAAGTTGATTAAATGCAATGGTACTCCCAACAATTATTAACTATATTAAAATAAAAGTACGCTTTTCTATCAAAAAACAAATGTATAAAATGATATTTATAATTCACCGTATGTCACTAGAAATCACACCTGCTTATTAGTACAAACCATCCTTACGCGTACTTTAAAGAAATATGTGCACAATTTTAAAGCAGGTCGAAATAGAATTAAAAATTCATAACATATTTTGGAATGCATCATGGGTCACAGTCTCTTACCAAACTATAACTATAATATTTGGAGTTTTGATAAAATATATTGAAGAAGATATATAAAATTTACTTAACTGCATTGTGCAAAATCATTCCAGTTAAAATAGGTTCTCAACAACATGATACGGAATAGTTTGAATACGAGACGGGCTATTAACAAATGAGTCAATGAAACAAGGGTATCTACAATGAAAGTCAACATTCAGGTAATTTTATGGTCGACAGGATAATCTTATTTGCAAACTCAAACATTTTGTCATTAAGTCAAATATGTTGACTGGCGTTTTCTTCATTGTAATTGTTAGATAATTAATTTCACACTGAATTGTAAATTTAATTTTTTTCTGTTAACGCCCTGATAGCAAGGTTTTTACGAGCACATGACGTGTATAACTGGTCGACAGGGGATGTTCACTTCTCCATGACACTTGATTCCAACTATACTTTCAGGGGTCGATGTTGGCTCTGCTCTTAAGGTGTAATTTGTAGTGTTGTCTGGAATTCTGAGTATTATCGTTATCTTCACATTTCTATGCAATGTTGGAATAAACTCAATCTTTTAGTCATGTGCATTATATCTGATTGTAACAAGTTATTTTGATCTTAATGTATAAAATCAGGGTTGTTCAATGCAAAGTATGTTTTGCATGAAAAAGCGGATAAATATTAAAAAAATAATAATAATCACCAAGTTGAATATTATGTTTTCTCTTACATATTTTACTTGGCATACCATGATTTAATTTATACATGTATTAAAAATTTTGTTTTTTTTCCTTTCATTAAAAGCGTAGTTGATGAAAGCATTAAAATAATCGGTCTAGAATTCAAAATCCAATGCAGTAAATTACAGCCAAATGCACATCTTCGTACGTGTTTTGGAACTTAAACTGTATTAGGATATAATGTGAAAGAGAAGTAATATCTACATTTTTCAAAATTGCTAAAATATGGTTCAAAAGAGTCCCTAAGGTTGATACAGGTAGTAATGTTTACTTTTATTCAGGATTTGCGAAAATACTTAGAGAGGGGGTTAAAATGTCTTACATTGATGAGATTATGTATCTACTCAACTTCTTTGTTTTTTTTTTAAAAGAATGAACTTTTAATGTGTGATATAATACCGTTAAGGTTCATTGATAATCTGATAAGAGAGATAACTCTTAATGACATAAATGTCTTTTATTATTCCTTTATGATTTTTTTGATTTTGTCTGTGGTACTATAGTTTGTATTTCACTTATAAAATACATTTCTTTTGGAAAATCATTAAAGTCAACATTTTATATTTTTTTAAATTGTTGTTTTTAATTTTGCACTCCGGAATATTTAGCTATCGTATAATTGTTTGTATTTCACTTATAAAATACATATTTCTTTTGGAAAATCATAAAAGTTAAAGCATTAAAAAACATTTTATATGAGTGCACTTTTCTTTAAAAATGGAATGACGAATAATTTCTCATTAATAATTTCACAAACTTTGAATATTTATGAACATTTACATATAAGGTTATAAAAAAATTTTTAATGTTTCCATTTGTTTTTTAAATATTGAACATTGAAAAAAGTAGAAAATAGTGTTATCTGGATACATATACACTCTGAGAACGCTTTAATAATCATTTTTTATTCAAATATGCTTCTCAATTTGTCTCAAATCCTTATAATGAATACTTTTTTCATTTATATGGATATATATTTCCTTTCATTACATATTTATTCTTTCTTCTCTTTTATTTTCATTTTTTCCCACTGAAAGTATATCTAAAGAATATAAAATATATGAAATGTTTGCTACACTTTTATGTCTTTGATTCTCAGGTCCAAGTAGAAAATAATAATTATATATCTCAGTTTTTTTCCTGTACTTTTAAATTTAGGTTATGCACATAAACGATTCAATTCACCATTTAAAACAGTTGATCAATAATCCGAAAAAAATCCTGTTCATATGTCAGTAAATTTTGATTGGTTAAATGCGAAGAACTGTTTTCATACCTATCACTATATAAGAAGATTAAATAAAACAGTACAATCATATAGTTTGGAAACTGCATTGGTTTCAAGAAAAATAGAAGATGAAGGTAAGTTTCTTTTTTAAAATGATGTATTGAACAATGATTTATCAAGTAAGATTAAAAAGGAACTTAAGTTAAACTAGTCATATTTTGAAAAATAAATGTTTATTGCAAACATATTGTGTTTGACAAATGTTAATGACAATGGACTATACATTCAACTCGTTTTCAAAATTTCAAGTAGGAAGAATTTGTGAAAGACCTTTTCAGTGAGTCATCAACTCATCAACGATAATTCTCGTGCAGAGGCACTTTACGTTTTACATTTTTAAATAAAAAAATTACCTATTAGTTATTTTTTTATGTAAGAAAATATGTAGCGTCAAGTATTATCATGAAATGCCTTATGTTTAGAATATGTACATGTATTAGTTAAAATTGTTTTCTGCTTTTTGTTTTATATACAGATTTTGATAGTTGCTGTCCTTGTGGCATGTTTTATGTATTCCTATGGTCAGGACACTAAATGCCTTTTAGAAGATCCAGAAGATAGGAAGATTGATGGGGGAAGTCGAGCCCAGACACCTGAAATGATGTAAGTAACGTCTTGTTTAGAGGTCACTATAATTACAGAAAAAATTTAATAATCATTCATGGATGATACTTTCCTTACTGCGAGTTTGAGATAAATATTTTATTTTTTTGTTTTAAAAAGAGATCTCAGAAAAAAAAAACCAACAAAAAAATTATTTTTACTATAACTTTTCTCTATACAAAAAGGATTTCTGTTCTATTATGCTCAGTATTTTGTTATTAATAAGTTATCGCAATGTTATTTTTAAAAATGTGCTGCGCTTAAACATAAATCAGGATAAATAAATTTGAGTCCGCCCCCACCTTGAAAATAAATACTTGTGATTATATGCAGGTAACATTTGTATCATAGTAAGATTATTAAGATGGGAAGAGAGTTGGACACAGAATTTAGGGATTTATTTTATGAAAAAGGTGCTACATAAACAGTGTACAGGTTTGCATATAACACTGACGTAGATAGGTAAAAAAAATCAGACATTGATAATTTCAAATAGTTATGTATGATCATTTATTAAAAAAAAGAACATGTCCCTAGACGCTTTACCCGATGTTTTATATTTATCAATTAGTATATGTTCTAAGTATACAAATTTTACGAATATGAGCTTATGTTGTTCATATGAAAACGTCCTTTCTATTAGCATTAACCCTAATTACTTTGAAGAGTTTTCACCTGTCTATAGATATTTATACGAATCAACAGTTTAAATTGAAAGCTGAGAAACAAATGCTAAGAAACGAAATTTAAGTACTTAAAGGACGTTAAAATGTACAATCTTACAATCAAGTACTTAAAGAAAACGCTCAGTCTACATAAAACTTTACTATGGTGAAACGATTTACATTACTGAAGAATAGTTTGGTGTAAGCAAACAGAAATGAAACACGGTAATACAATTGAAATTTTGCCATGAATAAATAAAGGAAGATAGATTTGAATTATGTTTATACTATTGATGAGAATTTCAAAGATACATGTACCTTATATTTATGTCAAAAGTTCAAATCAATATTACTTTTGAAATAATTTTGAGAATGAATCAATAATTCATCCTTTCTTTACATTACGCAATTATATTATAATTTTAATACACATAAATGACGTTGTAATAAAAAAAAAATCAAGATATTCAAAATTAAAACTTTGACTTGAGTCAGTTTTCAATTGTTAAGGTAAGTCACTCAAATTTGTTATATCAAGGATTTTTTGGGAAGTATATTTTGGATAAGTACTCATATAGTATGACTCAAAATCGGAGAGAAAATAGGGGGTCAGTGTGCATCTTACTGATCTATGGTACAATTAAGTTGACCTTTTTGCACTTAAATTTTAATTCTTTGATTTATTACTTTATCTCTAATTTTATTTTATCAGATGTTACTACGTTAATAAATTTAATCTTATTTTACATAACATAGTTTGAATAATATTTATCATTGAACAAATCTTGCATTAATTAATGCGCGTTTATCATTGTGTGACCTTTTTGCACTAAAAAATAACATATTTGGGGTATTAAAAAACTAAATAGGCAATAAAATATTTTCTTATATCAAGCTTTTGAGGAGTTAAGTGCTGATCAGTCACAGGTATCAAGTAGTATAAAATAATGAAAGAAAAAGTTGGGGTCAGTGATGTTAATTTTGAAATATTGGTCAAAATATGTGATTTTCAGGCAAAAAATGGTGTAAATTTTATCTTGACTTCTTTAGTATATCTTCATTTCTTGGCAAAGTTTGTTGAGGGAAGGTGTAAAACTTGTTTTAAAAATATAAATTAAGACATATATTAAATATTCCTGCAATATCATAACGGAAAATATTCGACGAGTAAAAGTATGTGAGGCTAAAGTTTCAAGACATTAAATTTAATAAATGTGCAGATTTGCAGAAAAAATATCCTTCCACCACAAGAAATAGTCCCTCATAAATCTTGCTTCTTTGTAGATTTTTAAGCAGTTTTTTTGATAAATATTAAAAAATTTACATTGTTGAATATAAATATTTTATAAAAATTGAATTTTAATAAATATTTTTTAAGGAAGAGGTTCTGCGTGAATTTTTCTAAAAAGCTGACGAGTGACATACCTTAAGGTCATGAGACCTGACTTGTAATGCAAGAGCTACATGTAGTTATGATACAACTTGCTAACTTCACATCGTGCTGGAGTGTTGATTCACGCAGCTGTATATTTTTTCGTTTCTTGCTTTGAGTTAAATATAATGGGTGATATCTCAAATGCTTTTCATCTAGGCAAAAGATTGATGCTGCTTTGATAGAAAACACTGAAGTAAAAAAATCAGTGAACGAAATATCAGCCGAAAGAGTAGAACCGATTGAAAAGTAAGTCGATTATTATAAAATATGAGCTTGTAAATAAATAGTTAAATAAATTTGATAAAAGATTGACATTATTGATTTTAAACCTTCTTTTATAGTAAACACTTTGCCCTTGACACTTGTCCAAGAAAACTAGGTTTCATCACTTCCGTTAGTGTAAACAGTGAAACGTGCTATGTTGTGTATCCAAGACAACAGAGGGTGACCTACGCAATCTGTGGAGGAAGGTACGACTTTTTTTTAATCAGAACTATGTAAACAACATTAAAATATATTCTCTATTTTTTTTCCAGTATTCGTTTTGTAACTTCTGGTGTTTTTTTTTTCACATGGGAAATTTCATAATTGAAAAGTTCAATGTTAAAGAGTAATTGGTGTTGTCATGTGTTAATGTTTGGACCAAAGTCAGCAAAGCCTGTATGGCAATATTCATTTTGAAAAATGACTTCTTACAAAATTGAAAATAGGGGGAAACATATAATGCATTACTTTCCAAACTTGTTAGCTTGCTAAAAAACTATCTGAAGAAGTACAATATGACTGAATATAATTCAGAACTTTTTATTCATTCTTTTTCTCATTTCTTCACTCGAATAAATTTCTTACTATTTTCATAGATTGTTTAGCTGTTTTGTTTTGTATGATTGCAGTGATTGCTATGGGAACAAATTATACAGGAGTAGATGCATCAGAAATGGATGGACCAAGCTGAGGTTTTGGGTGTGGTGTCCAAAGTGTGGTTTCCGACTGATTTCTAGGTGGTACCCACAATGCTGTTCCTGCTACAGATGGCGCAGTTGCTTCACAACAGCATAAAAGATATAAATAAAATCTGAACTGCTTTTTTTACTTTAAGTTTTTGTTTTTAAACAGTTGTTTACCTTTTTTAAATTTAGATATTTGATTCTTTTCAATGTTTTCTCTCTTAAATCTTTTTAAAATATTTAATTTGAATAAAATTTTCATTTTTCCTAATGTTCTTAATTTATTTGTGCCGAGCATGTGTTTGCGTAAAATATCAAATTTACCACACTCCAGTTACGGTTGACTGACACCCCGATAAGAGAGATACGTTGCCTAGTAAAATTACTAACATTACCCAGAGTTTATCTTACAAGCGCTAGTAAATGAGATCTTGAATGGTCAATTCAGTCAAACCCGGCTTTCATCACAATTGTTTTAGTGGTCAGTGTTTGCTCTGGTCCTGATCTATATTGTTAAAGGTTTTTTTGAGCAAGAATACCGTTCTTTATCTACTTATTTTTCATGTATCATCTTATTTTACAAGTAATTTGACTGACCATTTTAATTTGGTCCGTCCTCGCAGGTTAATCATTGGATTTTATAATAAGATAATTTCTATGTTTATCACTTGTGATGAAAACAATCTAAATGATATTGATTTTCTCAATGAAATATATGGACATGACAAGTTTTCAAGATAAAAATTCCAGTCACACAATACAATTCAGAAGCAGAGCAAACACGAACATCCAAAATCAGAGGTTAGGTCAAGTGCCATGGATTATATCGGTTTCGGTTATATCTAATTATGAAGAGAATTCAAACCCGAGTATTTTTTTTTTCATTAGTAGAATCCTAAGTCATGATATATCTTTTAAAAATTAAGAAATTAAATGAATATAATCCATAGTAATTTTTATATTAATATGCATATTTACAGAATAAAGGAAAATCATATATTTTTAAAGATTTTGTAAAAAGGGAGTTTAGTAACGAGGGCTAGAATATTGTGGAAAAAATGCTCGGTTTTGTTCTTCATGAGTTATACATGTAAGCGATAAATTTAATTTTTCCAAGGTGATTTCACACAGTGTAAACAAAGGATTATTTTTTGTGTGACCTAACAAAAATTATTTTTTTAACTTTTGAATTTTGATATCTTTAAAAAGAAAAAGACTTTGGAGATATAATTTGACAAAAGTTGAAATAATTTATGGACAATTATTTTTCAAGAAGAAAAACGAATATCTTTTTTTAGCGATTAGAATCGGACTAAGCGGCTTTAACTTTTCGTTTTTAAACAGTCGTTTACTTTTTTTTCTAGATATTTGATTCTTTTCAATGTTTTCTCTCTTAAATTTGGATTTTTTAAAATTTAATTTGAATAAAATTTTCATCTTTCCTAATGTTCTTAATTTATTTGTGCCGAGCATGTGTTTGCGTAAAATATCAAATTTACCACACTCCAGTTACGGTTGACTGACACCCCGATAAGAGAGATACGTTGCCTAGTAAAATTACTAACATTACCCAGAGTTTATCTTACAAGCGCTAGTAAATGAGATCTTGAATGGTTCAAACCCGGCTTTCATCACAATTGTTTTAGTGGTCAGTGTTTGCTCTGGTCCTGATCTATATTGTTAAAGGTACCGTTCTTTATCTACTTATTTTTCATGTATCATCTTATTTTACAAGTAATTTGACTGACCATTTTAATTTGGTCCGTCCCCGCAGGTTAATCAGCTTTGATTGGATTTTATAATAAGATAATTTCTATGTTTATCACTTGTGATGAAAACAATCTAAATAATATTGATTTTCTCAATGAAATATATGGACATGACAAGTTTTCAAGATCAAAACTCCAGTCACACAATACAATTCAGAAGCAGAGCAAACACGAACATCCAAAATCAGAGGTTAGGTCAAGTGCCATGGAGAATTGAGCTTCCCCTTCCACACTGTTACACCGCCCGTGGGCTTCTTGTCATGATCGGGGAATGACAGGAAAATCCGTGGACAATTCGATGTGTAAACAATGATCTAACAATAAGTATAAAATGTAGTCAGCACTTACCGATAGATTACTGAAAAGGTCTTGTATCGAACATAGAACTTACAACTTTACAGCTCAAAACATTTTGAATTTTAAAAGAAATTTATGAAGTTTTGTTTCGGCAAAGTTTCTGGGGACATTTTCAAGTGTGTATTTTAATATACCAGGGTATTACACAATCAAAATTCCTTAACTACATTTCTATTTAGATTGAGAGAAATATTGAAAAAATACCATTGTAACTCGTCTGTGTAGAAGATGAAAAAAGTGTTATGTATCCTTACTGTGTTACAATTAGAGATGGATTTTTATCAGATCTGTCTAAATTTCAAAAAAATATATGCACAGCTGTTCACACAAATACATTTTAATTTGTCTATTGTTTGGCCCAGGAACCCATCTCTTAT
Organism: Saccostrea cuccullata; assembly: GCF_032062105.1. Taxonomy (NCBI): domain Eukaryota; kingdom Metazoa; phylum Mollusca; class Bivalvia; order Ostreida; family Ostreidae; genus Saccostrea; species Saccostrea cuccullata. The sequence goes on from NW_026933012.1 coordinate 262,215, forward strand.
GTCTAGGTATCTAGCTCAGGTTTTAATCTGACAAGCGGATTATTTAGCTGTATATTATTATATTGCTGTTTAGGTAAGACCATAACCTTAAACCCTCTGATGCTTTTAAGGCTTCAATTAAGTGTGCTATGGTCTAAAAGGTTAGGCCTTCATTGTTTCGAAATCCACCAGCGGATGTTATAAATTATGTGCTTTCGGGTGATACCTCGTAAACGAGATCCCTTGTTTCAGAATATGCTAGCTCGAACATCAACGGAAAACGCCTACATGTCTAAATTATTCGCAGGAAAGTAGTAACGATGAAACATATGGAGATAACGAACAAAATTCAAGATCAAAAGTCCATAAAACAATACAAAATAGGAGCAGAGCAAACACGGACCTCTAAAACTTCAGAGATGGGATCAGGTGCCATGGAGGAGTAAGTATCCCTTGCTGACCTGTCACACCTGCGGTGAGCTTCTTGCCATGATCGGGAAATAACGGAAGAATCCGTTTTCAATTCAGTGTATAAATAATGGACTAAGAATTAGTATGAGAAATGTCTATCAGCATTTGCCTCAATGATAAATTGTATTTGCTGACAAGGTCATTGTATCGACCATAAAACTTACGAAATTATGTCTTTAAACGAGACTGCAAAAATTCTTGTTTCATCAACTTGTTTGTCAATAATTTATCTCGTTTTAGAAATTGTTCATACGTAGAGCATGCTCTTGTGTATCGAATTAACTGAAATACATAAACTCCGTATGAAGGTGATGAAGCTGCATAAATAAGGGAAATTGACGATAGAAAAGTTAAAGTCATCACGTTTATAATAGAGCTAGCTTGTTTGAATACTAGTATCCAAATACGAAACAGATGTGTCAGACTCTGTGGTGTCTTTTGTCTCAAGCTCACCAGGATATATCATATCGACATAAGAATGGAAATTATCATTGTTAATAAACAATACGTCGTCGACATATCTAAATGTCGAGTTGAAAACCAGAGCAAGTGTTTTCTTCTTTTCACGCATGAGATTTTGCACAAATTCTGCTTCATAGGAGTAGATAATAGGTCTATTAAACGGTGCGCAATTGGAACAATGAGAATTCCAATAGATTATTAGAAGACCTGGTCTCCAAAAACGACATAGATATTGTCAATCAGAAACTCAAGCAGCTTTTTGATGTCAACTTCAGAGTATTTGTGTGAACAATCAAAATGTTTTTTAACAAAATGATTTTGCAAATGACCAATGACAAGGTAAGTAAATTTAAAATTTAAAATTTAAATTTAAAAAAGCAGCTGTCGATGATATCGGAAAGCCTGGACTTTAATTTATCGTGGGGAAGTTGTGTATAAAGTTGAAATATATATATATATATATATATATATATATATATATATATATATATATATATATATATATATATATATATATATATATATATATATATATTGTATTTCAAAATCTTTTTGGTTCTTTGGTCAATTAAAAATATTCAAAACTGACATTACATTACTGTCATAACCGACACTCTTCGATAAAAGAGAAAAATTCTTGGAAGAGTCTTTTAAAAACAAGCAAACAACGTCAAGTCCTCACTTCGATATGGTGGGTCATGTGAAGCTTACTTTCTTATTTCTCTGTTTCTGCGGTTGTGCTGCTCATCTTCTCTATTTGTCTCTTAGATCGCTCTGTAGTGTACATCCACGTGCACATATCTGAGCTTTGACCGCAGAGTAAAATCCAAATCTAGGAAATGCTTATTGCGTGGACCCTGAGGTCCACACAGAAAATATAAAAGCGAGGTTAAACCGGATGCTATGGGCAAACGATAGCTTACGCATGCGCGAGGATGCTGGAGACTTCGCCCCTAAAACAACTTGCCCGTAGAATAATTCTCCATATACGAATTAGAATTTGCCGTTCATTGGCAAATCTCGCTTTTAAATCTGCATATTGTATTCATATATTCATTGGTGGATACGAATTTCTCTCTTTTACATATACTTTTATATTATACAAATTAAACATTGATTCTATGGCACAAGCATTTTAAAAAGTAGGAAGAACTTGCAGTATATAGGTAACTTAACAGTTGAATGAAAAACAACATTCAATGACTAGTTCTAGCTTTTAAAATATAGAACAAGTCTTCACAGGCATTAGTTTTGATCATCAAGCCTCGCAAAATAATTTGATATACAGCAATCCAAATACGAAAACCCAATGAGCTCATTTTCGTAGGTAAAAAAAAAATTTTTAGCGTTATAACGCGAAACTTTCGCGAATAAACGCGTAACTTTCGCGTTATTTTGCCAAATAACATGCATATACTAATGTTATTCATCAACATTGATCTTGACTGACAGATTAGAACATGAACACATACGGGAACTCTCAGGAACTTATTTATAAAATATCATTTCCTCAGAAGATGTATGGAGAAATGATGAGAGAATAGGATAGATTAGTCATCAGAATATTTTTTTTTAAACCTTACCATTGAATTAATATGAGTTTTACTTTCTTGTACATGTTTTTCAATTGTTAAATTCTTTTGACTGATTATTTTTTAAGGAAAATCTCTACTTGACACTTTTTTCAAGCTTTTTTTTAATCGTTAACATTTACTACAAATTTACCAGTAGTAAACTAAGCAATCAATCATTTTTGACCAAAAATTATACACTGTAAAAACATAACTTTAAAGTGAATGAACAATGTATAATTTCATGAGCTTAACGGGTCATATGATGCTGTTTAAATAACAATTATAATTGGATATTGTTAATTACAAATTTATTGAGGAGGAGGGGTCTCTAAATTTTCTCCAATATTTATATATTGGGTTATAGAGAAGTTCGTGGACTAGCCATAAATAAAAACTATGAAGGTATATAGCAGAATTTGTGCACTTTGAATTGTCAATGTTTTCGTAAGCAATGGAATGACAACGTGGTGCAACCTCAAAATAGGATATTGTATTTCCACAGTGAATCCAACGGAGACAAATGAAAATCTGCTATCCAATTTTCACAAATGCGGTGGGACACAATTGACAAATTTACCTCATTTTGTCAATTTTCTGAGATCAGGATCTCTATATAATAAAATTATTTCAAATTCTCTAGAGAGTGCATAAAAATACGCCGGAAAGGGGTGATAATCTTGAAGTTTAAATTTTGGAAAACTCGCATAATCTTTGAATTGTTTGAACAGCGTTGAGAAAGACAAATTGTGACGGTAAAGATGGATTCAATAGCAAGAAAGCTTAAAATTTATCTTGTGATAGTCCAAGATTAAAATAGCCTTTTGCTTATCATTGTTATGAATAAACTTGATGACAAAATCAAAAGAAAGTAGAGACTAAAGCAAATGTCCGGTTAAACAGCAAAAAATTCCCGTTATAACGCGAAAGTTACGCGTTAATTCGCGAAAGTTACGCGTTATATTGCGAAAGTTTCGCGTTATATCGCGAAAGTTACGCGTTTATTCGCGAAAGTTACGCGTTATATCGCAAAAGTTACGCCTTTATTCGCGAAAGTTACGCCTTTATTCGCGAAAGTTTTGCGTTATAACACGAAAGTTTCGCATTTATTATTTTTATTTTTTTTTTACCTATGAAAATGAGCTCATTGGGCTTTCGTAAAATACAGCTTGATAGAGGCCAGTGGTAAAGGTTTTCCAGGGGGGGGAGCTCTGAAAAAAATCTGCGTTCTACAGAACCGTGCTACACTTGAACAGTCAGATCTATTTTTCATTGAAAGATTTCTTCCGTATATATCCAGAACAGATGTCAAGTCCCAATCGTTATTGATAACATGTATCAAAATAGCCCGATTTTTAAAATGACAAAACTTTAGGCTAATCGGAGATAAAATTGAATAATTTGCTATGAAAGACTTAGTACTATCAGTTATAGTAGGCAGATCATTGTAGAAATGTTAATGAACCTACATGAATATTCACTAAACCTAGAAATTTTCCCCAATTGAATTTCGGTTAGAAGCACATGCGTATGGCCCACCTATTGCAGTCTTTTTTAAAGGACATCAACTTGCATTTATTACAGACGTTTTCTAATTAATTAATTTAAAAAATATATATTTGAACGATTCCAATGAACATGTTCATAAGACTTGGAAATCAAGTGAATTTAAAATTCCTAGAACCTTAATAATATGACTTAAGAAAGTCTAGTTATGGTTGATGCAATAAATGCTTTTTACAATTGATGGAATTTAAGCGAAATTGCGCATATACATACATGTATGAACATATATCCTAAAAATGAGGAAATTGTAAGAATTTTAGAAAAGGTTAACATAATTAAGGTATACCCATTAATATCCTGTAAACTCTAGCTTTTTGAAAGTGCATCCAACTAAAAAGAAGTTCCCATATATGTTCTTTATCAACCACTCGTTTTGTTTAGTGAAGACATTATGAATCGACTTTTCGGTTACATTACCCAGTTCAAAGTAGTTATTGGTCTAAAACATATACATCTCTTTTGAGATATGGGGATAAAGTTCCTTATGTCAATGGTAGTTTTATTTTTTAACATTGCGTCCAATGACATTTAAGCATTATTGCCCTGATGTGACACTTCACTTTAAGCGTGTAATAAAAATAACCATAAAAATAAGGCTATCTGATCTCGGCGGGAATGAATGAATTTGAAACCATCTATTGAATATTAAATTATAATTTTAAAAAGTACTTTCTTGATATCTTGTTTGTTTACAGATGAATTGTTAAATAAATATTCAAGAAAATACAATTGATGAAATATAGTATTTCATTAACTTGTTGAACTACTTTAATTCGGTCAATTTAAAAATTATTTAAAATAAATCATTCTTAGGAGAAATAATTAATCGAATGATATTTCATGACTCTGACTTTTCAATCTTGAACTTCCTTGACTTACTGCAGCGATATACATTCATCACCTGCATATGGGGTTTATACACTGTATCTCTCAACTGATTCGATACGCAATAACATGCTCTACATATGAACACTTTCTAAAACGAGGTCAATAATTAACAGATAAATTTCTGAAACAAGAATATCAACGGTCTCGATACAATGATCTAGTCAGCAAATATAATTTATCATTTAATAAAATGCTGACTGACGTTTTTCGTACTAGTTGTTAGGACAATATATACACGCTGAATTGTCCTCGGGTTTTTCTGTTATTCGTTATTTCCCGATCATGACAAGGAGCACAAGGCGGATGTGACCGGTGGGCAGGGGATACTCCTTCCTCCGTGACACCTGATCCCAGCTTGGTTTTTATGGAGGTCCGTGTTTGCTCAGCTCCAACTTTGTATTGTTTAATGGACTTTTAAGATTGAGTACTGTTTTCGTTATTTCCATATACGTATTTCCAGACTGAAATATTAACTTCAAGAAATGAATAAAAATATAAAAAGGGTACTCTTTTATCTGTTTGTTAAAATTATGAATGTATATACATGTATAAAATCAAATATGCTTTTTTTGTTGCAACTACTTGTTTTTTGTTCGATTAATTATTAATTTATTTTAGTGTTTTACTGTGTTCCCTACCTGTATTCTCATTTCTTCACAAGTATACATCCTGTAAGCTTTTTGTTTTGACAACTTTTTGATTTTGATTTTTATATGTCAAATATTTTTGACAAACTGATGATTCTTTGCAACAGTGGATATTCCATTGCCAATTTTATCATACTTTGGACAAAGGAATTTTTTTGTGTTATCATTCCGTTGATCTTCAATCACCTATAATTATGTTATATATTGCCTTTTTTTATTTAATGAATAACAATTCTCACTCAATATTCTCAAGTATAACCTATGCGGTAGCTTAACCAGATCACTAGGATAACATAAATATACTTAAGGAATTTCAAATATATTTAGTGGGTACGCAATACTGATGAATTAACAATGACATCTCAGATAATTTTATTTTTGTCACCCAAATTTTTCCCATAACTTGAAAACTTAAAATTTCATTCCATATTGTGTTTACATAAAATACCTTTTATTCGTCAACATGAGACAATCAGTTATGTTCTCCAGTAGTCTGAGTTCATTTGCAATATTCAGTTTGTGAGAAAGGTCATTTATTCAATTTATCATAAAATATATTTGATCAAATGATGAAATTAATGTTTGATTAACCAAAATTAATTGAATAAATGACAATAAATTTGCAGAGGTGGGGTTAAAAAACCGCCAAACACAAGAAATACATGTACTAACATTATAACATAAGTAAAAAATAATGTAATACAATTATAATTTGAAACACGGGTTAAAAGATATAAATGATAAAAGTACAATTTGTAACACAGGTTTCATAGAATAACATATTCAAGTTGTGAAATGGAAAAAAAAAATATAATAGTATACATGTAATCATAATAAATGTACAAGACAAAAACCAAAAAGGTATAAATTGTTTGTAATTTAGGACAACTGATTTTATATAGATAAATTTTTAGGATGATGGTGGGTGGGTAAATTGAATTCTTGTAAAAATCCAGCAGCTCTTACAAAAAAGTGAATAATTGAGATACCTTTGACCAAGATAAGATTTCAATACTTCAAATATAGTTAATTGTATTAATACGATGGCTATTGCATACACAGTGTCCCTGCCATGCCAGGTTGCAAATTCCATCTGTTGACGCGTAATTATTCACCAGATGCCAATGATAAATGATACCCCCCACCTACATGTCTGGTGGCTAATTTAAAGATCTTAATCATTTAGGTTATCAATGATGAGTATATAATTATAACAACAGTATCTCATTACAAAATTTGCTGCCAAAAATGTTTTTATTTACAATAAAATAGGTTTTTCTGGTTTTATATCCTTTTTTTTAATTCAGTTACGTGCGATTGAATATGCCGGTTATTTTAGATGTTTGGTTATCCGAAAAATGGACCATATCCTGTTCAAAATTATTAATATTTGATTGGCTAAAACATACAAAAATACATTGACACCTTTCACTATATATGTATAGGACGGTAGGCCTGAAAAATCAAAAGAATAGAACTTGAATTTAGAACTGCAACATTTGAAAAAGAGAGGAAGATGAAGGTAAGATTCTTCGGAAATTAAGTAAAAAAAAAAAGAATAAATCTTTTTAAGGATACTTAAAAGGCATACGTTTATTTTTTTCATTTTTGACGTATTGTTTTTATTAATTATCAATTCTTTTTCTTCTTTTATTTTGAAAAAAAAATACTTATTTTGTTTTAGTTCTTAGTAAATGTAGAAATTACAATTGTTTGTTATTTGGTGTTTTTGTGGTGTGCTTTGTTTCTTCCCATGGCCAGGACACTAAATGTCTTTTAGAAGATCCAGCAGAGAGAGCTATTAATGTGGAAGTCAAGTCCAGACAACTAATGCACTAAATGTAGCTGTCGTATTTTTACTCTCGGCTAAAGTGTACTTGGATGTAAACCCCCCTTTTTCGTCATTGTTTTTGACACTTACATTTAAGCCATAAAGATCTTCAGTGACAGCTAATTACTGATATGTTAAATTGAAAAAACAAAACAAAACTGGATTCGTGATATCTTATCTAGAATATATCTTAAAAGAAAAGGTGTCTCTGCTTTAAAATCATTTTGGTTTTGAAGATATTGCAAAATATAAAAGAAAAACACTAGCATCAAGCTTCTATTGAAAGAAGTTTTTGAACTATCATATGACATTAAAATTGGCATTCTCTCATAATTGAATCTTTAATGAATTTATAACAGTTCATGTGACCACTTTTCATCACATAGTTTCATTGTGAGCAGCTGGAAAACAAGGGCTTTTCGAGATACTGCATTATAAATGAATGGTAAAGAATCGGTAAACTAGAGTGAAAATAAAAGCTTAAACAAAGCTGCTGTAAAACTTGTTAAAAATCCCAAAAAATATTCACTGAAATATGTGACATTTACAGCAACCAATATCTGTTTTATAGACAAATGAGCAGGTGGATTTCAATGATGAAAAATTATATAATGGGCGTCAAAAATGGGTACCGTCCTTGCCAACAAAAAATTATAACACTTGTGTACTGTTTGCCAAATTTCAACAAAAATACTTGATGATGTAGGATTGACTTTAAGACAAATAGCAAATTTGATAGACATCACATCGGGGGTTGTTAACACTGTTTTTAAGAAACGTTTGACGGTAAAAAAGCTTAGTACTCAAAGGTCATCATATATTTTGAAAAATGAGTGAAAACGACAGCGTGTATGAATGTCTTAACAATTATTTTAAAATATCAGTAATTGGAGTTATCCACGTTTTTTGGATATTCAAACAGATAATGGAACTTGAATCTGTTGCTTAAAATCCTCAAAACAAAATTTACCATAAGATGTACTTGACAAAAACAGGGAAGGTCTGGCGAGAGCAAAGAATTGCAAGAGCACAAAGACAGATTTATATGGAATGTTCTTAAATATTAGTGGTCGCGGGTATTGTTGTTCAAATTCGTATTCGGGGAGACAGTTTAATTTCTGGATGAGGCTAGAAAACAATTTTTTTGCAAAAAAATCGAAAGGTTTATTAGAGGAAGGACCTAGAATCAGGAATCCACTACATTAAATTTTTTCATGACAGCGTCAAAACCCGCACGCCCTGAAGAGTAAAGGGGTTTTTCGGGACACACAGATAGTTAATATTTTTTCACATTAACAATACTGGCCAGATCTTTGACCTTTTGACTTATTTCTATTTCCAAACTTAAAAAAAAAAAACACTTTTGATAAGGAAGAAACAAGTCCAGGAAATCATTGGATCTGCCAATTTCCAGTACACCAAGAGTCATGCTCAAAAATGAGTTCTAAAATCAATCAGAAATTGGATAAAAAAGGTTACGGACATGTGTTGTAATTAAAAGAGATTAATAAGTAAAATAATGAAGACAACATCATTGAAAAGCGTCTTTTGCTTCTTTCCGAGCACCGAGGACATTGTTCATTGAACGCCCTCGTAGTAAGGAATATGCTTTTTCTTCTGTAGATTTTCCTCATTATCTTTTCCAAAACAAATTTGTATATATATTTTATAACTGAAACATAATCAAAACATATAGATAATTTATGGAGACATAAACATATTTTTTTTATTTATACAAAATTTTATTCACATAAGTGAATGGGATTGGGCAGCAGGCAAAGCCTATTTTAGCCCTCTCCGTAAGGTCAAGATGAACACACAATATATAGGTATGAAAATAAATAGACAAACATAGTACCAAAGAAACAAAAGAAAAAAAAGTAGAAAGAGAGAAAAAAAAATTACAATGTAGCACCGGTTAGAAAGCGTTTGCAAAAATAACATACATGACAGTCAGTGTCAAATAAAACGTTTGGTTGCTGTGATGAAAGCATGTACTGCTTCAAATATCTGAATATTAATACCTAGTCCATGATTGGGACTACCATACAAAAGTAAATCAAGTAAATCAAGTTCATGAGTTTGATCACAATTCATAAACATATAGGTGTATTCTGTTTTTAAAATAGTTTATTCTTTTTAATTTGACATTTTATCTATGCTCACTACTTTTAGTTTTTTGTCTTCTTTTCATATAATTATATAAAATAGCCACTACATAAAACGTTGAACCTCTTATTGAACACTAAAGTATGATATTTAGAAAATAATATCGGTAATAATTACCGGAGGGTATTTGTGCATCCGTATTTTTTCAAATTTGGTCATTATATACATTTCAATTTACCGTTTAAAAACAAATGTTTGTTATCAGAATGCAGACCGTATCCTGTTCATATGTCAGTTAACTGACTAGATCATAATACACTCCCAAACTGCATTAATACCTTTAACATAATATATAAGAAGATAAATCAGTCATTAATGCAGTGGAACAGTTTGGAAACTGCATCGACTGAAGAAACAAAAGAATTAATACATTAACTATAGCACTTAATTGTGTAAAATTCGGATTAATACATGCATTTATTCACTTTTCTTTTCTTTTCTTTTTTTTACAGAAAGCAATATTTTCGGATATTTGATTTGAAAATAAGAATTCATGCTCAGGACGAGTTTTGATTACCTCATACTTTAGTTGTAATTTTGTGTTTCATTCAGGATGATCATCTATATTGAAATTAATCACTACTCATATGAACAAGAGACTTTTATTATTTTCTCTAAGTCATGAAACATATGGAGATAACGCACATATAATTATATGCATAAACACGTATTTCCTTGGTATTTTTATACAGACTTGGATAGTTGCTATTCTTGTGGCGTGTTTTATTTATTCCAATGGTCAGGAGACTAAATGCCTTTAAGAAGTTCCCACAGAGACAAGATGGTACAACAAAAGCTCAGACAAGTGATATTCTGTAAGTAGTACAAAGACACCCTATTAGAAAGATGGAATTTTTGCTCTTTCAACTTTCATAGGGTCGCTCATTATCTACCCAACTGTTCTCTTACTCACACTTTGGTCATAGAAATGCTCAAGTGATCTAAAAATCTTTTTTTTTTTTTTACACAAAACTACATGCATTTAATTCAGAAAAATATTGTCTAGAAATTAAAATCAATTATATTTCTCGAAAAGTCTCTCTGTTCTATGAAATTTCATGGTTTAATTTTTTTTATCTAGTTGTAAATTATGGGTTTACTTCGGAAAGGTAAATGCAAAATTTACAGCATGATAATAGGTTTCTTTCATATTGTAAATTTTGCATTTACGAGTATATCGTAAATTCGTAAATAATAAAAAAAAAAAAAGAAATAAGCAGCTATAATTGATTTGTTGATAAATATTTAATATTAAATATGTTAAAAAATATATGTTACACTTGTCACAAGAATTTTTTTTTTTAAAAAACCCAAAAGGTTCATACAATACAAAATGAAGTGCATATCTTAAATTTGCCCTGATTGATATAGAACAATCATGCATATAGAACTGTATATGTATACATAATAAAAACACATGACTAAAAATGGCAAAAAGATAGGACTTGATTTTAAAAATATGCTTATACTGATAAGTTATGGACGAATCTAATGTTTTTTTTGGGACCCCCCTCCTAGTATCATCGCTGTGTCCAAAACTGCACAATTACAAAATGTGAAGTATCCTTTCATTGTATCTAGTAAAAAGAATTATCTCGGATATCACAGTATAATTGTTATCAAGGTTTGTAGACACGGTCGTGTGAAGGTATATTAAATTATAAACTTTTTGGCAAATACTGTAAATCATTTATTTAACAACCTAAACTCGTACATGTATATTGTTTTACATCTAGAGCAAAGATCGACGCTGCCTTGAGTGAAGAAACTGCAGTCAATAATTCAGTGAACGAAATATCCGCTCAGAGAGTGGCACCCATCGAAAAGTGAGTCGATTATACATGTATTCAGGATATTATTTATCTCTATTTTCTGTGAACCCATTTTGCATACGTATCATTTTTAGCAAAATTTAGGTTAAGACTTAACAAATGATAATGAATAATTTCAACATGAAGGATTTAAAAATTCGTTCGATTTATAGTAAATACTTTGCCCTTGACACCTGTCCAAGGACACTAGTATCCGTCACCTCACTTAACGTAAACGGCAATGTGTGCTATGTTGTGCGTCCGAGACAACAAAGGGTGACTTATGCAATATGCAGAGGAAGGTAAGATTTGTTTCTAGTCATATATTTCGGTTTTAACGCATTAAGATTTACATTTGTAGGTCAACCTGAAAAAAGTTTCTAAGTATCTTAATGATTTCTCATACCAATGATTTTCAAACATTTTTAACGTATCATTGGTTATAAATTATTACAAAATTATAAATGATGTAAAAACCCCTTTTATTCATCATAATCTTAAACATTATTTATATTTTACTTATTTACCTTTTTTATGATTTTAGTAATTGCTACGGGAACACATTTTACAACAGCCGGTGTTTCACAACCGGATGGACTAAGCTGAAATTTTGGGTGTGGTGTCCAAGATGTGGTTTCCAACTGATCTCCAGGTGGTACCCATAATGCTGTTCTTGCTACAGATGGCGCAGTTGTCTCACAAAAGTATAAATAAATGATAATACTGCTCGTTTAGTTTTATGAAAAAGTTCATGCTTTTATCAACCGTTTTTTAAGTAATGAAGACATTAAGGGAATTTTGTCACTTTCTTTCTCTCAGGATAAAAATTCTTTTACAATTATTGAATAAATTGCTTCCTCTTTTGGTTGATTCTGCCTGTGAAAAATTTCCATTAAGTAGCACATTTCTTGTAAGTATAATAAATATTTTTTGTTGAACTACCGGGATAACACCAGTACGTTATTGTTAGTAGAAATATATTAATTTCAAGTGTTTATAGCAGATCAAACTCTTTTTTTTTCTTCCTTTAAAAATAATAATTTACAAACTCAATAACACCTGGTGAATAGTGAAAAATCCAATATCTTTATTTTGGGCTTTTTGTGTGCGAAAAAGAATTAAGGTTAAGTTATTTACGTTATTGTATGTTCCTGCAGTTTTTATCCTACAAATTATTCTAAAAAATGATGTTGACCTTCACATGAAAATCCATATGTTCTTGTTTTTCCAAATGAATTGAAAAACAAGTATGAGTAGCTTCATAAAGGACCACGCAACATTTATCACTAATGAGAGACTAGTGCAAAATATTATGGATCAGTACTTTATCGGAAGTCAATTTTTGTAGTTGGACGGCAATATAAATAAAAAATGGGCTTATTTTTCTTTTATGAAATTGAAACAATATTTACTTCTTAGACAATTTAGGTGTGCAAAAATATGATTTATAACAACGGAATATGTAGATAAAGGGCAATGTTATACTTTTAAAAATTTGTTCCTATACAAATCTTTACCGAAAAAAGTGTACCATTTCTATGTTTTACTGAGCGGGCAAAAAAAATCTATGTTTGACCGATAAGTGAGATGTTGGACCTGTCGATTAGATGTTGGATCGCTTACGTCAAGCAATGGGCGGAGCTTAAAGCTGACATGAATTCTTAAATACGCAACATTTTCATCTATGTACGACTTGTTTCATACCAACTATAGCCGTATTCCGCCATATTTCTTTCAGATACCTTGTCTCATTGTAACGATGTATACCCCAATGCGCTCGTTACACTTGAATGATTTTTTGGATTGGGTATCGACTTGTGCACATCTCCGATGGTAAAGCATATGAGAACACATGAGGTGATCAAGACATTTCAAAAACAAAATAAACAACATAATAATCATATTTTTGAATGATTATTGATTTGAATCAAAAGAAAAAAAATGCAAGTTTGAAGAGAAATTTAGATGCATGAGTACGTATTTTTACAGTGCGCCAATTTATGCAGAATAAACTTGAAATGAAAAGCAGTAAAATTTGCAAACACATTTTGATCATTTGAATGGAACAAAACAACCAACGTCTTTGATTTGCTGGTCCTATGCAATTGATGCATATCGAGAAAACGCCTCGAACGCTGTAAACGTACCCATACATGGTAATAAGGTTACTGCATCGGTTCGAAGATGTGCACAAGTCAAGTGAAATACACCCTGAATTCCTTTTATTGAAATATGCATCACAAAAAAGAAAATTTTAATAAACTCCATAAAAGCTCAATAGTAAACACACTGTCATTACTCCGTACACACTAGCACTACGATACACTTAGTCCGTGCTGATCAGATTTTGGTCAGGGAAGATATCAAAAGTGGAAAGAGAAGTTATTTGGTATTTGCGCGGATGAAAGGGGGGATATTATAACTGATGTTCATGAGCAATAATTGTGAATTCTTTATCTACATGTTGTTCTAATATACATTCTATACAAAGTCATGTATATAGTCTGCAGTTGGTTTGCGTCGCAAAATTCATTTGTCAATTATAACTGATTATTTTAGTACTAATCTCAAATCTAAACAAAGTAATTTGATGTACGGCTATAATTTACTTCAAATCTTAAAAGCAATTAACCAGAATACAAATTTTTATGTGTACATCTATACATTCTTTAACACATACACACACGGAGAAAGGCCATTCCCTGTTCAGATTGACAATTCGGCATTTGATTTTTTGGACGGGGGGGGGGGGGGGCATACAAAAATAAATGACATGACCGTCATTTAAATATTCTTGGAAGACAGACATTTTTGCCGAATTCAGTTTTGAGATTTTTTTTAAAATGTGTCACTCCGACCACAAAGTATGTGCATTTTGAGGAATGTAACTGTTTTATAATTATGTTGTTACAAGAAGTATTTCGAGATTTCAGTATCCCTGCCTGATAGTCTAGGTATTTTTTTATATATATATAAATAATTTCTGTCAGTGAATTTGGGAGATAATTTTAAAAGCTAGGGTAGGGATACTTGACACACTGGTTGAATACGGATAATTATTATTTATTCTTTTGTATATTGAACTCTCTCTCTCTCTCCCCTCTCTCTCTCTCTCTCTTTCTGTCTGTAACCACCCGTTGGGGCAATGATAGGTATAAAATCCTACGCAGTTTGTGCTGTGCCATTTATTATGCCTTTGGACAGATCAAGGATTTTTTTCAGGCGGGATGTCAAAACTTCATAAATTGAATAATAATTTTACTTTGGACAGGAAATTAACCCAAACGCCCAAACTGAAAGAGAAACTAGACGTACATGTATTATGAGCAATGAACTCACTAAATGATATCCCCTGCCTCCCATATGGTTATAATGGCAAAGTCCATATTTCGCTAAACCCATACGTGTCAGATCAAAAAGTAAAATAGGAGGTGCATAATGGTAATCTGTAATAAACTTAAGATTCTTTGAAAGTTTAATTAAATTTCTCTAAGTGGTGTAAGAGGATTTGCGGATAAGAGATGGGTACCCCAAAGCGTAACAGACAGACGAACGGACATAACGATTACCTCCCACTTTTCAGGCTGGGGATATAATAAACGTGAAATATAAATCACAGGAATGGGAACATTGGGAACTTTCTCGAATACCTTCTCAAACGTATGTGTCGAACTTGGACAACAGACAAAAGAATTTTTAAAAAGCTAGTTTTAGGTAGAATGTGGAATTCTCACGAGGAGTTTACTCTCTCTTCCTATATGCTTTTTCTAATAATCATTACTTATTTATGTCTAGAAATTTAATTCACATTAAATTCTATTTTCATTATCATTGTACCAAAGAATCAAACTCGTTTATTATGCCACACGCGTGAGGTATAATGTTTTTGACCCGTCAGTCAGTCAGTCTTTTTTTTTTTTTTTTTTTTTAGGTCAGCGCAACATCTCATAAACCACTGTACAGAGTTTTGTCGAACTTTGCAGATATTTATAGGAGACAATGTGTGTGTAGATTTGCACATCACCAGGAAATTCCGAATTCTTTATTTTTCGGGAATTTCCGCACTTTTACATTTAGATTTTGGCCATATCTTGAATATAGAGGTGAGCAGTTTTTTCAGCGCAACTCCTCATAAACCGCTGCACACAATTTCGTCAAACTTTGCAGATATTTAGGACACAATGTGTATAGATATGCATATTACAAGGAAATTACGATTCCTTAATTTTTTCTGGGAATTTCAGCACTACTTCGACTTTTGGGGGAGCGTGGGGTATGTGAACGTGCTCACTTTTTCTTTCATAGTGCATAAAATTATAAATAACTTTAAATTAAATTATATTAGGTCTAATAAAGCCAATACACAATATTTATTTGATAATAATTGATCATAAAGAAATCCAATCTGTTTCAGACGTTTTTCTTACATTATTTTTATGAGAGTGTTATGCATGTTTTATTACCCCCCACCCCCCACCCCCTCATATCACGGGAAAATTATCTTCAAAAGGTGAATGATTCCTAATAATGCCTGCTTTTTTAAAATGAATTTGATGAAGTTAAACCATGTACTTAATTAACCGTAAATTTTATTTACAACATGTACAGACAAGAGTAATGTTTATTTTTGAAAAAATTACTTGCATTTTTTTTTTCAATCAACCCCACTGAGTTTTCAACCATTGATATTTTCCCTGACCAAATAAAATGATTGGCATGGGCCACGTATGTCCAAGCATCTTTTACTGTTGAGTTAGCAATGGATTACATGACTTCTGAGATGCATTTTTCAATAAAAGTAAAATAGGATAATTCTTTTGATATGTGCACATCCCTGTAACGATAGCAGTAGTCAGGTAAATGTTTTTATCACTGCGTTTGACGCGTTTTCTCGACCTGTATGGGTGTTTGATGTACATGTATGTATTCCGTGTTAGTTTATTTTCTATATTGCAGCAAATGCATTCAAAAATAATTTAATTCTCGGTAAAGTTCTATTTTTTGTTGAATTTTTACTTTTCAAACATGTATTTGGTCAGTTTATGGACTTCTAAAAACTTTGTTATCGGAGATGTGTACACGTCGACAGTCAGGCTAGAAAATCACTCAAGTGAAGCAATCGTACAAGGCTATATATAGCAGGTACAGATGACCAAAAATTTTCAATTAAATATGGCGGAATCGAAGAAATATGGCGGACAAAGGCGTACAGAAATGTAGTAAGTCGTACAAAGATGAAAAATGATGGCTTTTTAAGAGTTCATGTCAGCTTTAATCTCATTTGTATTCGTAGGTGTTTAACAATGACAGACCTGAGGTTTACATCATGGTAGAAAGTACAAGATACATGTTTGCCAAAAATAAAATCTTAAAATGACAGTTTGGTACTTGGGTCCGACAAAACGCATGTTGCCCTCGAACTCAATAAAGGTAAAGTATTCAAGCTCAAAAGTCCATTCAAACAATGAAATTAGAAGTACAGTAAACACAAATCTCTGAAACATGATTCAAATTAATTTTAGATAGAAAAGTTAAAGCCATTACGTTTATCATAGTGCTTGGTTGTTAGATTACCATTACCGTCTTTTTCAAGTAAGATATCCAAGTATGAAACAGATGTGTACATGTACGTCTTGAACAAAGTCTGCTTCATATGAATATAAAAAAAGGTTTACAAATAACGGGGTGACACTGACACTGATTCCCACTGAGATTGATTTTATAATACAGGTATCCATGAAACATATGGTATAACGAACAGTATTCCAGATCAAAAGTCCATTAAACAATATAAAACATCAGAGGTGGGATCAGGTGCTATGGGGGAGTGAGCAACCCCTGCCGACCGGTCACACCCGCTTTGTGCTCCTTGTCATGATCGGGAAATAACGGGAAAATCCGTCATCAATTCAGTGTAATGGACTAACAATTAGTTAATTTTTTTTTACAGAACATGCATTAAGATTTTTATAACAATAAAGACAAATGAAATGTATTACTTTTTTTAAATATCATGATTTATTTCAGTTTAAAGATGACGAAAATCGGATTGAGGAGCAAGTAAAAGTTTCCTTGTTTACAATAAAGTTTTCGTTTTTTACAAATAAAATGTCAAATACACTAAAAATATCTGTAGTCTTACCCTCTCTAAAATTGCACAAAAAGGGAAAAAGTTTAGACGTCCATATCTAGAATTTTTATACCGTTTCATATTCTAAATTATGCTATAATTTGCTTAATTGGAGAGATATTAACTTCAGAAAAGTAAAAAAAATAGAGAGCCTTCAATGTAAAGAGAAAAAGATGACGTCGTAGAACGTCACGGAGCACTAGTTAAATATACAATATTATGTACTTTGAAAACTAAAAAAAAAATTATCAAAATGCTGTGGAAAGTTCGAAAAAGTTCAGTCTTCACATGAAACTCACAAATTCTCATCTGTTTCTTCCGATTAGCTGTCATCCCCCCCCCTATTTAATGGTGTACCTAAGGGTCTAGCCTCCAGAGTTCGGCACATCTGTTCATCCCCTGCCTAATATCAAGAACAAAGCGGGATGTAAGAGAGGCAATTGCAACAATACCCGCAGTCCTTACAAACTGTCATTGATGAGGTGCCGGGACATGACAGGCAAAACCTATTACGCTATAGTGAAAAAGACACCAGTGGCAGGGTCCCTCTGGTAACGACGTAGATGTACCATCCCGTCTTTAAGAACCTCGGCGTATCCTTAAGAAAGAACCTGCCAATTTCCCATCTCAAACGAACGAATGCTAGAGGTCTTTAAGGAAGCCCCATTGGCTGCATACAGACGTCCAATGAAAGAAAAGGTGGTAAGAACCAGACTGGACAATACATTACCTAACAGGGTCTCTGACAGGAGATGTCTTCTTTGTAAGCACAGCTCTAACACAGACAGCTTTAACAGCCCTATTACAGACCTCAGCTAGAAGACAATACGGAATTTGTCCTTTCAAACAGACAACTTCATTTATCTCATCAGTTGCAAAGTTTTTTTTCCAAGCAGTATGTTAGGGAAACATGAATTCTCCGCAGGAGAGTTAATAATATTAATCTTAAAAGGTTTGGAATCACTTCAAAGTACAGTTAGTACTCTTTCTTTAGCCGTTGAAAACTTGAACAGCCAGTACAGTAAAATGTCAACAACACCAAATAAATCAAAAAGTCCTGAAAATGAAATTAACTCAATAAAAAACAAGCTTAAGAAATCAGATGAAATCAAGAATGAACTTCAAGTTAAAATCGCAAATCAACAACTTGAATTAGAAACTAAAGAAGCCCAACTGAAGAATGAAAAAATATGCACAATACATGCAAACACCAACTCCTTGACTTGTTGGAAGCAAACAAATCAGAAAGCTCAACATTAGTGGAAAAACTAAAAACAAAAAATGAAGAGTTACTCAACATGGAAAATGAAAACAAAATCCTCAAAGAAAAAAACGAGGCACTTTTTAAAGAGATTCTTGGTTTGAAAATGCATGTTTCGAGTATGGAATCTAACAGTGAGAAATTTACATGTGTAGGAGAAAAGAAAGTTGAAGAAAATCACTCTTCACCATATGAGCCTCATAAGGGATATATATAAGACTTCTCCCAAGACAAAA
The DNA here is from genome assembly GCF_032062105.1 of Saccostrea cuccullata. NCBI lineage: Eukaryota > Metazoa > Mollusca > Bivalvia > Ostreida > Ostreidae > Saccostrea > Saccostrea cuccullata. Next base: position 281,237 of record NW_026933012.1, read on the forward strand.
CCCCCTAAACCCAAAGTCCTGTTAGTGGGGACATCTAACACTAAGAAGATTAATCCAGACATTCTTAGTTCATCATTCATAACAACAAAGAAACTTGCATACACAATTGATGAAACCAAGGATACCATAGTAAGATATGAGGATGTAGCACCAGATGTTGTCGTTCTTCATCACCTCACCAATGATGTAAAGGCAAAAAGTCCTGAGACTTGTGTTAACGAGACGGAAGAAATCATCAACATTATCACTCAAAAATGGTCAGCCAAAGTGGTTCTGTCACTATGTACTCCTCGTAAAGACGACGAATTACACAGTGCAAATAGTGCTCTAATCAACGCCCTACTAAAGAAGAAATACAAAAGTGACTCAGTCGTTTATATCAGTGAAAACATAAACATGTCTAATAGGCCTGCCAAGGTCCTTGAAAGGGACAATGTTCATCTTACACAAGATGGTGTTGCCATGTTAGCATTCAATATCAAAAGATCAATCCTTCTAGCTTTAGGAATCGAACAGGCTCCATTGCAGATGGGAAAAGACCAAGACCCTGACTATCACCGTGCTTCACCAAATAAGTTGTACAAATACCAGCGAAAGTGGCGAAACTACCAGTACGCACCATCCGAACCATGGGAAGGGAGACCTTACCATCCTGCCAGCTATGGCTTTAACTACAATTACTAAATTTTCTTTTTTATCATCATATCAGATGTTACTTATCAATTACACTGATGATATATATAAACAATGCGATTCTTTTAACGGGTATTTCAATGTATGAATTTCATTCTCGAATATTGTACCACTTCCACTTATCGGTGCACCTGTACTCATGAATGTCATGTTTATTTGCAACTGATTTATTATTTTTTTCTTCTCACATATTGTTACTACTAGATTATACATTGTATTAGATGTTTTGAAGGATGTTGTACCTTTTCTCTTGATTTGGGTTTGAAAATTTGGTATTTTTTCTTAGAATGTATCAGATGTACAGAAAAACAAATGTTAAATGTGCTTTTTGGAATATTGGAGGATTGATATCAAAAGGTATGAACAAAATGGATGACGAGCTTTTTCTATCAAAAATTATAGATAAAGATTTAGTATTTCTTGTGGAAACACACATTGGACCAGATACAGTTGTATTACATGATGATTTTTACTGCCATCTATATCTAAAAATGGCAGATACTTTGGAGGGATATCAATATTAATTAAGCATGAGATTAAAGATCATGTTTCTGTAATTAAAAATACATGTAGTGAGTATCAATGGATCAAATTAGAAAAAACTTTTTTTTAATTTTGATAAAGATTTGTATATATGTACTGTTTACAACCCCCCTGAGGGATCACCTGCAATAACACGAAATAATGTTAATATTCTGGAACTCGTACAGAAGGATATTAATCAATATAAAGATTTAGGAAATATAATGCTTTGTGGAGATTTTAATGCTAGAACAGGAAATGCAACTGATTATATACTAGATGATAACAACCAATATTTACCCTTATTTTAAACATATAAAATTGATAATGATATTTTCAAAAGAGTTAATAGAGACACTTGTGTGGATAAGAGAGGAAAAGAACTAATAGATTTTTGTATTGGAAACCAACTTCGTATTATGAACGGAAGATGTTTTGGTGACATTTTTGGAAATTTCACTTGCCATAATTATCATGGAAGTAGTGTTGTTGATTATCTTTTAACTGATGAAGAAATTGTACAACGTATTTTGTTTTTTGAAGTATCAGATTTTATTTCCACATTATCTGACTGCCACTGTATGTTATCATGGAATATTTTTTCTCAACATGATTCTTCTAATAGAGAAAATAGTATAGATAATAATAATTACAAGACCCATTCATCCTTTAAGTGGGGGGAAGACTCTGCTATTAAATTTATAGAGGCATTACAATCCCCCAAAATAAAATGCAATCTTGATAACACCATGAGCATCAATGACATAGAATCTATAGAATCGACAATAAATAGATTAAAAGATTCCTTGGAAGCTGCAGCCATTATGTCATTAAAACCAAACTTACCTAAAAATAAAACATGTAAAAGTAATAAAAGCTCTGCTACACATAAAAAGAAATGGTTTGATAACGAGTTGATAAATATGCGCTCAAAACTAGTTAGGAAGGGAACTTTATTTGGCCACGAAAACAAAAATTTAGAACATACCATTCTAATATTATCAACAACCTAAATGCTTTAAATTCAACTGATCCAAAAAAATATTGGAAACTTATAGGCGAATTAAGAACTGGAAATACAAAGACAATTGATACATCAATCTCTAATAATGAGTGGTTAAACCACTTCAAAAAATTGAATAAAACTCATGAGGATTTCCTCGATCGAGATCAGTTTCTTAAAGACCAACTAAAACAAGCTGAGAAAACAACAACACCCATATTTAATGAACTTGACTACAAAATATCTTTCAATGAAATAAGTAAAGCAATAGGTAAACTAAAAAATGGTAAGGCAGCTGGTACTGATAGAATATGCAATGAAATGCTTAAACATGGTCAAACGGTCTTGGTACCAATATTACTGAAAATCTTTAATGGTTGCTTAACTCATGGATATTATCCTTCTTCATGGTGTGAAGGATACATTACTCCAGTATACAAATCTAACAACACTAATGATCCCAACAATTATAGAGGAATCACAATAACCAGCTCAATTGGCAAACTCTTTAACTATATTCTTAACTCAAGATTAGATAAATATTTAAAATGCAATGATAAAATCAATCCTTGTCAAATAGGATTTACAAAACAAGCTAGAACTTCAGATCATGTTTTTGTCTTGAAAACACTTGTTGAAAAATACTGCAAATCAAAACAAGGGAAGCTATATGCTTGCTTTGTTGACTTTCATAAGGCCTTCGATAGTATAAACCATGCTGGTCTGAAGCTTAAACTACTAAAAGCTGGTATTAGCACTAAATTTTACTCAGTTGTTAAGGATATGTATTCTAAAAGCTATTCTTCTATTAAACTGGGTAACAAATTAATTGGTCACTTCCGTACTTACAATGGGGTTAGACAAGGTGATAACATGAGCCCAAACCTATTCAAGATTTATCTCAATGATCTATCAAATTATCTGTCAAATTCTAAAAGTTTTGTAAAATTAAACAATGATTCATCTATGCCCATTCATTGCCTAATGTATGCTGATGACATGGTACTTCTCTCCCCAACTGCTGAAGGTCTACAAGAAAAACTCGATATACTAAGTACATACTGTAAGGACTGGTGTCTCAAAGTTAATACAAAGAAAACAAAAATTATAGTCTTCAATTCATCTGGTAAACACGTTAAAATTCCCTTCCATCTGGATAACAACAATATTGAATGTGTTAAACAATACAAGTATCTGGGTCTGACTGTTAATGCATCTGGAACACTAAGTAATGCTAAAAATGATTGTTGTAACAAAGCCAAAAAAGCCTATTTTAAACTTCAAAAAGACTTTCTCACATTTAATCCATCAATTAGAACTGCTTTAAATGTATTTGACCACACTATTAAACCCATTATCCTGTATGGTTCAGAGTTATGGGTTTTTTTTTACCCAACAACCTCTAAATTTAAGAGAAATCCAAATATAACACTAGACAAAATATACCAAAGCTTAGAAGGCGAAATTCTAAATCTTAAATTTTACAAACATTTACTAATGGTTCATGGTAAAAGCAGCAATTTTGCTGTAAGATCTGAGCTAGGACGTTTGAATTTACATTTTGATGTCATTAAAAATATGTTGTTATACTGGCATAGATTAGAGAATCTAGATGGTGAATTTCCCTTGCTTAGTGAGGCTTTTAACTGCTCTAAAACACTACACCAAAATGGTTTTACTTCATGGTATTCTTGTGTTAACTTCTTACTCAACCGTATTGATATCAAAATTAGTGATTTCCTAGGTATGTCAACCCCACAATTTAAAATCAATTTGAAAAGAATATTACTGAATTTCTATAAATTAACATGGGAAAAAGACAGGAATTTACATAAAGATGGCAAATTGTCTACCTTTACCAGCATAAAGACTAAATTTTGTTTTGAACCTTATCTAGATATTCTTACAAACAATCAACATAGATCAGTTTTAACAAAGTTAAGAATATCGGCTCACAGGCTTAAAATTGAAATTGGACGTTATCAAAAAATACCTAGAGAGGAACGAATTTGTTCACTTTGTCATCACAACGAGATTCAGGATGAAATTCATTTTCTCCTTGTATGTCCTCATCTTAATGTACAAAGACTTGAACTCATAAATATTTGTAAAATTAAATGTAAAAATTTTCAGTCTCTATCTTATGATAATCAATTTTATTGGCTCATGACTTCTGAAGACCCAGACATCCTTAGATCACTTACTGGATTCCTTAGTAATTTACCTTAATTGAAGATATTGTGATAAGCATAAAAAAAAATTATATACCTCTTTCCCAGTTTCTTGCCTTTAACTATATATATATGTATAAATTATATATATTTGTATGTAACTTACAATACGATACATGTATGTATATTCAGTATATCTCTTATATACTTTTTTTGTTTTGTTTTTTTTAACAATTGCTCTTTATTTGTAATATCATCATCATGCTTGTTCTATCATTTGGATCCTCCTCCTTCTATTTGTAAATCTTTTTGCTCCTCCGGGGGCCCAAATTGGATTAATAAAATCTTGTATCTTGTATCTTAATCACCGTTCGACCATTAGGACCAAAACACTCAATGAACCCGTTTTGGAACATTTCAACCTTGAAGGTCACAAATGGGAGGACATGTCATTAGTGATCACAATCCAAGGCGGACAGACGCTCAGTGAAAAAGCAAGGAAAAGTTCTAAATGCACAGACTGTAGGTACATAAATTTCCATCCGTAACCGTGTATCTACGTAGTAGATCCGTTTATACTGTTTTTATTATATACCTAATGTGTATCACACAATTTTACTGTTGATTTAACACAATCACGTGACGTTGTGATCCGACTTTCCAGATCACCACACTATGGTTTTCTGAATCCATATCACCACTCTCTGAAACTGATGACATAGTACGCAGAAATATGACGTTATTTTTCTTGCGCGTTAAAAAGTCCCTTGTTATTATGCTTTGTTTTATGGATAAATGTTATGCAATTGATCTCTAAAGTTTTCTTTTGCTATATTTTGCTAGTTATGAGGGGGTAGATAATAAATTTATCATTTTAACAGTAACTTGATCCGAAGAGCCGTATCACGTCTCGTTGACAGTCGCGGATCATCAGATCAAACTCGACGCTTCGCGTCTCGTTAGATCTGATGATCCGCGCCTGTCAACTCGACGTGATACGACCCTTCGGATCAAGTTACTGTTATAATAATATATATATACTTGATCATATGATGAAGTTTAAGCCAATGTGCTAGAGAGCTTAGAATAATAAAGAAAAATAATATCATCTTATAAGAAAACATTTATGTAATTACACGATTTGATTTATTTTTGTTTCATATCTTATCAAAACTTTTCAAATGAAACTAATTTTGCTAATTGTTGTCAAAGAACTCTTTTTGTAAAACTCCTGAATGTTAAAATTGTTGTCTATCAATAAATTTAATGCTTTCATTAATAACTCGAAAACTACATTACCCCTTACTTTGGATTTCTGATATGATGTTTGGGAAGACCCCTAGGAAGACTGCACTACTACTTACAGCCTGTATCGCCTCTTATTTCTGCTAACATCCCCTCTTTCCCAATCAATAACTATATAAAAAAAGCACTTAATCAAAAGTTGACCATCACTAATTATGTGATACTTATTATGTGACATCTCATTCTCGCACACGAATCTAGTAAATATCAAGTTCTTATTTCTAAATTTGAGTAGATCTAGCTAACCCACCACAAAATGATTTTAACGTTTTATTTAAATAAACAATTGAGGGTGGTAGCTATTCCACATAAAAATTAAGAGAAAGATTTCAACATGAAATCTGTCATTTCTAAGTAAAGCCCAAAACATGAAAATAATAAGCATTATTCTCATTAAATCATACAATATACAATTGTACATTAAATTATACAGAACAAAGTACTGGGTTAGAAATAAGAAATATGTGACCATTAGTCAAAAATGCATTAACATATCTGCTGCCTCTAGATTTTAAATGAATATCTGAAAAAATATCGCATATGTTATACTATTCATTGGAAGTATACTTTCTTCAAAATATCTTCAATAAAATGATTTTCACTTCAGCCAGGCGCGTAGCCAGGCGTACTTTTGTACGCAAAAACGTCCACATCATTTTAAAAAAAAAAACAATAGGAAAGAAAAAAGAAAAGAAAAGAAATGAGAAAAGAGCGAGACAGGCGTAATAATGGAAAGCGTAGTGTAAAAAATTATTACATTCTTAAAGGCTTTCTCTATTGTAGATGTCACACAATAAAACCCAAGTCGGTTCCTTAAAAGAAACGATAATTTCATTTAATGCCAAAAATTTCAATTTCTCTTAATGGAAATTACCTTCCAACCGCAATGCTTAACTTCTGTAACGATACCCCCCCCCCCCAAATTTTAACCTCAGTAATATCGGATTCATGGGAGACTTCAAAAATCATTATTCATCTTTATATATGAACATCAAAAATTGAAAGATTGGTAAATTCAGTTTAACCTTTAAAAAAAATAATAAGCAGTGGCGGATGTAAGGGCGCAACCCTAAAATTGTCAAAGTTAGCATATACATAGTTTTGTCGAGAAAATTCAGGATTAAAATCTCTACTCGCAGTACTTGGTAGACATCATTTTTACCCTACAAAACTTCTAGAATCCATGAGCTTCTGTGGGCTTCGCCCCCTGGCCCCCACCAGCCCTCAAGGAGGCCCCCAGTCCCCCTGCCTAAATTTTGCGCCACTTAACTTCAATTCCTGGATCCGCCCCTGATAAGGCATCCGTAACACTATCTTAAAACTAGTAGTATATTTTACATGTTTTTATAATTGTTGCAAAAAGTTTAAGATACTAGATTTGTGAATATTTATGAACATTCATTTTAAAATGTATACAATGTACATAGGTAATGTGCAAGAGAAATGCGTTGAAAAGAATTCTTCTGTCTTTGTTATTTTCAATCTTTTAGAGATGTAATTTCAATATTAATGTAAGCCTGACTATCAGTCAATTACGTGGTCTGTCTAAACAAGTCAACCACCCTAACCAACTACCGTATGTTACCATACGTATTTTGTCGAGCTTCAAGTCTAAAATTGTTTTAGTGGGTTCGCTTTTGGACAGATCTTTTCTCATTTTTAAGTTACTATCCGCTTTTTATACAAGGAAAGAACAGACCTTAAATGTGGCTGCATAACAAACAGAAAAGGTGTACGAAAATGCTTTCAGAAGGTTCAAACATGCACATCGAAATTGTCGAAAATTCACCACCCCCACCAGGGCTTCGCCCTGGAGGCATTGGGGGCCTTAAGGCGACCCCCAAACCCCCAGCCTATCCAGGCGTCCACATCAAATATACCCTGGCTACGCCTCTGTTAGCGAAATTTATTTTTAAAAAACTCTTACTTACTCAAACTATTACTTCCAATTGTCATTGGTTCACTGCTGTGAAGCCATTAAAGTGTAAAAGAACAAACAGAAAAGCTATTTCTGTCAAGGGAATAATGATCTGATATTAGGAAAGATACAGGGAAGGGGAAGCAACATTGGCTGCACTATTATGAAATATAAGATATAAGTTATACAGTAATGGATTAGGTTTTTATCCTCCTGCCATTCGGTACAATAAAAATGTCACTTTTCTAAGGAATAAGGGCGTTAACTGAAATAGCTACAGGTATATTTTTTTTCCTCACCAGTGTTGCACATTACCGGAAGTTTTTTCTTGTCGCCAACTATAAATTTTTTTCCAGGACTTTATCTTGATCGTCATTATGAAATATAAAATTTTAGTCTTTTCTCTCCACACTGTCCGTAAACGAAACCATTAAAATACCAAGCGGCTGAAATTTCTGTTGCTCGTTCCGCTTAGCTTAGCTATGCAACTCAGGGTTTAATCTCTGACAACTGGATTATTTGGAGGCTAAGGTTCCATTTATTCGTAAATAATGCTGTTCAGGTAAGATCCTAACCCCAGAATCTGTTGCTTAATTAGCTGTACAGTAGTCCAGATCCTGATAGTTGTCTCAGTCATGTCCTGTCGTCATAGTGTCTCTCAGTTAGAACGTTTGTTTTAGCGTAGCAGACTGAGGAACTCAGATTGTGTATTTCTTGAAGGGATATTTAAAAAACAAAGGTTATCAATTCCTCATCTATAAAGCATTGGTGAGTGTGAAAATTACTTTCTTATTCTGCCATTTGTGTGATTGTACTGCTGATGTTCTATCTTTGTAGTTTGGGTACATAGAGCATATCCTCGTGTATCAAATCAACTGAGAGATATAAACCCTGTGTAGATGTGATGAAGATATAATTGCTGCATAAGTAATGGAAATTGACGACCTGAAAAGTAAAAGTCATCACGTTTATCATAAGGCTTGGCTGTTAGATTAACATTAATGTCTTTTTCAAGTAAAATAAAACAGAGATGTGTCAGACTATAAATGTATCAATATCCAAAAGAAACTTAATGTAAATGTAAGTAAATGTCAACACCATTAGGATGTATCCATTAGAACACCTTGGGGAAATTATTCTTCTATATTTGTAAACTCTACCATTTGCATCCTCTTAAAAAGAACTTCCCATTTAGTCGCTTTTTCAATTACAGGTGTACCCCTTTTTTGTTTAATGAAGACATTATGAAACGAACTTTTTATTTACATTATCGTATCTATCCAGTTGAAAGTATCTATTGGTCATCTAGTCTGCAATATCTTTCCAACAAAACCATTATCCAGAGATGTTCTTGAAAGGCAAGCGTATCAATTTTTGCTCGACCTGATTTTTTCGGGACAAAATAAATATCAATTAAATATATCTGAGTATCATAACAAATTGTTGATTTTTAGGGGACCAAAATTGGCTCTTATTATATAAAGTATTTTGACTTTTTCCGGAAAATTCCGGTCAATTTCTTTGTAATAAGGAACACATACTTTCAATAAATAAGTAAACATAATTCAAGGATATTTGTTTGTTTGTATTTTTGCCGATAAGAGATTGTCAATGAGGAAACCATAATTTAACAGTGATGTCTTAAAGATCTATGAAATAAAATTTTTGTGTGAGATTCCTTCTTATTTACATACTGAATTGTCGACAGAGTTTCCCGTTGTTTTCTGATCATGACAAGGAGCACACGGCGGGTGTAACCGGTCGGCATAGGATATATAGTCACTTCTAGATGATTTCTGATCCCTCCTCTGATGTTTTAGGAGTTCGTATTTTTCAAGACTTTTATAGAGTTTTGAGTTCGAATACTGTTTGTTGATTTCATATATTCCATCTATATTACCTTTAAGTTTTTATTTATGAATATAAAAAAATCAATTGTGTTCTTCTCTTAAATTCCATTTATTGTAGTAAAATCATTTTATAATTTAAATGTGTTTTCTATCTCCACTCTTATTTCTTCTCAAATATTTATATACTGAATACACAAAACTGTAGATTTAACACTGATAATTTAATTTCTGGTTTCCTAAATGTGCTTTACGTAACTATGATTTATTTATTATGCCGGTTATTTTAGATGTTTGGTTATCCGAAAATGGACAATATCCTGTTCAGATTTATAAATTGTGATTGGCTAAACTATGCAAAAAACGTTGTCACTTTTCGCTATAAACATTATCATCAAACAATCTGTATCAAAACTGCATCAACTGCAGAAATATAAAGAAAATGAAGGTAAGACTTATTTCTTTCAAAGAAAAAGTAATAATTCTTTTTAAAGATTTTTTACAAAAGATCTGAATTTTTTTTTGTAATTTATTATTATTATTATTATTATTGTTATTATTATTATGGGGGGGGGGTGTCAGTTAAACAAATAAAATGACTCTAATTTTATTCATTTCTGGATAAATAATGCAATGGCATATGGTATAACAATTAAATAAATTGAAAAACATTTATGCTGGGTTTTTTTATTCAGACTTACATACTTGCTGTCTTTGTGGCGTGTTTTGTGTATTCCTATGGTTTGGAGAGTATATGCCGATTAGAAGATCCAGTAGAGAGAAAGATTGATGGGGGAAATCGATCCCAGACAACTTATATTATGTAAGTAATGAACTGATCTTACTCTCATAAACATAAAATGCAAACTCTCAGCCAAAATGGGTGTTAAACCCTTTTTTCATCATTGTTTTCACTTTCTTTTAAGTCATAGACAGGTTAAGTAATCATTGAAAAGATCAATTCGGGAAAAAATTACATGCAAAATGTTCATGAAACTTTATCCAAAATATCTTCGGGGGAAAAGCCTCTCTGTTTTAATCTATAAAATAAAACTAGTTTAGATGTTGCGAAATATAAAGCGAATAGTGCATTGTTTGTCTTCAAGAAAAGTTTTTAAACTAAATATAAAAAAAATAAAGAATCACAAATATAAGCAAAACTACGTAAAAGTAAGATATTCAGTTATCTTTAAAAAGAATACCTGACGATATTAATTTTAGATGAAAATGTATCGCTAGAATTTTCACAAATCGTTGTGGAGGCCTGTATGTAATATATATTTTGTGGTATGTAACTCATAAGATTTGATTAAAACCTATAAATGAAACATATGGAGATTACAAACAGTATTCAAGATCAAAAGTCCATAAAACAATACAAAATAGGAGCAGAACAAACACGGACCTCCAAAACATCAGAGGTGGGATCAGGTGCCATGGAGGAGTGAACACCCCTTACCGTTCGGTCACACCCGCTGTTTGCTCCTTTTCATGATCGGGAAATAACGGAAAAATCCGTCGTCAATTCAGTGAAAATAATGGACTAATAATTAGTATGAGAAACGTCAGTCAGCATTTGACTCAACAATGAATAGTATTTGCTGACAAGGTCATTAAGAAATGATGACTTTCAACGAGACTGCTGAAATCCTTGTTTCACCAACTTGTTTCTTTTTTTTTTATACCTATGTATGGTGCAACTGATCTAAAAAATGATAATAATAATGGGAGATTGAGTGTAGATATGTATGTATTATATGAAATTGTGATTTCTGATTTCTTATTAATAAACATCTGAGGTTCCCCTTTTTTATCTTTTCACCTTCGTTTCAATGAAAACATTTCAGAAAAAAAATTAAAAATTGTTATCCTTATGAAGGGTAAAGGGATCATTTATGAAGCAATATCTTCAGTTTTATAAAATATTTATATTATGGTTTTATGTTCTAGGAAGAAAATTGATGTTGCCTTGAGTAATAATACTGAAGTCAACATTTCAGTGAACGAAATATCCGCCACGAGATTAGCAACCATACCAAAGTTAGTCAGTTATCATCGAATTGCCACTCCTACTATAATATTAATATACTAGAACATGTTTATGAAATTGAATAGTTCATAATTTTTTTAAATCTTTAAACAGCTTATTCGTGGCAATTGACACTTGTCCAAGGAGACTAGTTTTCATCACATACCTTGTTTTAAACCGCGAAACGTGCTATGTTGTGCATCCAAGACAACAGAGGGTGACCTACGCAATCTGTGGAGGAAGGTATGACTTTTTTACTCAACAGGAATATAGTCAAATTTTCGGGAAGACCTGTCTCTTCCTCAGGACAAAGAGAAAAGTTGAGAATTAGTAAAAAACAAATGAAATGAAGAATCAAAACAATTCTAACACTGCTAATAAACTACTAGTAACAAAAACTAAATATCTACAGTGTTACATGTTAAATTTGAAGTTTATACACATTTTTAAAGAGAACAATCCGGAGCGCTATGAAATGCGTCCGGTCTATCGGGTGTATTCTGGTTAACTTTGAAATTAGATTAAAGTGTGGATTTAAAAAAGAAACATTTAATTTAAAACTTCAAAAATTCACCATATGGGGCTTTTTGAAATGTTGAACTATATCCAGCGAGAGAACTGTGTACACATTTTCTCATCTTAAAAAAAATGAAATAATCAAACATATTTTCATTCACTACGAAAAAGAAAACTCTCATAATTTTACCTATATAACATTTTCTTATTTTGCATTTATTGTTAGCATCTGCATGAGTGGTTGTTACGAGAGATTATATTACAAGAGTAGATGCATCAAAATCAAATTAAGAAAATGTACAGACCAACTCTAAACGTGTTAAACGCGTCAATGATTATACATGTAAATTCCTGCTAATGGTATATTATTTTTAGCCTAAAACATCTTTAAACATAATTACTTTGCGTTTTACTAATTTCCTAATTCACCTTTGTGTGATTGTAGTGATTGCTACAGGAATATAGTTTACAAGAGCCGGTGTTTCACAACCTGATGGACCAAGCTGAGGTTTTGGGTGTGATGCCCAAGCTGTGGTTTCCGACTGATTTCCAGGTGGTACCCACAATGTTGTTCTTGCCACGCATGGCGCAGGTGCCCCACAACAACATAAATGAAATAACAATACAGCTCGTTCTGTTTTATATAAATGTTTTTGCTTTTATCAACCGTTTGCAAGCTAAGACATTATGCATTTTCCTCTAACTGTTAGTGAAAATACGATATAATAGGATTTTAATTTTTATAAAAGATTCCGTTGAATATTGAAACATACATTGTTTTTTGAGTTCTAGAGTTAACATTTTATAAAGTGTTTATTCATGTTACGGTATAGTTTTTTTTTTTTTTTTTTTTTTTTACCTTTCTTTGAATTTAGAAATTAAATTAATATTATTTTGATTTCATTTGAATAAATTTTCTTATTTTCTTTTATTGAAAATGTTGTTGTTGATTTCTGTCTGCAAATTTATTCCACTAAATTATATATTTCTTGTTATTATAATAAACATTTCTCTGTTCAACTACTGGGACGTACATATATAATGCATCATAACAAAAATATCAATTTACGGACTCAATACCACAAGGTGAATAATGGCAAATCCAATATCTTTATTTTGGGCTTTTTGTGCACAGCAGGTGAAATTATTAACATGTGTGTACCTGCAGTTTCCATCATACAAATTATTCTAAAAACCTGACGTTAACTTTCGTATGAAATCCCAAATGTATGTGGGATGTACGATGGCCGATATCAGCCATGACAGTTTACATACAAATTTAAGGGTAGCGTGTCAGTGAATTGTTTCACGTGGCAGTCTAACCTTAAAGCAAAGTGGCAAAATGTACAAGCTGTCATTCCGTGATGTCAAGTTACTGTGGCAAGATATACACTTTGCTTTTCGTAAAGTGTACAGCGTGTTCATACAACTTTGCTTGATGGCACTTTACCCTTAAGTGCAATTAAAATACTTTATATCCAAAAAACAAATAAATGAATAAATTAAAAAAAAGATAAGATAAGATCAACCAACCAGCATGGGGGAACTATTAGCATTGAGAAAGTTCGCTTTCTGAGACATTTATTTCGGTTGCAATAAACGGGGGATTACAAACATATATCATTATATTAACATACATATTATAAACGTTAACTTTGTGTAAAACTATAAAATGATTTTTTGTGAAAGTAAGGATATTTATAGTATATATCTCATGCCTCCCCCAAAAGGTCCTTTGAACAGCTACAAAAGTACGCGATCTGAATAATACCTTACACCTCTACCAAGTGAATGCCCCCTCCCCCTAAAACAAATAAAGATTTTAAAATAAACAAAAATAACGAGTTTTCTAAACTTCTTGTAATATGGCAATGCTTTGCAGGTGTTATCTACCTTCTTAGTATTCTAAGGATTCATTTCGTCATCCATTTTTTTTTTTATCAAAACGTAACTTGAAAGCTTTGTGAAAAAAAAATTTCAAAGGAATGAAATGATAATGTGATTGATTGAATGATTGATTTTATACTATCCATTCAAACATTTTTCACTCATATAATGAAGTCACAATATACCGGTGATGGGCTCCAAAAATTGACCTTTACTGACACTCAGGACGATAGATTTGAACATATTTTATTATGTAATAAATACATAAATAGATTAGGCAGCAGGTATATAGCCACATGTTTAAGGTTAATTAAAATACATTCTACTACATAGTTAAAGGTTCATACATGTATATCACCAATAAGTTAATTGGATATACGCATTTGTTAATAATCATTTTGGCCCCGATTGCGACCACAATAAAGTCTCAGAAACTGCACTTTCTCTATGTTAATAGTTTCTCATGCTGGTTGGTTGATCTTATCTTTTTTTTTACTTATTCATTTATTTGTTTTTGGGATACAAAGTATTTTAATTGCACTTAAGGGTAAAGTGCCATCAAGCAAAGTTGTATGAACACGCTGTACACTTTACGAAAAGCAAAGTGTATATCTTGCCACAGTAACTTGACATCACGGAATGACAGCTTGTACATTTTGCCACTTTGCTTTAAGGTTAGACTGCCATGTGAAACAATTCACTGACACGCTACCCTTAAATTTGTATGTAAACTGTCATGGCTGATATCGGCCATCGTAGGGATGTTCTTGTTTTTTTTTTTCCAATTAACTGATAGAAAATCAAGTATAACTAGGTTCATAAAGGACCAGGCAACATTAATCACTGAGACTAGTGCAAAATATTATATAATATCAGTTCTGAAGTCATTTTTAAACAATTGGTACAGCAGTATAGATAGGAATTGATTTTCTTCCTGTATAAGACTGATACAATTGTTGCTTTTTCAACAATTTATATGTGCAAAAATAGGAATTATAACAAGAAGATATCACACAGTATTCAAGATCAAAAGTCGATTACATACATACATGTACACAGGCCTCTAAAACGCCATTCGACTTAATTATAGATAGTATATTTGCCTACAAGGTTAATGTTTCAATCTATCGAGCATAACACTTCTAAAATGATGACTAAGTTTAAGCGAGATTGTTGATAGTCTTGTTTGTCAATAGCTGACCTCATCTTAAAAATTATATATCTATACGTAGAGCATACGCTGGCGTATCGAATAGACTGGGATACATAAACAAATATGCAGGTAGTAAGGGTCAATCTAATTAAAATGGTTAAATCCGGTTGCATACTCGATACACTAACGTTAGTATAGCGATTATGCGATCGGATCTAACATCTAATTTTAATAAGTTTGACTAAGGGTATACTGCATGCTTCATTTAAGTAACATGAGTAAGGGAAGATGACGAAAGAAGAGTTGAAGTCATTACGTTTGTCAACGAGTTTTGTTCTTTGTTTACCATTAACGTCTTTATATAGTAAAATATCTAAATAATTATGAAAAAAGATGAAAAAGAATTTGTGGCATCGTTTATTTCAAGTTCAATGAAATATATATATCAAGTCAACATAGGAACGAAAATTACTATCAGTAATATATCGATATACATGTATCTAATACGTCAATATGTATAAACTCCCATTTGAATTTCGGTAGATTGTTTGAAAATCTAATCGCTAAAAGCTACCTAGATATTATCAATCAAAATCTAATGCATCCATTTAAAATCAACTTCAGAGTATGTGTATGTACAATCAGATGTTTTCAACAAAATAATTTTGCAAATGACAAGGTAAGCAAATTTACAATTTCCAGTTTTATTGAAAAAGCTGATCAATAATATCAAAAAAACCTTGCCCTTAAAAAACTTATCGTGGAATGCTGTTGTTCATAAATTTAATTTTAATTTAAGTATCCACATGTAATTTACACCAATTCTCGAAAATTTTGTACTTTACAAAAACAACCAAAAACATAATTAGACTGTGAAATTTTGTAATAATAAATAATTCTGTTTTAAATTGCTATTGATAACATATCCTTTCAATTCCATCAAAAAAGAATAAAACTCTGTTCTATTAAATATATATATAAGAAAGTTATAAGCAGTATCAAATTTTGGTCTCATAGTCATAAGTTCTTTTGTAAAACGGGTCCCTGAAGTTTTTTCTTCACTGCTGTCAATATTAGAAAGGAGAAAATGGACTTCATATCATATACTACGATATACACAAAAGACAAAGAAACTGAAACACAAGGTTTGTTAGGATTTTAATGAAGTTGAGGCATCCAGTATAAGTAGAAAGGGAAAGTAGCTTACAGAAGTTTTATATATTATCTGCATGAAATTCATGTGAATTCTTAATTCGCATGAGAAAAATGAAAAAGAAGACATGTGAAATTTATTCATAAACTTCATTCGATTTTGATATGGTTTTGACATTAATTTACTTGAAGAGCAAATCGCATAAATATTGTGCAAATAAAATTTGTTTGAAAGAAAGGATTGTATGTGAATATCATAAAAAATTCAATTCACTTTATATTCACATGAGAAAATATATATTTAATTTTGACAAGATTTACACACAATATTCAGATAAATAGAAAATCACATGAATATCATGTGAGCCACTTATCCCTTTGCATGATAATTTAATTTAATCTGATTACTTAGTATTTGGAATGCTGAAAAAATATTTAAAACTGACATATGACTTTGAAGAATGTCTTCCTTAAATAGGAGCTATGGAAATAAGGTGGATTACAACGTGAGTAAGATTCAATTTTAAGTAATAAGCCTGACATACAAAGACACTGATTTTACAAGCCCTTTCAGCTTGGTACCAATGCATACTAGTTAATCATGTAATCTGTCTAACTTTTTTTCACTTCTGAATAAAAGAAGACAGCAAGATAGAATGTTTTTTTTATATGCGCCTTAATCGCGAAATGCGAGATTTCAATATCCATCTTATGATTGAAATCTGACAAAGTGTCTAGATCTTTTTCATGCTAGGTCCATTGCTTATCTTCCAGTTTGTGAAATTATGACGCCAATTGAAAGATCGAGATTCCCTTAAATGTAACCTTTTTGAAATAAGGGTCCTTTTATTAGCATAATTTACTTCACCAGTAATGATCAGTAATGGCGTGTTGTATAAGACTTCAATCCTATGTAAGAACTTTCTTTAGTCTTAGCGTTTGGATCTACATGATGTTTAAGTTTGAAGTAATGTAACTCTAGATAGACATATGCAAGTGAAAGTCACCGGTAGATCAAATATAAACCAATATAAATACCCAGTATCTGGAAAATAAATTACAGCACCGTACATGTACGATTCAATAGAATGCATACTTCTAGATCTTGATCTTAAGTGAAGTTGTACTAAAACTGAACAGATTAGAATTATAAATCTTCACTCCTGATTGGTTGACTACAATATTTAACGGACGGTTTATGAAATGTGAGAAATCCAGTCACTGCTATGTATTCCTCCAAGTCTTCCTCTGGAATTGTGGGTAAAGATTTCTTCCATCTGATGTAAGGAGTTCCTTTCCGATTTAATTGATATAAAGGGTTTTCAACAATAGTCAATTTATGTTGATATACCTCTCCTATTCTATTCACGTATTTTCTGAAATTAAAAAAAAAGATTTATAGTCTAATGGCAATATTAAAAATTACATGGTCGAGTATTTTGCTTTCTTTTTTATGAATTAAAAATCAATCTCATTTTTTTTTATAAACGACTCTGTTTTTATTATTATTTTGGCTGAACTTGATGAAGGTATAATTTTCCACAACGTGGAATAATTATCCCTCTAATTAGCATAAAGGTATAGTTACTTAAAAATTAGTTTTAATTATAGTTTTGTAATTCATAGCTTTTTAAACTAAAAATAAATTACTATTCTTTGTACTTTTAGATATATAAAATGTGCTTTGTCCCATACCTTGTTGCAATCTTTACCACAATCCCAAAGAATACCAAAAATACGGTGCACAGAGATACCCATGCAAAGATTAAAACTGTCAAAATAACAATAAATATTAAAAAAAATCTACGTCATACAAACGAATTAAGAATATGAATATCTGATCAGCCCATTACCAAAATAAATATTCAATTTGCCATACCGACATCTTCCGCTTTTTCATTTTGTTGAGTTTCTTGTCGATGCAGGCTTTTCGTTGTGTTGGTCTCTTTTTCTACATAAAGTACAAGACGTACCTAAACTAAGACGTGTAATCAGATTTATCAAGCTTTAAGATAGGATACATAAATATACATTATTATAACAGTAACTTGATCCGAAGGGTCGTATCATCGAGTTGACAGGCGCGGATCATCAGATCTAACGAGACGCGAAGCGTCGAGTTTTTATCATTTTGATGATCCGCGCCTGTCAACGAGACGTGATACGGCTCTTCGGATCAAGTTCCTGTTATAATGATAAATTTATTATATACCCTCTCATAACTAGCTAAATAAAGCAAATAAAACTTTAGAGATCAAATGTATAATATTTATCCATAAAACAAAGCGTAATTACAAGGGACTAAATAACGTCATGTTTCTACGTACTACGTCATCAGTTTCAGAGAGTGGTGATGTGGATTCAGAAAACCACAGTGTGGTCATCCAGAAAGTCAGATTACAACATCACATGATTGCGTAAAATCAACAGTAAAATTGAATGATACACAGTAGGTATATAATAAAAAGATATACACATTGCCGACTTTACTTTCCGAATGCTTACCACGTTGTTTTAAATAACTATATTTAAATGTCCTTACCTATATTTCCTGCGCTTGCAGATGGTCCCCAGTGTTTCACTACTGCAAAAGACTCCACTGCTATAACATCACATAATAAAATTAAATGTATCATGACGGGAATATTTGAAGCGGCCATGTCAATAGTTTATCAATGAACTTTTTGAAAGTGCCAATGGTTGCATACTGTTTTATATTAATTGAGGGGTAACCCTGACTTAATTTTAGGTCATTGTAACATAACGTAATTGTTGCTGTCAATTTCTCCCGAACGTATTTACAAAAATTTTCCACAATCAACTTAACCCATACCGATAATAGTGTAATGACATGGCCACTTCATGATAGCTTGATAGTGAACTTTTATCCAATGTGTCAATCGCCGATTCTAATATTCATTTGAAAAAAATGTTGTTGATGGCATTTTTGAGCAAAAATTTTAGAGAATTGCTTTTTTTTTTTAAAATCACTTTGACATTACTCAATCTTAAATATTTTTGTTAGATTATCATGATAGTTCTATCAAAGCACAATTGTTATGAACACAAAATTTGAAAAGGTTTTCATTGTTGATTTTATTTCAGAGAATATATTTCTTGATTATATACATGTGCATGCATAGTCTAGCTATGAAAACCGTGTATGTGCAAATTTTAATTTGTACCTGATAAAATTGTGAAATTCAATGTTTTCTGGTACATATTCAATTTTCTTAATGAAGATATAAATTATTCTAGATTTACGAAAATAAAAAAAACTGAAATTTGAAATCATTGTTTCTTAGTTTTAAATAGTTTTAACCCATATATGTATTTCTTTTTATCTTTATTACACATTGTTGATGAAACTTAAAGATCAACATTTTTATCTTTCAGTATTCGTCTTAATAGCAAAAAATGCAAATGAACGAATTAACCTATGTATTCTCGTGTTAACTTATGGTCCTCCCTACCCCTGAGGGGTCATCATTTGAACAACAATGCATGTTCACTACTTTGGGGTGCTTCCATATAGATATGTCTAATCCCTGCTTTTCGTATATTGTAGAAGATTGATAAAGATTTTTCATATGTATACCTACGTAAAAGTTTCATCACTAATTACTGTTCCTCAAAAAACCCATGGGTCGTGATTTGGGGGGAAAAAATTAAATCTTGGAGTTCACTACCAGAGGAACCTTCCATATAAATGTTACCGATCATGACTTTGCCTTTGCTATGACTTTGCTATTCTTAAGAGGGAGATCCTTGAAGGTTTCTCCCATACATCTACAGGTATATTTCTATGTTAAACTGTGACTGGTTACTGAGACTACAACCTAGCCACAGTTATCATGAATCTTGAATTCACACAACCTAAGGGCATTTCCTTATAAATATGACCAATCCAGACTTTGCTATTCGTGAGAAGGAGATCTTTGAAGGTTTTTCCTATACATATATATTTCTATGTTAACTTTGTTTGCCTATTGAGACTAAAGCCTGGCCCCATAGGTTATGATTTGAACAAACTTGAATTTACACAACCTAAGGTCACTTCCTTATAAGTAACACCAAATATGGTTTTGCTATTCCTGAGAAGAAGATTTGTAAAGATTTCCTTGTATATATTTTTCTTAGAAAAACTTAATTTGCTCTCTGTGACCCACCCTTGCCCCGCGGTTGAACGACTTAAATCTTAAGGGAAGTTGACAATAGAAAAGTTAAAGTCATCACGTTTTATCTTAGAGCTTGGTTGTTAGATTAGCATTAACTCTTTTTCAAGTAAAAAAATATCCAAATATGAAACACTCTATGTCAGACTCTGTTGTATCTTTTATCTCAAGCTCACCAGGACATATTGTATCAACATATTAAGAATGGAAGTTACCACATAGATCATCTTTTCTGTCCACACCTTACCACCAAGGGTCATGGTTTATACAAAGACCAACCGAAGGTTCAACTTTGGCCATTTTTGGCCCTGTGAATTTCTGAAAAATAGATGCTGCACAGATTTAGTTGAAAATATCTTAAATTTCACTAAATTTCTTGGTGATTTCATATCAAAAAAGGACGTATTTTTATACTCTTGTCCATGCATTATGACGACAATTTCCTCAAATCTTGAACATTTCTTTGAAAAGATAAAACATAATTAAATATTTTTGAATATTTAGCATAGCCCCCAAACTCTAATCTAAAATGTTTATAATTATATTATGAAGGATCTTTTTCAGAAGATCGATTCTAATCCGTGAAAAAAATTGGGATCGTGGGATGGGCTCAGGTGTTTTAATCAATAGTCGGAAGATGCTCAAATTCGCTCATTTCTTCAAATTTAAGAACATTGTAGTTTCATTAATCTATCTATGAAAGCCTGATCTATGAGTTTCATTACTTGGGACTCTCAGAGGAAATACTTTTTATATATAGGAAATGAAAGCACTAAATCTCCACATTATGTTAATGTTCGAAATGGGACGGTAAGACTTGGTCAGTTGATTGGTATATGACAGGACCATTTTATGTTGTAACTGAACTTACTTCTTTTAATTTATATTATGCCAGGAAGCTTTCGCGTATAAATTTTATCTTTTCTGGCCTATTGGTTTTTGAGAAGAAGAATTTGAAATACTCATGTACCCAAACATATTTTGTACGATTTTAAAATTCATAATCAATTTTGAAATAAACATTGAGTTAAGTTCTTTCATTGAAAGGTGTAAAAATATAATAAAGGTGTAAAAAATATGATAGAAAATTTTTTCGGAAAGTGCTTTTTTCCAAGTTCGAACCCAACAAATAAAAATCCTTATTTCGTAAGTTTTTTTTCGGAGACTTACACTTTATAAACCGCTCATAACCTGGGGTTAGAATAATGTTTTTGATATAACATTTGATTAAAGGGATTTCACAAATTTCTCGGAGAGATACGAATGTTGCTTCAAAATGTGAATTTATTTTTAATGTGAACTTTTTTCATTCGTTGCTTCAAAATGTGATTTTAATATTTTTTTTTTTTTTTTTTTTTTTTTTTTTTTTTGTTAACCTAAAATTTTGTATTTAATGCCTTCTTTGTGGAAAGTTCTTTTAATGAAATTTAAACAAAATAAACTCGTATTGAAAAATTGAGTCTTAATCAAAAAAAAAATACTCATATTGAACTATTTTAATGATGAAATTGCACTAAAATACACTAGTACACATATACATTTTTCGAATTTGCAAATTGGTTACCATTTCTACATCATACAATATTTATACATGTATGTAGTAACACGAGTCTTAATTACTAATTGGAACAAACTTATATCAAAAAGCAGTAGGGGGTTATAGTACTTCTGTTTCTATTTTGTCTCATCTTTAAAAGACTTTTACACTAGATATGTTTTAAGCCAGAGTCTAGTGATAATGAAACAAATATGATTAAAAAAAAGTTTGAAATCGGTGATAGACATAATCTCAATTTTTATTTTATT
Organism: Saccostrea cuccullata; assembly: GCF_032062105.1. NCBI lineage: Eukaryota > Metazoa > Mollusca > Bivalvia > Ostreida > Ostreidae > Saccostrea > Saccostrea cuccullata. The sequence continues at coordinate 303,414 of NW_026933012.1, forward strand.
TAAGTATGTGTCTGATTATTCAAAATATTCACTTAAAATTTCATGTTCTTTCATCAACACCTCAAGAATCTCATTGAGTCTTTTTGCTTCCTTGCACAGTTTTCCTTTTTCCATTCCATATATCTCCCAAAGATTCGAAACTAGAGATATGAGGTCCAACACAATTCCGAAGATAGTAAACGTGCCCAAGACCTTCATCGAAAGTCTCACAACTCCCCCGGAGACATCTTTGAGTGCAGACGGGATAAGATCATCCATCAAGGAACCAAGCCCCAAGATCCTAGCGACCTTATCTGATCTTCCGGTTTCAGAAAACACATCTACAGCATGGGAGTGTTTTATCAAATTTCTTATTTCTTTGGCAACGGATATAGCTTCTCCCACACGGTTCATTTCCTGAAATGTCATAGACACTTCTAAATCCCTGTTGTCTTTTATTTTGGCTTCAAAGTTGTCACTATCGTTTTTCAGTATTTTTATTAAGTCTTTCATCTTTGCAGATGTTCTATTGTGATTTTCAAGGCAAAGTTTTGCATCGCTGCATTTCTTTTTAACAATTTCTATTTTGATACATCCATAGATAAGTCCTGAGGCCCCGGACGTTACACCCGTAGCGATGCCAGCTTCGGTGAATTCGAGGGACACGTCCAGTGATGAGGGAGCAGTGACTATCCCAGCTAATGTTAGTCCTCCACCAAGAGCCCCGATACCCGAGTACACAATAGAAACCATACAATAGAGTTTGGCCTGCTCTTGGACAATTTCTTTGATGTGTGTGAGATTTACAATAACTCGTTTCCTTTCAGGAGACCATACATCTGTGAAATAGTGCTTTGCTTCTTGAAAAGTTCTTGATTTTTCCATTGAACTTCACCTTTAAATACATACAGGGTATTATTGTAGATATTCTGGTAGCAGATGAATGCAGGATATCACGACAACTAGTTATAAGTTCAAAATCTTTCACTGTTGTTTTTCCAAATAGACTATACATTAAAACTTCTCGCATTAACTTCTGTCATTGATACATAAAACATTGAACATTGCAGTGGAATTTGTTAGATCGTACGTGTATGCCAGTTTTACTTAAAGAAAAGGAGAGTTGACATCTCTTTGATTTTCAATAGTCCACTGGTAAAACTGTCTCACCTTTCTTCTCTCTGGTGCTTGGTATCAGAGGCTGGGAGACAGGTCCAGGAAACAATTCTGATAATCAAATCAGAAGATGACTGTATATGTCCACACTGAGTTTACACAACTGGGGCTTTCGAATATGTTCATGGTACAATGTACATGTATGATGCTGCCCTCCTCATTTTGACGAGTTAATGTTTGCAAAACAATGTCAATTGCGCTCTGGTACTTATGTTTTCCTTCGTCACATCAAATGAATAAAAATGAAAGGGCATTGACATGGACTATATTAAAGAATTTGTCAGTGAACTTTTATCTAATGTATGTGTCAATTACCAGTTTCGATATTTGTATTGTTTTACATAGTTATCACTGATTAGATGACTGAATACTTGAGTATGTTATAAAAAGTTCTTACAAATGAGAAGTAAATACTCTTCCCAAGATGATATCAAGAATAAGTTAAGTAAAAACCGAGTTTTAGCTTTAGATGGAATAACTCTTGAAAAGGATACACATCGCTCACATTAGCACTTTGGCCAGGAAAAAGCAGAAATCTGTTAAGTATTGAAAAGTTTAAATATAAAAGAGGGATAGGGATTTTAAGTTTTGAACAAACTTGAATCTACAATACATGTACATTAGGTTGCTTCTGAATTAATTGATATGAATGAAAATCTTGCTTTTGATGTTCTTAAAAAGAATTAGATTAAAGATTAAAATGCAGCCTTTTAATAAATTTTCTTGTAATTTCTTTGTAAATTTTTGGTTGCCCGTTGTGGGTCATTATTTTATCAAACTTGTGTCTAAAATAACCTGAGGATAATTCCAGATAAATTTTACTAATCATAGCTTTGCTGTTCTTGAAAGGATCTTTTTCTCCAAATTCTTATGTGACCTTTCCTAACCCTTGGGTCATGATTTTTACAAACTGCCTGAACATGCTTCCATATGAATATGAGTAAATTTGGTTTTAGTTGTTGTTCTTGGGATGATTTTTAAATTAAAGATTTTTCTCTTGATGTCCTGTGTAAAACTTTGATTGCTCATCATGGCCCCTCCCTACCATCGGGATCATGATTTGAATAAACATTAATCTACATAGCCTGAAGATGCTTGCATACAAATATGAACAATGGAGGCTTTGCTGTTTTTGAGAAAAGGACTTTTACGATTTTCCCCATGTATTCCTTTGTAAAAATTTGATCGGCCATTTTGTCTGTACAATTACAACAGGGGTCATGCTTTGAACATTATTCTACTTTCACTTAAGATTCACATTTTTTTCGCCCACGGTTTTTGAGAGATTTTTAAATGATGTCATTAGTTTTTCAATATTTTTTGTAATTATTTCTCCTAGGAATAACGTTTGGCCCTTCCTTTAAAGAAATTTAAATTCTTTTACCCAAAATGGGTTGATATTGGCTCGATGGTTGAGAAGTCAAAAATATGAAAACTAACAGACGGACAGACAGAAGGACGCCGGATAAAAAAGGGATCAGAAAAGCTTACTTGAGCCCTTGGCTTAGGTGAGCTTAACACCCAATTTAAAATATACGAGTACTCGTATCCGTTGATTTGTCCCACCAGAATTATTTTATTGTTGCAGATCAAAATGTACATGATGTCCATTGGAAGGATTAATCATTGACATCTACATATGTATCTCCTTTTGCCCATTTGACCAAAAACAATTTATTGTTACAAATACGAAAATATTTCATTATCTCCTTGTAAACAGTTTTAAAAACTCAGTAACCGATGAGCATATATCATCTGTAGAATTCAGATATGGCTCTCTTTTTTCTGACAACAAATATATTTTCATATTTCAGACTTGTAAACCGTAACTTTACCAATATGTATTCATTATAAAGATGCCTTTCGGTATTTAAATAGATTTTACGTTTATATCTCTCTCTTTTGGGTGAGTAATTTTATGTACATTCATGTACCACACCATATGTAGAGTTATCATTTTTTCCTATTACAAAAATATTTTAAGGTAGCCCTGAAAATCAGTTGAATAATTGAAAATGCTCACAAAAATGTCTCTGAATTTTAATAATGGATATATATACCCACGTTATTTCTTCAAAGTCCATCATTTAAATTAATCATATTATATGGAGGAAATTATAAAAATCTCTAATATTTTTTTCAGGATATGCCAATCAAAGTACCCTTTATATTTTCTGATTGAAAATTGTTCAAAAAATATATTTTACGATAAAAATTATAGGTATCCAGGTATTTAGAGAAAATTGCCTGTTTTTCATACGTTTTCACACGACACTTTAGTTTTTTTATTTAGTTCATTTTTTATAAAATTCATATAGTGTAAAACATTTGTATTATCGTTTTTAGACGCCACAGATCATCTCTACATTCAATTCATCCTGATAAATTGATCACTGCTTGGTATTAGAGACTAGAGTAAAGGGAATTCGATGTCTATGAACATGTATTTATTTTTGTTCTTCGTGGGGTATATACAGAAGTCAAATTTTTAAAAGACAATTTAAACGACTGAAAAGAATCTTGAATCACATGGAAAAGCAGAAATATTGAAAATTGTTGCACGAAAAGCTTTCAATTTCAAGCTTAATTTTGAGACTTTTTAAATAAACCAACTATTCAAATACACTGTAGTTATCCTTCCTGGCTGAGGATCGAATATCCTTAAAGAAAGGTAACTCTCGGTGATGGATGCTTACTGAGATGAAAATATGCATTTTTTCACCAACACATATAATAGAAGAATCATATATATAACATAACATATATATATTAACATCCAGTGAATATTTTCTTCTTTATTTCTTAATTAGAAGAAAATCATTGCCATTAATCATAGTACAATCAATCAATCAATCAATCATTTATTTGAATCTCTTCACCATTTTACAATAGTATACAGAGGCCACAAAAACATATAGGTGATTTTATATATAACAGTATATCATCAATAAGAAAACAACGATATTTTTGCGAGTAAGTATGCCAAAATTATAAAACTAAACATTGAGACTTTAAAAAATGTTATTACTGAAAGAATTAGAGTAGAAAAATATCTTCTGTTAAAAAATTGTAAATCTGATGAATTTGAAAGACACTGGCAGGAAATAGTTGAAAACCTTTAAAATTTTCTTACCGTTACCTGTTCAATAAAGTGTGTGCCCTCTCATCTTTCTCTCGCTCACTTTCTCATTCTTTCCCCCTTTCTCTCCCCCTCTCTCTTTCCACATAAACTTTCACACTAGTTTTTATTATTTCTTTTTTTGTTTTTGCTTTATTATAAACCTTCTTGTATATGTATTTATATATACGTCTGTTTCATATTTGTATAATTTGTGTGAAAGTTAAAATAAATTTTCTCAAACAAAAAAAACAAAAAAAAAAAAAGAAAGAAAAGAAAACAACGATAAGCATACTGTCCTGTATTTATTTTTGAAAGTGGCTCTTTTATCAACGAAAAGTAAATTGACATTCGATGTTTAATTGCTTTATTTTACTTTTGATAATTAAATGTATTTGTAAATATATAATAAAATGCCTTTCTTTGTTTGATAGTATTGGAATTAATATTTGAGATATTGCAAAAAACAAATACACAATCTGCATAAACGGTTTTTTTTTTTTTGCAACAACTACAATATTTATCATCTTCGCAATACTAGGGGCCCCGAGTCAAGAAACGATATCCCACGGCAACGTGTCGACTTGGGACCCCTGGTGTTGCTAGGATGCTGCAACATAATTCCCATAAAAACAAGCAAAGAGAGCATTTCATTATTTATTAAATATTTCCACCTAAAAAGCAGCTCTCCGTTTGCTTTTCTAACATGAACTGAATATATCTGACATATAATATTTTCATAATTACACGTATGTACATATGTATACATTGAATAATGAATGTCATACCATCGACACAGATATTGAAAGTATGAATTTTTGGAGAATGAAAGGGTAAGGTTCCTTTGTTTGTAACATTTCAGATTTCTTGATAAATAGAATTTTGTTTTAAATTGCAAGTATTGAACCTGCACAAACAGTTTACTTTCCTGTAACATATCCTTGAGTATCTTATGTCCTTATTATGTAAAAGATGTTTGTAGTTTGTTGTTGCAAACTTCTAGATGTCAAGATGGAGCTTCTATATATATATATAAACATGTAGTACCTCTATTTTCTTCTCTACACTGTTGGATTCTTTTCGTATCAGTGTTTTAGCTTTACAACTGTAACTTTTATTGACTAAGGGCATTCTTTCTAAAACCTACACTGATAGTCGAATTAAATTATCCCTCCACGTGACATGTGTCTTCTTGAATTTTGAAGCATTTTTTTTTTAAATTCCAGATTTGCTAATAATTTGAACTTTTATTATAAATAAAACACCTCCCGCCTCTCCTTCATTTAATCCTGAAGCTTATGGACATTTTTTCACAACTTGAATATATTTAGCATTAGTATGAATTACACATATTTCCCCCCGCTTTCGCGAAAGCGAGGGGAAATTACTAGTAATTCTCATTCGTCTGTTCGTCTGTCACAAGACCTTTCAAAATGAACTATGACCATGACCTTGAAGTTTGACTAACTTTTAAAAAAAACTTTAAAGTTGGTCATAACTTTTGGATGAGAAGATTTAGGGCTTTCACCTTTCACGTGTGTATATTACCTGTGACAAGACCTTTCTATGTATACTAAGATTTTTGAACCTGTGACGTTGGCCTTTACGTTTGACATTCTTTTCAAAAATGTTACTTTTTCCTTATAACTTTGGATATAGAGAAGAGATAGGGCTTTTATATTTTTGGACATTTGTATTACCTGTGACACGAAATTTCCGAGCGTTGACATTCCCTTGACCTTGACATTCATGTTTGACCTTATTTTTAAAAAAAAATCAATTTTGGTGATAACTTTTGAATGACATTTGATAGAGCGTTCGTATATTTAACACAATATGCCATAAATAATGACTTCTCAACCACAGAGACACTGAAAGCGGGGGAGGGAGCACAGATCTTTGCATTTGCTTGTTCCCATTAGTATAGCTGTTGAATAAGTTTAAGCACCATTCTGGGGAAAAACTGCTACATATAGTCGTTTGTTATTTTTTCAGATAATCTCGATTTCATCATGTTCGGTATTTTTGTGCGTAAATCTTTCTCGGTGCATGTGACAACTAAGGATGTGTTATGCATTGTAACTCGTAATAGACTGAACTGTAGGAAGTTGTTCTGAATCAAAATTAAGGACAATGTGAGTAATGTGTTATTCATATTACCAGTAATTCATAAATTTCCAGTGCACCAGATATTGTTTAATATATCAGTCGGTACATGTATATGTGGACTTGCATTTACAATGAACCCCGATTATTATGGGTGTTGTTTCAAGAACAATTACAAGAGTTTGGGCATGTTGGGTGAAATATCATTTAAAAATTATTTTAAAAGAATTCTTGAAAAGCGCATAAGCGAAGATAACGAATAAGATTGATAACTTCGACTTATCACATCATAAACAGATGCACTAAATAGTGAGCAAAAAAAGTCATGTCTGGAAAGAAACACCTGGGGTGATATGTGGACATCTTGATATTTTGTCCTTGGGGGATTCGGTCATTTTACTGTCACTGATGTTCTTTCACCCGTGACATTTGTCTGATATAAATGGCATACCAGACTGCGACTTGCTAGGGGGTTCCTTTGTAATTGTTTTAAATACCGCTAAATATGCTTACATGTATACACTTCTCAGCAGGTGTAATGACCATTAGGTGGGCAGTGACATTCCCTACTTAAATGTTAATCCTTAGTTTATTTCCTAGAATTGTCAACTATTGTCATGCCAGTAACCTCATTCAAAATTACAGACTGAATGTGAAATATGTTTTACATTCCTTCAAAAAATCTCTTAAGGATAGACGTAAAATTTCTGTGCGTGATATTTATTTCTAAATTATTAGATGCATCCTTCCTTTGAAAATTATTTTAAAAGTTAGTACTTCTTATAGTCCCAAAAAGAGGAAGCTCATGACTTACACCTAAAGGAGAACATGTAGCGATGAAAATATACTGGGACAGTTTTATATGTGTTAAATTCGTATGCAAACATTATATTTGAAAACATCCTTGTTGTTTAACCCATGATCTAGGACCAGACTTTTTTATGATTTTGAGGGGAAATGGTGTGTCCAAACTAAATTAAATCAAATAATTAAGAAAAAATGTCTTAAAAATCTGACATATCAAAACCGGCCTATGATAAAATAAATTCATATCTTTATGTTATCATTCTTGACATCAATGGAAAGAGATATAAGTTAGTGAACAAATGACAATGAAGACAGCTTTTTAAAAATGCAAGTTTTAATATCGCAATAAAATGCACAAAATAAATAACGAATATTACATCATCTCACATTTAGTCTATTCATTTCACATTTAAATCCACAATACAACTTTAGAAGAAATTGATAAAAATTCGAGATTCTAATCATACCAAAAGAAAAACTCTTTAATAAATCAACAGTTGTAAAATAATTTAAACATCAGATACCAATGCATAATAGCAGGATGTGTGTTATATTTTAACATATTAAATATGATGATTATTATGATAATGAATAACAATGGTGTCTTTTTTTTTTAATTAGGAATTTGAAAATTAACAAACCAAATAAAGACTTAGTGAAGAAACTTCCTCAATCCAACTCTTGTAATATGGCAGTAACAAAAAAAAATCCACTGCTTGCTTAACTAGATATCCTCTCTCTCCCTTTTAAAATAACATATTCTAAAATTCAGATACCACTTTACTTATTTGTTGCTATTCTTCTGCAAACGTTTATGCAGCTCATTCATAATTCTGTTTATCTTTGGTTTTTCATTCACACTGCATTCTTTTTCACCTGAGTAAGGAATTTCATTTTCAAGCATGCACCATTATAAAGGATAGTAAAACAATTATTAAACGAAGTTCTTTCAAAAAAGGCTCTTCAGTTCCATAAGATAGATGGTCCTAAAACACATTGCATAGATAGATAGTGATGGTAATCAGATTTTTAAGGGACCACTAAATACATTGTATGAGCTGAGATCTTAGAAACATTAACATATTACCAGGTAAATAGGCAACCATTAACAGTGTGTAACCGGTATTTACAATAGTAGTTCTGTTACTATGGGTAAATTAACTCAGGTATTGCACATAAAATGCTGATGGAATAAAATGTTACGTAACTATTTACATTTTACAGACTTGAAACTGGTAACAATTGCTAAAATTTACTTAAAAATTGAAAAGAAAAGGTCATTTCTATTCATATATATATAAACATGTATAAGATCAAATACAAGAAAAACATTTGTAGCTATTATTTTAAAAGTAAGTTTATAAACATTCGGTGGATAAATACTTTTAAAAGAGTTTTTTTGTAATTTCCCAACAAAACAATGGATTATTAAAAACTCATGCACCAATAAATGTTTGCAAGAAAAGCAATTACCATGTTATCATATCAAAATATGAGGTATTTTACACATGTTAGTCTTTCACTATTGATAACATTATATATACAAGGCATAACAACAAACTTTTTTTTTTGGACATCTAACTTAAAACATTATCTAACAATTCTTTTTTTACATTCCAAGTAACAGTGGAATGATTTTTATAGTATACCACAATCTACATACAACACAACAGGTGATAAAATTTAATGCTTGTCTTTGACACAATTAAAATGTGCAGAAATATGAATATGGAAATTTTACTTAAATCAGTTTCAAGCATAATTTTACCCAATTCACCTAAACTAAAACAAAATCTGGAAAAGGATATAAATAAATGACAAAGATATATTTAAAATCAGAGGTGTAAGGGACTATATTTGGCAAAATGTTCAGTGCTTCATCTGCTTGTTGTTGAAGGTGCGTGCTGATGGGGTTTGGATTCTGTTTTTCTGACTGTATTTCTTGCCATTACGAATCATATTCTTGTTGTGTCTATCTAAGCTGCCATTGGAGAGGTTACGAGTTTCCTTGTACTGTTTGACCCGCTGAGCAGACCTATAGGCCTCGGCTTGAGCAAGAATTCCACAGCGAGCTGCCACTGCGTTAGGCCGCCTGGGAGCCTGTCGGACAACTTGTCCTTTACTGTTTCTTGGACGGAGGCCTCGTTTGGCCACAACATTGCTGAAATTATCATTGGAAGACTCGGAGAGATTGCTGTCCTCGCCTGAACTGCCTCTGGAACAGTGACTATTGTACACAGACATACTGGGGTGTTCTATGAGAAGGTTCTCCATCTCTGACATGGGAACCTGCGATGAAGGGCCGCCTGCAGTAAAACAAGGAGGTGGGGTTAAAATCCAACTTTCATGCATGCGCAGAAAGAACCTGGAGTTAGGCGTGGAGGCGCCAGACGAGCTGGGCGTGCCATGGCCCACACCAGTGTCGCTGTCACTATTATAGGGGGAATGCCCATACACACGACCTATTGATGGTACAGTGACACACGTAGTCTTATCTGCAAGGAGAAATTCTACTTTGCAGTTTTACTAGGGTCTATTTCAGGAAGTTAGATCAAGCCAAAAAAATTTATTTTATTTTTTTTTCTGAAGCACAATTTCTTGACACGTTATCTTTTAATATACATGTACTGTAGATTTTGCTCTCAAAATAACACCTGGAGATTTTATCGATTTTCTTTTCAAATTATTCTTTTAATTTTACATGTTGAAAAACTTTGATTTTTTTTATTTAATTAAAAATTATATATGTTATCATGTTGATATGTTGTTTTTTGTTTTGTTTGTTTGTTTGTTTGTTTTTTTTTTTACTTTTTTATGCAAAATTACAACACCCAGGAAATATAGTATACAGACTTAGTCAAATGCTAAGCTATATCAAAAGATATGACATGCTCTACAGCACCATGAAACTATGAGGGCCCGGTCAGCTAGTTTGCTAAAGTTTGTGCAAATATACTATATGTGTACTTATTTCATTATATATTCAATATTTTTTTCTGATTGCACATGCAACCCTGAATTAGTTATATTGATAAGTGTTAAAATCTATGTACATTATATTTAGAATCATTTTATGTTGGTATTTATGAAAAACATTGGCCAAAGAACCAGTCAAAATAAGTACACAATTAATATAAGGTGTGCGGATCATTATAACCAATGATGGGACACCATCACAAAAAGCATGCAAACATTAAGACCACAATAAATTACTTAAACAGTATGCTTTATCTGATTTATAGAAAAAAATAAATTTATATAGAAATTATGATAGATTTTGCAGTAATAAGGTTATCTTCTTCATATTAATTGAACATGCATTGGAAAATGAATGTGTTAAAGGGAATTAACTCCTACAGTTCCATTTGTTTATACCTTGTACATTGACAATTAGCCAGTCATCATCTTTGGCGGGGGCTGTCTCCAGCTCCATCTCTTTAACAGGTTCCTCTTCAGGCTGGGAGGATCCAAACAAATAGTTGGCCACACTGCTGAACATATTGGCACAAGGGGTGGATCTAGCTGCTTCAGTTGTTAGTGGTGACGTGGTTGTGTCTAGGTATCTCAGTGTTTAGTGAAGGTTGATCTTGTATATATATATCTCGGTTGCTAGTGGAGGGTGTTCTTGTCTTGATCTAAGCAGTAATTCTTTAATTCTGTGATTCTCTGTAAAATACCAATGCAATAAAATCAGTTGTCAGTTCAAATATTTAAATATCAATGAGTAAAATTCAAACAATTAATTCATATCATTTTCTTTAAATTGAATTCAATTGAATTAATTTGTAAATTTAATGATAACAAGTATATAAAACAAATAAAAAAACATGAAACTTGACCTGATAAATTAACTTTCATTAAAGTCCATTAAAAGTATTAAAAGTTAACATGCTAGAGTGAATTTTATCAAGTAATTTTGTATTTCAGTTTTGATCACATGTACAATTGCATAATACAACTACCTGGTTTAATACCTATGCTGTCATAAACAGGGGTAAGAATTCAGTCAACCATGAATCATTAGGTAACATGCCTGACTGTGCAATACAGTATGTAATGTAGTCATACATGTACTGGAGAAATGATTTCACTCCCTATTACACAATGTGGTGCAAATTTTACTAAAATATACAGTATCTAATGGGAAAAACTGTTTGACTCCAAAGAATATACATGAATTTTCCTAAAAACACCTCTTCTTCATAAGGCTAATACAGATTATTGTACGTATATATGCTAAAATGAAATAACAATACCTATATTGTTGACTTCTCAATTAGAGGTCTATTGTTATATTTTTTCACTCAATAGGAAGAAAACAATACCTATTTTGGTTGTTTGGCATTAAAATGTCCTGTGGTGCTCCCTGAGCTTAACCAACTGACACCCGGCAAGTAACTTTAAATGCCCTGATGGCCTCATAAGTTTACTTTTCAAGGTAAAACAGAGTATTGCGGGTAATGATGCAATATGGAAAATTTGTTTAGAAGGAATTACATGACTAGTCATGCATGTATACGTTAGACTTTGACATTTCATAAATATTTGAGGATATATAACTACAGACTGTGGACAAAAGTATCGGAACGATTTACGTCGTCGTTTTATATTTGGAAAATACTCGCGTTTGATTCGATGCTTAAAATAGCCGTATTACGTAAAAGCTAATAAATATAAATTACAATTTTTGAAAGAAGAAACAATTTTGCATTTCTCTGATTAAAACAAAGGTTATTTTTTAAAACTTACCTTAATATTTTGTGATGTATCCTTTGGCCCTACGTACCGCGTCGATTCTTGTGGGGAGAGATCGATATAAATTTTGAATTGTTACGCAATCAAACCGAGTCCAAATTGAAAATATTTTATCATATAATTGTTCCACAGAAGTTATTTCCTGCATGGATTGTTCTATTTTTCTTTTAATCTTTAACCATAAATTTTCTATGATGTTAATACGGGGCTCTGCGCTGGCCACTCCATTGTATTGATATGGCTGTTTTCCATGAAAGCTTTCGTTGCCCTAGACCGATGAACTGGTGCATTATCATCTTGAAAAATATAATTATTGTCCGGAAAGTGTCTTGCTATCACTGGCCATAGATTGTCATCTATAATTTGAATATATTTATCTGAATTTATGTTTCCCTCCACACGTGTTAATGTCCCGACGCCATGATAGGTTATGCAACCCCAAACCATCACGGAAAGTTTCTTGTTTTTTATAATAATTGGTGAAATGCACTCTGGTCTAAATGCTTCGTCACTTTTTCTCCAGATGTAAACTTTATTGTCACTGCCAATAACAACTTGACTCTCGTCTGAAAAAATTACCTTTTTCCAGTCTTCGTCTGTCCATGTTGATTTCGCACGACACCATGCTACTCTCCGCTGTCTGTTTACAGGGGAAATCCTTATTTTTTTCTTACAGACACAGCGATGATATTTTTGATTCTTCAAAAATCGCCACACTGTCTTTTTAGACACATTTCTGTTTTCATTGTTGTTGAATGTTTCCGTCAAATCAGCCAGCGGAGTTTTCCTGTTAGTTTTTACTTCTCGCAAAATTTTTCTCCCGTCACGATCGCTCAAACTTTTTTTCCTACCTGTTTTCGGGGCAGTTTTTACAGTTCCTCGTTCACAAAAATTTTTATAAATTCGATGCACAGTTGTTTTAGACATTTTAAGCATATCTGCAACTTTTTGAAAAGAATTTCCATTTTGAACTAATAAAACAACGGATTTTTTAAGACCATCCGATGCATAATGACGATTCTCAGCCATGATTTTTGGGGACAGATTTTACCACAGGCACCTGACGTTACTTATTTTTCTTTTAATATAAAAAATATACACATACCGAATAATAAACAAGGTACCCATCGAAACCCGCCATCTTGGATTTTCGAAGTAGGTCATCACTTGTATTTTCGTCTGAAACTCCGTCAAATAAATTCCCTGCAACCATATTCTTTCTGTAGCCAGTCTTTCGAGGTCTAAACTTACGGACACTGCAGCCAGGAAGGCGCATTACACTTGCAAATATTGAAAATCCCTCGTCAGACTCGACCTACTGCTTCAACATTCCGAGAAATCGCCAAAAGGGGGCCGGAAGTTTACATCAATATGCTAATGGGAATTCCGTATTTGTCAGTTTTGTGGTGGATCTAAAGCGGGGTGTCATAATTACTTTGAAATTTTAATGAATATTTCGATTATAGAAATGAAAAAAATGCAAAATGGGAAAAATAAAACACTTCTTATAAATATACCTGTAAAATATACTATATTAATCTATACAGGTCGTTGCGTTCGAAACAATTTTGAATAAAAGAGGGGGGGGGGCTTAAAAAAATCAATAACAAATCATCTAGAGTTAATTGAATCGTTTTCAAAAAACAATAGACTGCAAACCATCCAGTTATATATATGTATACATATATACATGGCATATGCTTAATTGAAAAAGGAGAAGGATCACACTGAAAAAAGGATATGTAATGAAATCAAATATAAGCCTATGCAACATGTATATGTATAATCTGTCACCAAGAAAAAAATAAAAATGTCGCCATGTCACTACTTTATTGCAATACATAAAATTGCAGATCTCAACATTCCCTGGGATAATTTTAGTGTGGACCCCCCCCCCCTCTCACACACGTGCGTACATACTTATAAAGTCAATCTTCTGCACGGATAGCGCTCAATCAGGGCATCAATAATGACAGTGTTATTAATTATATTTAGTGCATGTAAGTAGGGCCTTACAACCAACTCAATTTGTCTCGAAAATGTTCATTGATCAGCTAGCATGATCAGGCCGATCTCCGACATTTACAAAATATAATCGCTTTATTAATCAAGATATATCAAAATTATTTTGAGAGAAATAAAAAGAATGTTCTTACATGTATATTACGTTGTATTATTGTCTGAAATATTGTTTTTGGAATAAGTACTAACTTCCGCCGGTTTTTTTAAAAATAAATCACACAAATATATTGACCAATCAAAAAAGGGCTTTCCCTAAGAATTTGAAGTCGTATGTAAACTTCCGGCCCCCTTTTGGCGATTTCTCGGAATGTTGAAGCAGTAGGTCGAGTTTGACGAGGGATTTTCAATATTTGCAAGTGTAATGCGCCTTCCTGGCTGCAGTGTCCATAAGTTTAGACCTCGAAAGACTGGCTACAGAAAGAATATGGTTGCAGGGAATTTATTTGACGGAGTTTCAGACGAAAATACAAGTGATGACCTACTTCGAAAATCCAAGATGGCGGGTTTCGATGGATACCTTGTTTATTATTCGGTATGTGTATATTTTTTTTATTAAAAGAAAAATAAGTAACGTCAGGTGCCTGTGGATTTTACTTACTTTTAGATTGCAGACGATAAATAATGACGTAGTGAATGTAAACAGGAAGTAGTCATCAACCTAAATACCCAAGGTGTAGCATCAAATCGTATCTACACCGAAAATGCCAGCTATAAATAACGCGAACATGTGCATCAATAAATACACTAACGTAAATCGTTCCGATACTTTTGTCCACAGTCTGTACATGTATTTACTTTTTACTTTAAAGAAACTCAAACTGAAGAATATACAGTATGGATTTTTGAAAAACTTTTTTTTTTGTGGAAAAATAAAGGAAGGCACTCAATTTGAGGTTAAAAATTTCAGTTTTAATATAGATATTTAAAATAAATTAAGAATCATTTTCTTTTAATAAAAAAATAAAGATATATCTTTATTGTATATTTATCAAAATTATTTAAAACATGCATCTTAAAGAATCTCATTGGTTGGTTAATTTATATACATGATACATGTAACGTAAGACCTATCTAAAAATACACAGAAATGCTGCATCAGCCATTTATGCATCTAAAAATAGCTATATAGCCAGGAATTGGAAAGCTGAAACAGAATTTTTATTGCACAGTTTCCAATTATTTTAACAGAACATTTTACATGATGATTATAGAAACTCTCAACCATAAACCAATATACTCCGAGAAATCAATATATTGATCAGAGCGTTGCTAACTGATTTTGCAAATGTAAATCCACGGGCAGACATCATTTTCACCAAGAAACTACTTAGCTATTTCAATTAAATTTTCCAATTTCCAGGTCTATGCATCATATAAAGGATAAACATGTTCCGTATTTACAAAGGACGGAGTAAGTTAATTTGATCGATCAAGATTCAACAAGCACAACTCAACAAAAAGAGGATCCGCCCGAATCTGGACAAAGAACGCGTCAACGACTGACCTGTTTAAAACAGGAAAATGCATACCACTGATGTTATCCGGTAAAACAAAGCACTTTTGTTTATTCTACGCATACAACTGATTCAAGAAAATGCTTGCATTTTTATCATTGCACCGATTTTATAACAGCGTATGTACAAAACAAACTGGCAGCCATTATGAAGGTCAAATCGATGCAGCTGTCAAACTTGAAGACTAAAATTTACAATGATAATGGCGATAAATGGTGGTCATACTCACGTATTAACAGTATTTAGACGTCTTTCAGCAAAACTAATCAAACTTAGTTTCAAAATTCGATAATTTTCAGTGAATATTTCGTTGTATTATTCCTCTGTTTTCCTCTCTCAGCTGACGACTCTAAAATAATCGACGCAACAGTGTTTACGTTTGATGGCGTAATCTGATTGGTCAATTTTCCGATTGTCACGTCCTTATAAGGTAACTTCATGAATATTAATAAGAATCGATGAACCCATTATAGCAACGGATCTGCGCGCGCAGTTTCTGTCATCCGTGAATGTTATGAATAGATCGTGATTGTAAACCTCGTTCCCTTTCTACAATCGTGATGTAAACAAAGCATTCAGTACCCTAAGTAAAACTATCTTCGTATTTATATTTTATTCATTGCTGTCGAATTTCTAGCTGAAAAAATTAGAGTAAGATTTTAAAAGCCATGTCCAGGTCATTGAACTACATGGTTCGAGAAAAAAATAATCCAATGATATAATAGGTGTACTTGTGGCGGATCTGGTGGTACCGCTTGCAAGTTAGTAGGCAGGAGTTATCTCTCCATGATTTTGCTTATAAAATTATAAACTCGAAAGAAACTTACATAAAGATAGGCCTGCAGCATCCAAATTAATATTTTGGCGAATTATTGTCCTGAACCAATGATATATTTTATGCATCATGAAAAAATATAAAATCGCTGTAAAAGGAAAATACAGTATATTTTCCACATGTTCGAGAAGTACAATTATTATTCCCCGAAAGAATAATCATAAAAGGTACTTTTGATGAATCGTAAGAGGCATATGTTGCAACAGGGAACCTGCCTTTTTCCCCCAAACTTATATGTACATGTAGACCTACATGTATAACATCTTAATTTATACTATTAAAAATGTTTATTGAAAGGCCATTACATTGCCCATCCCCTCCCCATGCACTTTTTGTTGCAATATAGTCATATAGTAGTAAATTTGGAATTTTGGAGGTAAAAGATTTCGAAACCAACCCCCCTCCCCGAGTTCGGGCATTACATCTTCTTTTTCCCTCTTTTTTCGGCCTGGGCTTAAGTCATACGTTTTTCGGGAAAAATATTTCCCTGGCTGATCATTTAAAAAAAAAAAAACGACAGTACATCCTTTTAATTAATTCAAAGATAGCTTACATCAATTTAGATTCAACTTATTTTTCTCTGTAAATGTACGACCGAGTAAACTGAATTAATATATTTTTCAGCCTTTCCAAATTGATTTAATACAAGTATTATCACTCATTTTTTTTATTTATTTAATTTTTTTAATTAGGATTTTATCATATTGTTCCTGGAGAAATTTCGAAGATGAGCAGTTTTGGAATAGCAGACACGTATATATGGGTTTAAACATCTTGGATAATAAATCAATGCAGTATATAGTTGAGGAAAATATTCACCAAGGTCATCTGTACCACAGGCATCAAACTGCCTTGAATTTGTGACCCGAGTATATATTAAAGATACTCAGTATACTATAGGAGGTCAACAATTCAAGCGAGTTTGATGCCTGTGGTCTCGTACACTAAACTCTCTTTAGGAGTTAACTCTCTTTGTACAGTATAATCATATACAGAGACAATTATACCCCTGTTCTTTAGTAATGACCAAAGGCGCATGATTTCAGGATAATCCCGCTGTATGTTGTGTTTTTCTTAAATCTAGACTTGTCTGAGTACAACACCTAAAATTAAAAATAAACCGCTGAATACAGAAATGTGACATTTTCAGATATACTGTATATGTACCACAGGCGCTAGACCTTTTAAACCATGGTACTGTGAGCACTAAGCACACCAAATGATACGGTATAAAAAATGCGCATCCCATATGATTATAATGACAAAGTCCATGTTTTGCTTTTGGGGACTGTTACGCTTACGCGTATCCATCTCTAAATCAGCAACTTCTCTTATAGCTGCAGAACTGTAGCTCCCCGAAAAATATTGACGGACCGGTGAGGTACAGTGCCACCCATTGAAACAATATATATTGCGCCCAAAAAGTTGCGCCTGGTTCTGGATTATTTCCTCCAAATTCTTACCTCAGTTGCAAAAAAAGCTTGTCAAAAAAATTACTTCCTCCTCTGTCAAGTGCTCGTGTAGTTGACATCTGCAATAAGCACACTGGACCGGATTATCTTGCAAACCCAAATGGCAGTATTTAAATAAATTTTCGATGATTTTCAATTTCAGGGCCAATGGGACGCAATTAACAACAGTTATACGGAATGTTTTGTTGTAGAAACAGTACAAGAATATGTTAGGAACACAACGTTAGTAATATTCTGAGATGACAGTCTTGAAAACGCTGAGAAATTAATCGAGAAATGCACACTTTTTTTGTGCGCAATAAATACTAGCATTCAGTTTTTTTCTTCAGTTGGTTGCACTGTACATAGCTCTTCCAGTCTGTCAATGTATATTTTTCAGAGAGCTACGTATACCATACTATGGGAGGCAGGGTATCATTTAGTGAGCTAAGTGCTCACAGTACCTTAATCCGAGATTCCTCTGACTCTAACCTCCGCTTTTATATTATGAATTGTGCGGGGGCACAAGTCATGATATAAAAGCAAGGGTTAGAGTCAGAGGAATCCTGGATTAACAGTACTTCAAACTACAACGAAGAGACATCTTGTCAAACTCATCTTCTTGGGCTTTTCGGACAATCTCGGAAAAACTCGGAACATCTCGATGTTTTTTCCACTTCTCGGAAAGGCCCGAAAATTTGTTTGAATTAATGCAATATGATATGCACACAATCTAATGCTACTTTGTTCTACCTAAATCTCTTTATAGTGAATGAATGTGGACAGGACTCATCCCGTCTTAATATAAACCCTAGCTGCAGAACTGTAGCTCTCCGGGAAAAAAAAATATTGACAATTTAAACCGGAGAGCTGCAATGCCACCCATTAAAAATCTGTATATTTATTGCGCACAAAAAAGTGTATGTTTCGATCTCGATTTATTTCTCCATGTTTTTAAACTGTCATCTCAAAATATTACTAACCATGTGTTTCTAACATATTTTTTTTACTGTTTCTACAAGCGAAACATCCCTTATACTTGTAAATAGCCCTTCTGGCCCTGAAATTGAGATCGTCGAAAATTTTGTCTATTTATCAATTTATACTGCCATTTTGGTTTGCACTCTTGATAATTCTTTCCGAAGCGCTTCATGCAGATGTCAACCAAGAGAGTACTAAATGATAGAGGAGTAAGGATTATTCTTAGTCTATCTTTTTTGCGATTGGGGTAAGAATTTTGAAGAATTAATCCAGAACTAAGCGCAACTTTTTGTGCGCAAAAATATACAGTTTTTACGATGGATGGCACTGTGGCTCTCCGGCCTGTCAATATATTTTTTTTCGGAGAAATAGTTCTGCAGCTATATACTTCCCTGGTTCAAGGATATTTTTATTTGTCTTCTTTCATAAATTAGTCTTAGTTTAATTACAATGCAGTCCTTATGCAAACCAACCAACAAACAAAGAAAATATATCGTAGAATTGTCGTTTTATTAGGGGGTAGGGGGCGGGTCATGATTAAAACAAACTTGACTCAGCTACACTGTACCTTACGATGCTTTCTTATAAACACGATTAACAATGACTTTGCTGCATGTTCTTGAGATTTTTGAAGATGTTTCCTATATATTTCTATGTAAAACTTTGAGCTCCCACTGTGGACCCACCCTACCCCTGGAGGTTAATTTTTTAACAAATGTGAATCTGCACTACTTCAGGATGATTCCACATAATGCCAGTAATTCTTCACGAATACGTTATTATCCTCTATTGGAAGAAGACGTGGCCCAAACTTTAGTCTCCTTTACCCGAGGATACTTTATGACAAGTTTATTGAAAATGGAAATTGGCTGAGTGGTTCTTCAGAATATGAAAATGAGAAAAGTTTATAACGAACAACGACGGGAGACACAAGGCAAATTTCGATCAGAAAAGCTCACAAAAATTGAGGCTTCGGCTCAGGCGAGCTAAAAAGAAACAAGACAAGCTGTTACATGTAATTTAGTTAGCATCTGAATATTTCTTTTTATCTAATGATATTCACAGTTTTTGAAATACATATCGTACCCTCCTCCTCCCCAAATGCCAATTAATCATAGCGTATAAGTCCGCCCTGCAGAACAATAGCTACTCAGATTCTACGATGCATTTAGTCCTAATGAGTCTAGATTTTTGCGAAACATCTTCATTTTGAATTGCATGTTTCTCAGATCTGAACTCGAATTCCTCGAACCTAACACTAACTACCTAAAGCGTAGCAATGTAATGAATTATCGAAGCAAAAGGCAATAAAGTAAGCAGATTTATAGAACATTACATGTACTTTATTTCTGTCCACAAGTGTTACTTAGCATTCAGTTCCCGAGTCAAATAGAGTCCTAATTGAACACAACAAGGATTCAAGGAACATTATCTATAAACTAATCCAGGAATTCTTCCAACAATAGATGATTGATAGTTATGTCTTAAGAAAAATGTATTACGGACCAGAAACTGCAGATAATAAAGTTAAAAACATCTCAATTTCCACGACAAGGAGTTAATGGCTATATAAGATTGGGAGTAAATCAAGACAGGGTTAACTGTCCGGCGGAATCTCGCATTTACCGTCAAAACGTGTCACTTTCACGCGCTAATTGATATGAATGACTTGTCGATTTCTCTAATTTAATGCCGTCCATCAATTAAATTGTCATTTTGACCATGTTGGTGATGAATGACAAATGTATTTTGCTGAGATTTTTTTCACTTAAAAAACTCTGGACACCATGGAAACCGATTAAATGTAAAGGAGTAATTAACGACCCGTCTCAGGGGAACTCAACTCATTTCTAAACGAAGTTCAACTCCAGATGTTCGTCGCCTGTACTTACTGCAATGTACATTTTGGTGATGTTATATACAGTTTATAAAGACAAGAATATACATGTGTTAGCAATGGTTACTATGAACAATTTAAGTGTTAACTTGTAAAAATCAAAACCATTTCATTTTGCAGAAGTCTACCGAATGTACTATGTATATACGAGTACTAATTAGAATTTTGAGCATGCGCGAAATTGCAGTTTTTCTATTCAGAAGCAATCGGCAATCCTCGGCTGACTCCGCTCCATGCAAACCTGAGCTCCGAGTGATTCAAAAGTGGCCTCCATGCAAAAGACATTTACACCTTTTCTTCCCCAAGAAAACAAATGGCCCTACATGGAGTGGTTGTTTCCCATCTTGGATCTATATTTGTTTAACAACTTACATAAAGATTAAAATATCTTTATTTGTCCATTCAAATCAAAAATCATAGTCATAGAAAAATATCACTACAACCTCTCTTTCATTCTTCCGATCTTTCTCATCTGACATCTACAAATTCACACAAAAGAAAAGTAATAGAGTTACATTTATTCGTACACATGTTGCATAAAATGCCATTCCATGCCACAAATAAGGTACAAACAGATTTTAATATATATGTTCCCATCCTCACACATGCACCTGAATCGTGTCCTTTGCTCCCACGAGTGGATTCAGAATCAATATGACGCTGTGAGGATGACATGGTCCCTGTATATAACACACGTATACCTCCAAATAAGTACATACTAGGATAATAGAGTGTGAGTGCATGATAATCAAATTTCATGAATTTGAATTCATATATACTGTCATCTTTGAAAGCCAAGGCTTTAAGGTCCAATCCCCATAAACAGCTATGGGGAGCAGAGCAGACCGAAAAACTTTCGCTAGCGAAGATGATATACTGTAAAAATGCAATAAAACACACACCAAGTGAAGAAGTTCAGAACCTTACAAAAATGTAAATCTGATATGAAATCCAGAAATCGTAGCTGCAGCGTGAATCGGAACATCGGTGTATTTACTACCCTTTACCCACGGCATACAGATTTAGAGCAAAGATTTTAAAACAATTATTGAATAGATGGATATTAAAATACAAAACAGGAAGCAATTTCTTAAGCACATATGTAGCTTCAGATTTGTTTTACACATACATGTAAATTTTTGGGTTTAGTCTTAATTGAAGAAAGAAGTTGTCACGTGATGTTAAAGTTGTACATCGTCTGCTCCTCTTGAGATGGCTTCCAAAGTCTGAGTGCTGATGCTGGTACCGTTAGCTAGCGTCTGGGTGGCGCACGTAGAGCGACTGATGGTACTACTAAAAGAGGAGGAGGGCCGCAGTCTATTCATCATTTCCATATCTGTAACAAGAAATATAGATTAAAACAATGCCAGCACAGTTTTAATAACTGCATGGTTATTAACGTATGTATAGAGCACACTTATCCCACTGTCTCAAGGTTACTTAATTATCCCCTCACAACAGGGTCGGAGGGTATATATTAACGCAATAGCTTGTGTTCGTTTGTGGGCGAGTGAGTTTATTCTTTGTGAAACGGAAGTGACGTAATTTCCATCGGGATCGACATGTCGCACGCTGATTTGATTTCTTATATGCTCGTTGCGAGGGGGATGCTCTGCATTGCGATGTCCTTTTTTTTTTTATTTTTTAGTGAACAAAACCGAAGAAGGATCCATCCAAATCCGATTCAATATTTCAATATCTAAAATTTAAAATTTCTGGAAGACAAAATAATAGACAAACGGTTATGCCTCCAGTTTCATACGTGAAAATGTAATAAAAACCCTTCAAATGAGAGAGAGAAGACATTCAAGACTGGGGGCTGTATCCTGTCTAATAAAAGATCAATGGATATCGCTTTCATATTCCGTCATACTAATTAACACGTTAGGAATCGATACCATCTTCTACGCTAGAATTTATGGCACTTCCAATAACTGGATAATCAAATAAAGTGCTTCGACCACAGGACACAGTCAGGGAAGAACGAAGGACCAAGAATTATGCTTAACCTTTTCGGAACCCTGCTCTCCGCGCGATCCCCAAGACAATGATAAACATCTTTTCATTGACCAAATTAATTTGGTCCGTCTTATTCAATCAAGATTGTTTTTGTAATCGGCTTATAAATATGCGTGGTACCAAAGCAGCCACACATAACAAATATCTTTATAGAAGGAAGCATACAAATGACAAATTATTTCTATATTAACAATACGTCTTTGCAGCAACAGAAATTCCCTATTCCCATTAGGTCCAAGCAATCGAAATTATCAATTTTACATTAAATTCTTATTACTCAGTTTTTATTAATTTTAGAGATTTCAACACGTTCAAAGTATATGACTTCTTCAACATATAGTTCTTTGGTATTGCCGTGTTCTTAGAACTTAGATTTAGTTGGGCATTTTAGAGGTTTTGCATTTATTTGATTTTCTTAATTATCATAACTTCAAACAGATTGGGCGGTGTCAGGTTTATTTTACCTCTGTTATCTGACTTGGACAGATTGCACGGTGTCAGGTTAATGTCTTACCTCCATAATCGGACTGGACAGATTGAGCGGTGTCCTGTCGTCCATTAGAATGGTAACTAGAAGGTATACTGGAGTAGCAATTGTTTAGCTTTGGAGATGGCATAACGGGCTTTGCTGCTAACAGGCTCTGTCGGACATTTCTTTCCGGATGAAGAATTATAATATAAAGTTTTGTGGCAAACATACAAATCAGTCCTACCGTGGCACTTAAGCTTATGGAAAACGACATAGTTGCTATTCTAATGTGAATATTATGTTCAGTACTGAAATAGATTGACACAAATGCTAACCATATAATACAAGTTGTGTACATTGTAAATCCAATATACTTTGATTCATTGAATGCTTCTGGAATATTTCTCGTCAAAATAGCATAGAATGTACAAATAATCACGAGAACAATCGGGTAAGTGAAGCCAACCATATACCAGGCTCCAACCGCATCATTACACACAAGCTGATGGTCGTCACGGTCTGCATGATACGGTACAGCCCGGGGCGGACGAAGTAACAGCCACACAATTCCTACGGCATTCTGAAACGCTACAAACGCCCCACAGATAAATAGCTGAGATCGTGGACTGATGAATCGAGGTCGTTTTGAAGTCCTTTTACCTGCTCTGAAGATTCTAGATATTCTGTTGGTTTTTGTGAGTATGGCGGAATACACTATGGAGAATGATAATCCAATGCAGTACTTCTGAGCACCACAGGTGATCTCGCTTGGTTTTGAGACCAGTATAAAAGTCATGGCATAACACATAAAAATTCCAAATAAAAGAACAAAGCTTAGCTCCCGCCCTGACGCCTTAACTACTGGGGTATCATTGTATATGATAAAGATCACCATGACAACAGCTGTTGCTATGATACCGAGAGAAGCAAACGTCATGGCAACCAATGCTATGGCATCTGTATACCTACAAAATTTGAGATTACGCAATTGTGAAAATCGTTAGCCAAATATTGAATTAATTTAACACAGATCTACATGTACATGTATTTTCTAAATATTATAATACGTTTGAAACGTTGATTTTTGACATCTCGACTCCTCATAAGTCGAGAATTTATTCCTTCCAATACCAGTTAAAATGGCTTCACAATTTTATTGATTAATTGAAATACATTTTCGACTTCGTAATCACTTCATTCCATTTTTGTTGTTTAATTAAATTCAAACACTTAGCAATAATTCTGCGTTAACCTTTAAAAATATTTTTATAATCAATGGCATGTTGTTCAATGTGTACTCACAATGGCACAACTTTTATTAAATGATATCAAATCTACCTCAGATAAACAATCGGTATTTGTACACAGTGCTGCCTATCAAAGCTGGGAATGGTGCCCAAGGGGCAGTCAACGCATGCGTACTTGGTGGGTAGATACTGGAACAGATGACAAGGAGAACAGGTCCAGCAGCACGCTGAGCCGTCGATCATATGATGGGCCTCCGCTTTCTGACACGGTCGACTGCAGACTGATTCAGGGTGTTCGGGCTCTTCCCAGCGAAACTTCATGTCAACCATCTATGTGTTGTAGAACATACAACACAATCAGCATAACCCATACGGTAGTATAATAACAAGATAACTAAATGTATCATGATACTATCATGATGTAACTTGAAATCTATTACACATGTTGTATTTTATTGTTTTCCTTCAGTAATACTTTACCTGTTTTATAAAAAAAACTCTTAAAATTGACAATTTCACAGCAAAATGGTTATATAGGTAACGTATTTCGAGTGTATAACAATTCAATATAATAATAGAAGACCTTAATTTTGAAAGCACTGGGAGGTAAAATTAAGAGAGGGTATGTCGGAAAAGGACAAATTTCATATCTGGCCATTCTATATGAATACCTGTTCCATTGTGTAAATTCGTTTAGAGGACTGGCTGTCTAGAAATAAATGTTTTCCCAGAAAGAAACCAATGGTCTTCCACTCGTAGCGCCCTCTTGTGACTTGTCTGTAATTCAGGATCCGGTAACGCGCTGGAGCGTCCCCATAGGGAAGGAACGCAAACTGCTGTCCAGACAAACCTAGAGAACAGAACTGATAATTGATTGATTCTTGTGATTTCAATTTTTCTTGCTTCAATCAGAGTCTACCACAGTCTCAATGTATCGCGGTAAGGTTTTATACATTTAAGCCATATTGTACCTTCCACAGATTTAGAATTATGCCACAAAAGTATGCACGTGTTCGTACCTGTAAAATTCACTTTGACCAAGTAGTCTTTTAGTAGTTCCCCATCAATTGGCATTATAGCGTCACATAACCCAGAACCGTTTCCACAGAAATCTGCGAGCATATTCTGTAAATCGACAGAATTTGTAATATACTCATTCTTGATCTCAAAAGACATAGATCATCTTCAAATGAACAACAAATAAAACTCACTGTGAAAGCGTACGCAAAACTCATTATAGCATCGCTGACGAATTGAAGCTGTGCCTCCATTTCGAATTCTTGTGGAAAAATCTGCTCGTTTCCGCTACACGTCACATTAAAACCGTCATTGTATGGCGTCCAATTGCTTCCTGGGTATTTACATCTGAATTGCTGTTCCCAGAATTCCACAAACCAGGGATTCCTTTTGTTGTTCTGAGGCGTGAGATTGAGAAAATAATCTTTGAACCCTTTTACTTCAAATGCTAATGGTTGAACTGTCACGGCACCCTCTACCTACCGAAAGGAAATAAGTACAAATGAGGTAAATATATAAGCAGTTTTGCAACTATATAGCCAACAACAGCTTTGCACGCCGGGAGATTTTGGTTTGTGGGAATCTTAGAGGACAGAGAACCCAGGTCTTTAAAATTCATTCTATATATTCTGCCACCTGAGTTGAATTTTACAGTTTTGAAATTTTTCCGGTGAACTGAACTGTCCCACCTATCTCTACTTCGTTAACGGTGATCTGAGCTGTCCTACCTACCTCTACTTCGTTCCCGGTGACCTGAACTGTCCTACCTACCTCTATTTCGTTGCCATCCACAGCGAGGCTCCGCCCTCCCCAGCCGTCACTTCCAATCCAGGAGAACCAGCGGGAGGCGTTCTTCCGCCTGACGGCCTGCATCAGTTCACCAACCTCCTGGTCGGAACCAAATACAATCACGCCTACAACGCAGGGGAGAAATTTGGATGTAAGCTAGGAATGTATGCTATAGTTCTAAGGAAAATTTGAATATATACTTTTTTCTACCATTATTTATGGAGTGTATATTAAAACAAGAGGCTCACGGAACCTGATATAATATTTATGGCAAAATCGCACAGAGTTAGATATTTTTGTTCTGAGAGTCCTTCCCTTTGTTCAAAACAGTGTTTTACTATACATGTAGTTAAAATTTAGCAATTTCAAGACTTGCTATTGAGTTTTATAAAAATTTCTTCACAGAGCAATTTTTTTTAATTGTCTTTATATATCTTTTTGGCTTATCGCGGTAAATATAAAATGCGGACCGCCATTCATCAAAAGTTGAAGACTGGAAATTGACAAAATACCAGTATTCTGGCAAAATGTTTTTTTTCCCACTTTCAAGCGGGTCAACGCTAAATTCATCCAATATAAAGTTCTAAAATACAACCGACTTATATGCGAGTATCAGTTTTGCATATTGATGATTGCAGATGGGTTTGTTTTCCCATTGTTATGGAGAAGAACTGTCAATTGCAGACTTTACTGCAGTGATGATTGGGCCTGACATAATCATTAGTAAACATACCTTAGCAAAGACAGATTTTTTGCTGATTGAGAATTTTATACTCATTAACAAAGCAAAGATAAAATGCAGAAAATGTAAATCGAATGGTTCATCAAGGGGAATCATTCCTGTCAAGATGAATTACAAGAAATATTTAATTTTTTATTAAAAAATTAATTATAAAATGCTGAGATCTTAAAATTACTATCAAAAGTGAAAGACTCCTTTATACTCGGTGCTCACCCCTTGCGTTTGATTTCGCCAGTAGCCTTTCCACGGTTTTGTCATAGGTAGCCTGGCCAGCCACACCGGAATCCTTGATTAACTTTTCTGTCGCCGCAATGCAGATCTCACTGGCCTTCAAAAGCTTCTCCAGCTCGTTAAAACCCTTAAAAACCAATGTTGTTGTTGTTGTATTATATGGATAAAGTACTTAAGATATTTCCAGCATGAGGACTGCATTCATTTTTGTTTCTTTTGAAATGACCAGTCTGTTTTTTTTTTACCTGCATCCCGTAACTTGATTCCTCATAAACCACCGAGACATAAGTCCATCCGAACATGCGCACTAGTTCCACCATGGCCTGCGCCTGATGGACATCAGATGGTATGGTTCTTAGGAAGAAAGGGTACCTGTCTCTGTTGCTCAACACAGTGCTGGTAGAGAAGAAGCTCACCTGAGGAGTCAAGTCATGAGGAACAGTACATTTCATATTTATTGATTGGATACATTGCTCACTGCTAAAGTTGAAGCAATAACATGCATTTAGACTTATTAACAAGGGTATTGTTTTTTGTAATTCTTTCAGTCTATGCAAGTCACCGTTATGATCCAAAATTGCAAAAGACGGTAAAGCTATAACAGTTATTGGCGGACAATGGACAATAGGAGATAAGGAATCTCGCCTCAACTTTCAGCTTAGGTGAGCTAGAAAGTTAGGTTGAGGCTTAAATCACAAAGTGTTATGTTCGAACAATACAATTATATCCAACTTGGTTTTCAGTTATGAGTTTCTGACAGAAAAAAAATATTTGTAATTTTCTTTTTAATTGGAAAAGGAAAGTTAATATTTATTTCTCATTATAAGTTATCCGTGTTTTATTTTCGATAAGCTTTCAATAATTGATATCATTTTGTTCAGAGGTCCTACCAAAATGAATGAAAAAATTGCAGAATGGAGTTTTAGAAAGTAAATTTTTCAATAAAATGTTATTTGGAGTAGTCGAATCTTCTTAATGAGAATTTTTCTAATATATACAGTAGCAAAAATACACTCGCACGCCAATTGCGATGCATGTAAAACTTATTTTCTGAAAGTGCATATTTGCATAGAGCCAAATCTAGATTCTTCATTTAAGTAAATCATTTTTCAAACATTCCATGAGTATGTGTATTTCAGTCAACAGAATTAATTCATTTTTAACGTAAATGTCTACTGTACAAGTTTTTATTTTGTTTAGAAATAATTTGATCAGTTTTGGAAACCATAGGTTGAAAAAAAATCTACATGTATGATATTTTCTTATAATTATTGACAAAATATCAGGCAATTTTGTTTTTCAATGGATTTCTGGGATCCGTTTCTTTTTGCTTAAGTATGATAAAGTTCATCATTGGTTTAATTTAACTGAGGATTCTTTTTTTATCTGGAACAAAATCTACTTTATGGAACTATAAGTCCTCTAAGATGTAACATTATTTAATCTAATTTGTTTGACAGAATGTTAAACAATACAGAGATCCTTTAGTAATATTCCAATATTCACTCCGTATAATGTAACATGTTTGCCGTGGGGCAGTCTTAATTCATGACACGGAAAGTCCTTCTGATGCATTGAAGGATTCGAGTTTCAAAGGCAGCTTGGGTTTCCCGGAATATCAGTCCGTGATTGATTCCTAAATGAATTAGTTTCACTATTCTGTGTAAAACTCGCTATTTCTACAGGTTTTTGACGGCTGCGCAAACAGGGTCTGACGTTGAATATAGGCCTGACTTATTACCGAGTATTGACAGGCATGGAGATTGTTTAGGAACGTATTCTGATATGTTTTATTGTCAAAAAAATTCTCATTTCCTGTCCAAATGTGAGAACGTTTTACAGCTGATGTACGACGTCACAGTGCTAACTGCGGAGGACTACTGAAATATAGCTATGTCATATTGTGTTTGTGTCCACCGACTCATATACCAGAAAATAGATGTGTTCGCGAAATGCAAACAAATTTTGCTAATGCCCAACAACGTAGTCTAAAATACTTGACAAATTCTGCTTTTTTGACAGAAATACATAGATCACCCGCAGCTGACTCTGACTGGTGTCCTTGATTTGATGCTCACTCCTAAGCAATTTCTCACTCAAGTTAAATTCAGAATCAAACTGCCTCTTTGGAAACAAAATGGAAAAGTGTTTTTAAATACAAGTAGAAAAAAAGCTAAAAAGAACTTGGATATTCTTCAATTCGTGCTTAATGATATACATCGATTGACTGAGTTCGAGGGCAACATGCATTTTGTCTGACCCAAGAACCAAACTGTCTTCCTGAGGCCGGTATAACAATGAGTTTTACTGAAACAATAACGAAATAAACATCGATAAACTGATAAGTGCAAAGGTGATATTACTCCTTTGATTGACCGAAAGCTATTACTTAAAACATTTTTTATAAAAATAGATCATAAAATTGAAAAATTGTTAAATTTTAAATGATTTTTAACACAGATGAACATTGGGTGTAACGATAAAAATCATTACCATAAAAAAAATCCATTGGGATTTGACATTTTACACGTACATCTTTGAAAAATGGCTATTTTTAAAATGTAAAACAAATGCACCAAAATTGTTTAAGAATATAAAATCAGGTATGTTAATAGCTGATTCATTCTTATAAATAATAAACTTTTTTTTATTAACGAACGAATTCCATCTAAATTATCTATTGTACTAAATACTGCTTGCGCATATACATGTATATATATCTATTGACACAAAAGGGGTTAAATTAAACAAAGTTAAATTAAGTACTAGTACACAGTCCTGCTGAATCTTACCTGTGGAATTTTAAACAGCTTCAGTAAATTTGCTACTTGAATTGAAGTCACACTAGATGGCGCTCCAATCACTCCAGGAATGACCGGATCAGATCCGTCGTGACACTTGTACTCGGATCCTCCTATGTTTGCTATTGAGCCTTGAAAAATGTTAAGTTTTATTTTAATTAATTTAAGAAGGTCGAGTGACGTAAAAACGAAAGATGTTATCTTTCATGTTGCGTACTATCAGAGCAGTGTGCAATTAAAATATCAAACGCGATTTCAGCTTATCAACTCCATCCAAATTTTTACATTTTTTTTCAAAATGATTACGTAAGGGCCGGGAATTTTTACTAGCTGTAGATCTGTAGTTCGCTGGATTGAAAAAAAGGAATTGACAACTAAAGACCAACAATGCCACTCATCGAAAAAAGTGTACATTTACTTCTTGATTTATTTCTCAGTAAATTTCAGTATATTTCTAACCACATGTTCCTAGCTTATTTTGTACTTCTTCCATGACAAAAGGGTATTCGCACGAAGCACGTAAAATGGACCAAATTGTTTTGTCTCTCGAAATGGCCGTATAAATAGGCGAACGTTTGGATGATCTCAGTTTCAGGCCCAACAGGACTATTAACAACAATTTTTAGGAATGTATTGTGTGGTAGAAGTCAATGAAATATGTTAGGAAAACACGGTAAATAATATTTTGACATAGCAGCATAAATATACAGAGAAATAAATCTAGAAACAGCGCATTTTGGTGCGCAATAAACATGCACTTTTCAGTGAGTGACATTGTTGCTCTCTCTCTTTTACATTTCAATTTTTAAGACCAGCGACTCTAGATCTCCAGTTAGGTTAACACTTACTTACTTGAATAATAATTGTACGAAAAACAACTCAGTTATTCACTTTTAGCATTATTATTTTACATAAAGTTTACAATTCACTTTTAGCATTATTATTATTTTACATTAAGTTACCTCCGTTGTTCAATGAATTGCTCCAAAAGTGTTTTTCCCCCATTCTTTCTTATATTATTTTATTTTTATTAATACAATAGAAGAAAATGTAAAAAAGAAAAGAAAGAAACATAATACAGATAGCTTTAACCACAACAAAACAGTATGAAAAAGAACAGCGCCTTTAGCCAATTTTTCAATATCTGGCATGGCTTTCTTGGGAAAGAAAAAGTGTACATTGAGCTTAGAGGTAAAAATCGAATTAAGTCCGTTAATGACTTTTCTAAGCCTCTCTTGCTTCCCTGAGTGTTTGGGCACTTAAGATCCATTTTAAAAAGCTTTGTGGATTTTTCAGAATTTGCGTATAACGATGCTGATTGGTTTTCTTGCGTTAATAACGAAATTGAACTATTAAGAACTTTCGACAACTTGCCTTGTGATCTTATCCTTGTGGTTTTTTTTTTAACTTGACATATAAGAAATAATTTATTTATACTCGTCTACAAGTATTTCATATTTTCTGAAGCAATATTCAATAGCAGCTTTAGGGGTTTTGATGTAAAATAAACAACAATTGAACAATTCAAAGAAAAAGCCCATGGATGAAAGATTCATGGGATTCTAGGTGTGCGTCGTATTGCTACCATTTATTCCAGTATAAATCTCTTACAAACAATATACATTCACTATTACAAATGTAAATAAAATATTCTCATATAACTAAAGGTGAATCAGAAAATTGTTTATTTTGTATAGAAGAAGGACATTGGATGAACACATTAAAGAACAAGCTAATTCAGAGAATTCGTGTCCCCCGCTTAGGGAAAAAGTCGGCTCCCCCTGACTGAATTTGTAGAATTATTAAATGTATACATGTATACTGAAGCAAATAAAATACATGTATGTCAATATGCATATAAAGATTTGATTGCTTATACTTCATTATGTGTATAGAGGATTTTTTTATATGGAATTTTTATCACACTGTAATGATGATTTTATAGCCTCATAAATTTTTCATTTCACATGCTGAATACTATCATTTAGTAAAAAAAAAGTATAAAAAAAAAAAAAGAAAGGTTCGACCGAGATTCGATCCCGGGTCCTCTTATACATGAAGCGAGAGGCATAACCACTAGACCACGGAATCGCTTTACATAGCGTGAAGTATATGCAGAAGTGAAGTCACATACATGTATATATTCATGTTTTCATGTTCGGTATTCTCAAAATTTTACACAATCCATGGTGTTTGATTTATTTAGCCTTTATTAAACAGTTCTAATAGATGTAATAAGAACATAAAGTCCGCCGAGAACCTGTTTTATACGCAAAAACTCTCCTCATGCCACTGCGCTAAATATAGCGACATGTAATACTATAAATACTAATAAAACAAGCTAATTCAGAGAATTCGTGTCCCCCGCTTAGGGAAAAAGTCGGCTCCCCCTGACTGAATTAGTAGAATTATTAAATGTATACATGTATACTGAAGGAAATAAAATACATGTATGTCAATATTCATACAAAGATTTGATTGCTTATTCTTTATTATGTGTATAGAAGATTTTTTTATATGGAATATTTATCACACTGTAATGATGATTTTATAACCTCATAAATTTTTCATTTCACATGCTCAATACTATCATTTAGTAAAAAAAAAAGTATTTACAAAAAAAAAAAAAAAAAAAAATGAAACGTTCGACTGAGATTCAATCCCGGGACCTCTCACATTTGAAGCGAGAGACATAACCACTAGACCACGGAGTCGCTTTATACAGACAGAAGTATATGCAGAACTGAAGTCACATACACGTATATATTCATGTTTTCATGTTCGGTTTTCTCAAAATTTTACACAATCCATGGTGTTTGATTTATTTAGCCTTTATTAAACAGTTCTAATAGATGTAATAAGAACATAAAGTCCGCCGAGAACCTGTTTTATACGCAATAACTCTCCTCATGCCCCTGCGCTAAAAATAGCGCCATGTAATACTATAAATACTAATAAAACAAACGGGGCGGGGCACTTTGAGAGGGGCGAGAGACGTCCTAGGGAGTTTTGGTATAAAATTACATTGCATAATCTCAAAATCTTCTTGAAATATCGCCTGGAAATGATAGTATTACATACAGACAGAATGTATAAATTTACGACCTTGAACTTTGACCTTTTGACCTCAAAATCAATAGGGGTCTTCATTAGGCCACAGGGAGTTGTTATATAAAATTTCATTGCAATAGCTCAAATGGTTCTCGAGATATCGTGTGGAAACGAAAGAGTTTTAACCGACAGAATTTGCTTATTTATGACCTTGACCTTTGACCTTTTGACCTCAAAATCAATAGGGGTCTTCTTTAGTCCATAGGGAGTTGCTATGCTAAATTTCATTGCAAAAGCTCAAAGGGTTCTCGAGATATCGTGTGGAAACGAAAGCGTTACAGACAGACAGAAAGACGGACGGACGGACGGACGGACGGACAGACGGACGGACGGACAAACCCAAATTAATATCCCCCACTTTTCAAGCGGGGGACAACAAATGGGGCGGGACACTTTGAGAGGGGCGAGAGACGTCCTAGGGACTTTTGATATAAAATTACATTGCATAAGCTCAAAATATTCTTGAAATATCGCCCGGAAATAATAGTATTACACACAGACAGAATATATAAATTTACGACCTTGAACTTTGACCTTTTGACCTCAAAATCAATAGGGGTCTTCAATAGGCCACAGGGAGTTGTTATATAAAATTTCATTGCAATAGCTCAAATGGTTCTAGAGATATCGTGTGGAAACGAAAGTGTTTTAACAGACAGAATTTGCTTATTTATGACCTTGACCTTTGACCTTTTGACCTCAAAATCAATAGGGGTCTTCTTTAGTCTATAGGGAGTTGTTATGCTAAATTTCATTGCAAAAGCTCAAAGGGTTCTCGAGATATCGTGTGGAAACGAAAGCGTTACAGACAGACAGAAAGACGGACAGACGGACGGACGGACGGACGGACAGACGGACGGACGGACAAACCCAAATTAATATCCCCCACTTTTCAAGCGGGGGACAATAACATAGGACCATTATCAGCTTAGTTTGGATTTTCAGTAAGGCGTGATATTCTCGACATTACCTATGTAGCTTCTGAAATTTACACAGCTTTCCTTCACTGTTGAAATATATATACATAGAATAGAAATTCGGCCGAATGTCAACTGGTGTAGTAAACAGCCAATTAAAAGTTCTCTCACGGCACAGAGCCGTCTCATCGTTGTCACCCAAGTTCCTGATGTTATTAATTTCTTAACCAATCTACAAGTATTTGCCATTACGTAGCGCCGAGAATGCCACGCCCTTCTGAAAGTCCAAACTAAGGTGAAAATCGTCCTAACAATAAAAGATATGAGTGCTTCAACAGAACAAATCGATACAAGCTCTAATTATTGAAACAAAAGACGAATCGAAATAATTCTATTTTATGTATTTCAAATGAACACTTGTAAGCACTATAACAAAATGCATGTTGATTACATGTAGCTGTATTCATCTAATAAGTTTTAAACATTTTTCAATATCTTTTGATTCTTCTTTAATGTTAAAAATGAATGACATAAGTGAAAAGTGTTTTTAAGAAAAAACTGGCAACAACTATCATTATCGATTTCACTTGTATAAATTAAAAAATACAACAATTATTAAGAGAAATATACATGTAAACAGATCAAAAAATAAAACTTAAGTACCCCTGTATGCGAGTAGAGTGTGTAAACTTAAATATGTGAACTCTTGTGGAAGAGACTGAATGCCAGTGTATCGATTACAGGCAGATTCTGTCGTTTACATGGAGATATCGATGTTATCAGTATAACAGGGAACATGCAATTATCACGGTGGATGACCACCAATATGTCCAATTTTTACTCCCCAAAATACTATGTACAGTAATAAGGAGAAGTTGTGATATAATTTTCAAACCTGTGATAATCTCTTTAGTCTTGAATTTCAACCAAAATGTGTTTTTGAAACGCTGATGCAACTGCATGGAAGTTCATGACAAACATTAAAGATTTTCAAATTCAAGTCAAACTCAAGCTCAAGTTTGTGAAAATATTGGTACCGATTGGTATTCATTGAGGCAAGTCCCTTTTTTGAAGTATCAACGTACCTTATCTCTTTGCTTTTAACTATGAGTTGACTTGCATTTGAGAAACATATACCTTTGCATCTTTGCCACAAGCTCCCAAACGGGTCAGGAGTATTTTATAAACACATCTTGTTTTACCTTTGTATAGCAGGAGACAGGTAATCGGGGATCCCCATTCATTATTACAGACAAACGGACGGGCACCCTCATTACTCTTTGTCCCACTCTCCGCTTTTTAGGGTATACTAGTAGATACATGTATGTGTATAAAAAAGGCCAAGGGAAAATTTTAATATGATATCTTGAGATAACATGAAAGTCCTGTAAATGTAGTTTGTTTAACCTTAATTTTATGGGTTTTTTTAACTTAAATTCTTTAAATAAATATAGAAATTCATTTAACCTTTTCACAAAGGAATTTTAGTATATGCAAGTTTAAACCTTCGGTGAAAAGCGGGGAGTGTATAGTGATTGAAGTGTTGTTCTTTCAGGAAGTCTGTACGTTCTTTGGCTTAACTATCACTTATCCACATCTCCTATATACCTTTGAACTGTCATGACATAGTGCCATAGTGATCTCCCATTTTGCTTCTTGATATATCCGTATTTTTATATAATTTTCCTACAGCAAAAATGGACTTTACCATTACACCTGTATGGGAACGGGAACTACATGTACCACAGTTTCAAAAGTACAGTACATGGCTCTAGTTTGTCCAAAATTTAATTAATTCAAAATCAAATTGGGACTAAAGACTAAAACATCGTTGTCTTCTTTTCTGAAAAGGGTTTAACAGAATTCCAAATTAGCAAAAAGGATTCCATAGACTCTTCCACGACAGGGCATTGCTCTGATAGTGTAATAATCAGCCTATATTGGAAGTGATTTCTTTATTGCAAAACCTGAAGAGGACTTAATAAAACTGCAAGTAGTTTACAATTGAATCGTGTATTTTATTTTCGGGACCTTACTCCGGCTAGTGAAGGAATGTCGCCAATATGTTGCGGAAATGTGAGAATTAATGAGAGTAATCTCACGCGGAATAAAACAAAAGAAGATCAGAAAAAAAAAATCATTATTACGGAAAGTAAACTTCTTTTTGTGCCGTTAGGAAAATTAGCTGACAGGAGACCACGGTCAATAACAAACGATATCACCTCATGTCAATATACATGTACAATATATGTCTAGAATGTTTGTTCGATAGAGGTCTATAGTCAGTTATGATCATGGCCATGGTGGAAGGATTAATAGAGCGGGTTTGCAATCAGAAATACAAGTGTAAATTTCTTCTTTTTTTTTTTAGTTTTCCTATCTTTACCAACAACCTTAAAAAGTTCTCATACAGTGGCTTACATGTAAATGTACTTTAAATGTACTCTGAAGTCGATAAACGTACTATTTCAATAAGTTTCTTTTTTCACTAAATTCTCTATTTTTATGTATGCTTGTAAAGCTAATAAAACAAAAACAAAAACCAAAGTCTCTGTCAAGACTGTAGTTCTACTGGTTTGTACTTATAACAAAACAAGTTTGATATGGCAATAAAAAGAAATTAATAATGTTTCTTGATTTGTCTCTTTTTCTGTGTCAAGATTGTAATCAGACAAAAACTGTAGAGAAGAAAAGTTTACAGGAATTTCTAATTCTAGTAACCATGGCAACAGTGTTCATCTAAATCGAAAACTGATGCATAGAATTATGTATATTATGTATTCTACCTGTGTGGCAAGTCACACTGAAATTTACCAATACAACACCGTTCATTGAAATCAAAAACCACTAAATTAGTTAGACAACAAGCGGTTCTTTTTCACTGTATCAATAAAATATATTCATGAGCATTTAGATATAAACATGAATAAAGATTACTTTATATAGTACTCATTTTCAAAACTATTTTCCTGAAAAAGGAACAATATAAATTCAATAAAGAAATCTTAAAAATCCTCCACGACTTTTCTGTGTTTTCTGAACTTTCTACAAGAATATATGATCTTGACAAGATGTTAAAGAGCTAGAATGTGATCCCTTCATTAGAACTCTGTCACCTTTCTATTCCTCCAATAGTACCGATCTTAACTATATATTCTCATAATCACGTTCGTTAAGTAATATCTATAAGATAGTCTCCAAAAATCAATTAATTACCGAAAGTTTCTTTTTTGAAACCGAGAGGGCTATTGGACAGAATTGATTTAAGGCGGCTCATTCTCTAATTGTTTCATCAACATGTCGCTACTACTCCGAGGCCTTTAAGATGATCATTTTCCTATCACAATGGATCAAAACCTAAGTTGATTTTCGGAGCCGCTGTAATTGATGAAACTGGAATTAATAACACAGCTCCATTAGGGGGATTCTCTGCTAAAGTCTTTTCCGGTTTTGAACGGGTTTTCTCTGACTTTTTTTTTTTTTTTGCTTCGCGTCCAAATAGAAAATTCTGACTTTTCATTTAAGATTCAAATTAAAAGAAGTCGAGATTCAAAACTAAAGAGCAAAAAAGTGTGGCAAATTTTACAGTCTGTAGACGTTTTAACTATAAAAGGAAGTAAAGTGTTAAAAAAATCATCAAAGGCAAAATTGAACGATGTGATCAATGTTGATCATTGTGACGAAACAATTTTATAAACTGTTGTTATACCTTTGTGGCAATAGATATAAGTAATGCATACGCCAATAAAGATACTTCTTTTACCATTCAATTCGAAATTAGAACTATATGAACTCGATCGTGTGATTGCCAATGGATGCTTTCAGTTTTCCGGGTATTTTTTTCTAGGTTCTGTATGAATACAGCATGTTGTAAAACAGACTAGCCTTAACCCAGGTGATTTATGATTTGGGTTCTTTAATTTGTTTTAAATAAACATTCTGATTGTATTGTAAATCATCATTTTCTTCAAATCTGCCCATTAATACTGAAAAGTATGTAAAGCTTATTTTCCTGAGTAAAATAAAATTCAATATCATACCAACGCACGCAATGCAGTAGCAGGAGTATGTTGCAATGTACAATACAAAAAGAGCATAAATACCATCAAGATATTGAAATGAATAAATGTCAAATGAAATGGCAGAAATTGACATATTAGTGTACAATTATCTTTCATTTCTTGTACCTTTCAAATTTTAACTAAATGTTTTCTTTACCTCGAATGAAGTCCACGGCTTGCTCCAGACCATAAATGTCTCTGTCACAGTCGTCTTTGGCCAGTACCCCTAAGGTAACCCCTGGGAGAAGCTTTGGGTTGGCGTTGATAACATCCAGGGTGTATAACATCGTCTCTAAGGCCTGTATCCCGCCCTGGGGCATGATGGGGCCACAAATTTTATCCTCACTCCTCTCATGCACCATATGCAGTGCTCCTAATATTAGGTCGCCACCCACATGCACCGCCTTGTCCCTCTCCGGCCAAGAATAATTTCCATGCGCACCCACTACCGTAAGCTGCGACTCTTTGCCAAAAGAACTCAGAGTTTTCAGGCTTTTTGTTGCAATTACAAAGTGAAAAATTAGCAGATGACAAAGATCCATCTTCAGTGCCATTAATTTTACTTCAGTATCAGTTAGTAGGGTTGAGCATTGAGAAGATTTAATAATTTCCTCAAGTATCCGCTATTCACTTGGGTAAGTAATTCTTCAGAGACTCGGAAAACAGTATCGACTATACATGTTATCAATTTATTTCTCGTGTTCATCTAAATTAATATTTCCATAAGATCTTACATCGACAGCAGAAGCCAATTCTGCGGACCTTTAAGAGCAAGGGCTCTATCGTTATCATCAAGTGTCCAAAAAACAGATATGTAAGAGGGTCACGTGACTCACAAAAACACGCCTTCCTGTGGAACCGAAACGGAAATCCGATGGTCAAATTGAGGACAACGTATTTTTGCGAGTTCGTTATTTTTTCAAGAAAATGCTTTCTTAAATGGAAAATAAGCAAACGGCAGTTAATAATTATAAAACTGCATGATATTCTTAAACCGACAAATGGTATATGATGTATATTTTGACGAGTATCTTACTTGACCTGCATTATTTGCAAGCGTCAGATCTCGGGTGCAATAAAATTGTTTTCTCTCCTTTTTTTTTATTAAATGGCATTTAAAGCGTTTTTTTCATCTCTTTACTGTTCGCATTAAATTAAAGTGGGATATCATTGATACTAGGCATATTTTCATTTTAGTAATGGTTTATACATTGTATGTAACTCTTTTTCACCCTTGTCATGTCTTCGATTGCAATTTGCGTTATCACAAAGAAATTAATTTTTATCATTACCGTAATTGTTTTTCCACCTTTAGAATTCGTTTTTAATATTTAATGTAGACTCAATCTATAAAACAAAAAAATCAACAGGTATTAAGCTTTTAAGACTAAGATTATTGTCGACAAGAGATTGATAAAAGACATTTTCTAATGTGCTTTTGGTAATGTGTCTAATGAGCAGTTACTATACCACGATCTGACTTCTAGAAATGTTAATCAATCTAGATAACCTACAGTCTTGATAATGATATGGAAAAAACTGGAAAATGACATTTTTATAAAATCCTACTTTAGAGTAAATTCTCAACTTTTATTAATATGTTTAATATACAAATTGTTTTTTTTTTCAGTCATCAGTATTGACTTTGATTCTTTTAAGATGCTTCGATACATATACACAGGAACTCGAAATAAATAATACCAAAGAATGTGACACATCTCTTTCATAGATGGATATTTTACTTGAAAAGACGATAATGATACCTTACAACAAAACTATGAAAAATGTGATGAAAAACTTTACTACATGTATATAAAATATTTAGTCAGGCTTCCAATTTTCTTTTGTTTGTAGCATCTGCTCATTATATATGTATAGCAATACACTGTATTCAATTTTCATTCGCATATAGTAATTATGTTCCCCAAACGAAGTTTGGGAACATATTGTTTTTACTCTGTTTCTTATTATTATGTTCCCCAAACGAAGTTGGGGAACATATTGTTTTTACTCTGTTTCTTATTATTATTATTATTATTATTATTATTATTATTCCTGGGAAAATTTTGTCCTTGAGTGATCTTGTAAACTACACATCCGACTAAGGTAAAATGTTTTTATGGTCAATAGACATGTTATGTAGATTTGCCGAACAAAGGTCATTTTGCGTGCACGTGCTTGCAAGAGCGCGCACGTGCAACATGTAAAATGACCGATTTAATTGATATAGGCGTAACTTTTTAAATTTTTGATAAAATGCTTTGAAACTCATAATGTAAGGATATATTAGTAATATAGACAATATGATATGGTCAAAATAGCAAGATCTCACGCGCATGCACGTGCGCTTTGCTCTGATTGGCTGAAACTAAAGTCTCAATATCTTTCTTGTTTTTTGAGGAGATCCTTTGAAATTTTGAACATAGCCATGCATTAGGATATCCTACAACATGATATATAGAAATTATCATGAAAACACGTGCATGCACGTGCGCTGCAATCTGATTGGCTGAAACTTTTAAATAGCTATAACTCCCTTGATTTTCAACCAAACAGGATGGGATTTGGAACATAGATATATTAAATGAACTTTTAAAAAAAGGTATGGTCACCATGCACATGCATACACGTTCGTGTACGTAAGCTGCAATCTGATTGGCTGAATCTTTAAAAAGCTATAACTCCCTTGGTTTTCAACCAAACAGGATGGGAATTGGAACATAGATATATAAAATGGACTTCTACAATAAGGTATGGTCACCATGCACATGCATACACGTGCGTGTACGTGAGCTGCAATCTGATTGGCTGAAACTTTAAACAGTTTTAACTCCCTTGGTTTTCAACCAAACGGGATGGGATTTAAAACACAGATAGATTTAATGAACTTCTACAAGAAGGTATGGTCACCATGCTCATGTATGCACGTGCGTGCACGTGAAATGGGTAAAATCAAAAATACACTTGAATGAGCGAATTTTTTAATACTTTTGGATTAAATACTTTAATATTAAGTATATTAAAATATATAGATTATGTAGACAAGATGATATGGTCATTACGTATATGCCTTCACATGCGCACACATGCAATGCTAAAATTTGAATGAGCATGGTACATTTCTGGGTAAACATTGTTAAAATTTCAAATGCATAGAGTTTGTGTTAATAAATGAAGCTTACAGGGAATATGGCACCAAAAGGGAGTTGGGGAGCGTTTGGGGAACATCTGTAACGGTCCCCGTTACAATTAGCACTAGTTATTATTATTATTCTTTTTTCTTCTTATTTCTTCTCCGGTACTTTTTTGTCCGCGAGTGTTCTCAGAAACTGTTCACCCAACTGAGCTAAAACCTTTTTAGGGTTAATAGGTGTGTTGTGTAGGTGTGCGGAACGAAGGTCATTTTGCGCGCATACGCCTGCACGTGCGTGCGCGTGAAATGACTGAAATGACTAATATATTTAATATAGCCATAACTTTAACATTTTCCGATGAAATGCTTTGAAACTCATTATATAAGGATATATTAATAGTGTAGATAATGTGACACTGTCAAATTAGCAAGAACTCACGCGCATTTACGTGCGCTTCGCTCTGATTGGCTGAAACAAAAATCTCAATATCTTTTCCGTTTTTTGACGAAATGGAATGAAATTTAAAATATAAGCATTCTTTAAGATGTCCTACAACATGATGTATAACATTTGTCATTAAAGCATGCGCATGCACGTGCGCTGCAATCTGATTGGCTTAAACTTCAAATGGCTGTAACTCCCTTGTTTTTCAACCAACCACGATAAGATTTAGAACATAGACAGACACAATAGACTCCTATAAGAAGTTACGGTCATCATGCACATGCATGCACGGGCATGCACGTGCGCTTTGCTCTGATTAGCTGAAACAAAAATCTCAATATCTTACTTGTTTTTTGACAAAATACTTTGAATTTTAAAACATAATCATACCTTAATACGTCCTAAACTATGATATATAAAAGTTTTCAAGAAACCACGCCCATGCACGTGTGCTGCGATCTGATTGGCTTAAACTTTAAATGCCTATAACTTTTTTGATTCTCAACAAAACAGGATGAAATTTAGAATATGAATAGATATGACGGATTCTTACATTATGCTACTATCAAACTTGAATGCAAGGACTTGCATGCACGTGTGCGCGCGCAATGCGTTAAATGACCGATTTACTTGATATAGTCGTAATTTTTTTTATGAAACGTTTCAAAATTCAAAGAATAGAAACACATTAAAAGTGTAGTCACGATGATATAGCTTTCATGCATTGCACCTTCGCGCGCGTGCAATGATCAAATGACTTGTATACTTGATATGGCCGTTACTTTTATATTTCTTTATGAAATGCTTTGATGACCTTGACCTTTGACCTTGACCTTTGACCCCTTGACCCAAAGGTCACAATCCAGCTCAAGTTCGTAGATGTATTTACAAACTCACTTTAACAAATGCTTAGAATAAAAAAGTCAACCCCCCCCCCCCCCTTCTCCTTAAAAAAAAAAATCAATAACAACGTAGAAAATTTCTCTGAAACTCGATCAACACCCGGGATCGACATAAAATTTCACTTAAGGTGCAGAAAAGACTTCATAGAAAGTTTCCTGAAAGTTTTACGGTAAGTCTCTAAAGTATATAGAAATTATGAATTTTTACGGCAAAAATTACAAATTCTGTCGTGTTTGAAATTTAAGTGCAGACGAACAAAGATATGATATAAACCTTTTAAAGCCTATTTCTCCAGATGTCGTTAATAGCATTCAATTCTACTGATATGAATTAATATTTTAATACCAAGCATTCTTCTTTTATTTCACCATTGAAATTTATCTGAATTTTTTTTAGAATTACACAATCCCCAGAAATAGCGAGTTTCGGTATATTAAAAAGCAATACACGTTTCTTTCCAGTAAAACCTCACGTGTTTGAATTCATGAAGAAATATTGATAAGGGGGTGTTAAACAATACCTGTCACATTAGCTGACACCAAAAAACCAGGGTACGTACACGACATTTTCTGATTTATTTGCATATGCAAACAGGGCTACCCTCAAATCCACGTGTTTTCCATGTCTTTATAAACATCACAAAAGCACCCCAGGAAGTAGCCTCCTATGCCCTGGAGAAATAGTTCCTGTCAAAAAACTTTATTTATTTATAGAGTAGATAAAATTTCCTAAGCACAGGTACCAGAGTTGTCAAACTGGCCTGGAAGGAAATTAAAAAAACTCTCAAAAGAAAGGAAAATCGGCTTAATGTATGGACCTACAATTGACTAAGTTCATTTTGATTGGTCAATTACCGGTGTGGTACCCCTAGTCGCCTTGAACCCAGTCCTGTCTTTCTGAAGAAAACCAACTCCGAGCCCGATGTAAAAATCTTAGTAGAGAAATGAGAATTTGAATTTTGCTGCCTTATTATGTTCCCCAAACGAAGTTTGGGAACATATTGTTTTTACTCTGTTTCTTATTATTATGTTCCCCAAACGGAGTTTGGGAACATATTGTTTTTACTCGGTTTCTTATTAAGGTCTTCCGTCTTCACGGAAGACGTTATAGTGATTGTATTGTTTCTTATTATTCTTATTCTTTTTTTGACAAAATTTTGTGCAGGCGATTTCTCGAAAACTATTCAGCGGTTTTTCATGAAACTTTCACAAAATATGTGTCATTATATGAAGTTGTTACATCTGAAGAGAAATTTGGAAAATTCTGTTCTGGTGCCAAGTTATGGACGATTTCATGATTTTAAAATGCGATTTTGTCGCCCCTTTTTGTCGAAAATGGCTAAGGATATGAACTGGAGACTTATTGAGACGATAGTTCATGACTTTCTGGTTTGCAGAATTACCTTTTCGTTCGCCGTCAGTACTTCCGGTTGTTACCAGATGCGAATTAAAAAAATCGTTTTTTCTAACTTTTTTGTTTTTCAATATTTTTCATTTATTTTTTGAATGCTAACAGTAATCCTTCTTATAATGCTTACTATATGATTTGTTTGTAAATTGATAAATCCAAACTCTAAATATTAGCATTCAAAAATCTGAAGCGGGTCCAATATGGTGGCTGTCTCTGTCAACGCCGACATTTCGCAATAGGGGTTTACGGAGGCAGCCGAGCGTTTGCTTGAACGAAAGTAACATAAGCACAAATGAAATGAAAAGGAATACGTGGATTCTCACGTCCTAGTTACGTTGCAATTGTGTGTCAAACTAAGTTCTTCTTAAACGTCTTCTATAATTGGTTTTGGCTGGTTCTCAAAGTAGAAAAAGAAAAGACCAAATGTACAAATGAAATTCGATAACTAATATCTTCTAATTTGCATCACGGAAAAACAGATCTTAAATCATAGTTATAAGTAATAGTTTTTCAAGAAAGAATATCAATGAATACAGTAAGTATAAAACTGTTGTCATATTAAACTAATAGAAAAGACGAAATAAGATCGCTTTTTTTAAAAAAGATCGCTTAAATGGGGTTTATATTAAAATTATTGTCTCAAAGATCTGGTTCAAGTTATTGAGCACAAATGGTATCCAGTTCCCTGACATTTTTATGAAAGTTTAACTAATCGGGAGAGTTCACTTTGGGGATAAACAGGAAATTAAGAAAGGTTAAAAATCCATAGCCTCTTCACTGCTTTAGTCTTACTTGCTTACATACGATATGGAATTTATAAAATTAAATGAATGTTGAAGATACTTTCTAATCCTCGAATTTTAGCTATCAGAACATTTTTTTTTATTTCATTGAAGCTATCACACCTAATAAATAGAACATTCCAAAGAAAAGGCGCTAAGATTAATTCTTGGCGTTTGGTGCAAAATTATGAATAATGACTCGCCTTTCATAATTATAAGACAATATCA
The DNA here is from genome assembly GCF_032062105.1 of Saccostrea cuccullata. Lineage (NCBI taxonomy): Eukaryota > Metazoa > Mollusca > Bivalvia > Ostreida > Ostreidae > Saccostrea > Saccostrea cuccullata. Next base: position 348,360 of record NW_026933012.1, read on the forward strand.
TTGTTAAACAGAGGTATATACAAGAAGATTTAGAGCAGAGGTTCCAAATGCGTAATATTTTAGCCCTTTGGATTTTCATGCTGGCGACTCAATCCCCCTTGTATGCAATTTTTGTTTACTTGATCAGCTCGATTTTACGTTTTCTTTCCGGAATCGGACGGAAGACCTCTCGTTGCTCGCAACGAGTTTCATATCTAGTTATTATTATTATTATTATGTTCCCCAAACGAAGTTGGGGAACATATTGTTTTTACTCTGTTTCTTATTATGTTCCCCAAACGGAGTTTGGGAACATATTGTTTTTACTCTGTTTCTTACTATTATTCTTTTTTCTTCTTATTTCTTCTCCGGACTTTTTTGTCCGCGAGTGTTCTCAGAAACTGTTCACCCAACTGAGCTAAAACCTTTTTAGGGTTAATAGGTGTGTAGTGTAGGTGTGCGGAACGAAGGTCATTTCCCGCGCATACGCATGCACGTGCGTGCGCGTGATATGAGTTAAATGACTGATATACTTAATATAGCTATAACTTTTACATTTTTTGATGAAATGATTTGAAACTCATGATATAAGGATAAATTAGTAGTGTAGATAATGTGACACTGTCAAATTAGAAGGAACTCACGCGCATGCACGTGCGCTTCGCTCTGATTGGCTGAAACAAAAACCTCAATATCTTTTCTGTTTTTTGATGAAATGCTATGAAATTTAAAACATAGGCATACTTTAGGATGTTCTATAATATAATATATAACAGTTGTCATGAAAACACGCGCATGCACGTGCACTGCAATCTGATTGGCTTAAACTTTAAATGGCTATAACTCCCTTGTTTTTCAACCAAACAGGATGAGATTTAGAACATAGACAGACATAATGGACTCCCAAAAGGAGGTATGGTCGACATGCACATACATGCACGTGCGTGTACATGCGCTTTGCTCTGATTGGCTGAAACATAGATCTCAATATCTTTCTTATTTTTAGACGAAATGCTTTGAAATTTAAAACATAGCCATGCATAAAGATATCCTACAATATGATATATAATATTTTCATGAAATCACGCGCATGTACGTGCGCTGCAATCTGATTGGCTAAAACTTTAAATGGTTATAACTCCCTTAGTTTTCAACTAAACAGGATGGGAGTTAGAATATAGATAGACACAATGGACTCCTACAAGAAGGTATGGTCATCATGCACATGCTTGCACGTGCATGCACGTGAAATGAGTAAAATTAAAAATACGCTTGAATGAGTGTATTTTTTTTTTATACTTTTGGATTAAATGCTTTGATATTAAGTATATTAAAATATATAGATAGTGTAAACAAGATGATATGGTCATTACGCACATGCATTCTCATGAACACGCGTGCAATGCTAAAATTTAAATAAATTTTTCATTCTTCTGGGAAAACGTTGTTTAAGTCTAAATTGTATAAAGTATGTCTTATTTGATAGAGCTTACCGGGAATATGGCACCAAAAGGGAGTTGGGGAGCGTTTGGGGAACATCTGTAACGGTCCCCGTTACAATTAGCCCTAGTTATTATTATGTTCCCCAAACGAAGTTGGGGAACATATTGTTTTTACTCTGTTTCTTATTATTATTATTTTTCTTCTCGGGAAAATTTTGTCCGCGAATGATCTAGTAAACTACACATCCAATTTAGGTGAAATGTTTTTAGGGTCAGTAGACATGTTATGTAGATTTGCGGAATCAATGTCATTTTGCGCGCACATGCTTGCAAGAGCGCGCACGTGCAAAACGTGAAATGAGCAATATATAATGGATTTAACCGTAACTTTTCTATTTTGTGACGAAATGTTTTGAAACTCATAATGTAAGGATATATTAGTAGTATGCACAAGATGTCATGGTCAAAATAGCAAGATCTCACGTGCATGCACGTGCGCTTCGCTCTGATTGGCTGAAACTAAAGTCTCAATATCTTTCTTGTTTTTTGACGAAATCTTTTGAAATTTTGAACAATGCCATGCATTAGGATATCCTACAATATGATATATAGCAATAATCATGAAAACACGTGCATGCACGTGCGCTGCAATCTGATTGGCTGAAACTTTCAATAGCTATAACTCCCTAGATTTTCAACCAAACAGGATGGGGTTTGGAACATAGATATATGTAATGGACTTCTACAAGAGGGTATGGTCACCATGCACAGGCACACACGTGCGTGTACGTGCGCTGCAATCTGATTGGCTGAAACTTGAAACAGCTATAACTCCCTTGGTTTTCAACCAAACAGGATGGGATTTGGAACATAGATATATATAATGGACCTCTACAAGTAGGTATGGTCACCATGCACATGTATACTTGTACTGTACGTGCGCTGCAATCTGATTGGCTGAAACTTTAAACAGCTATAACTCCCTTGGTTTTCAACCAAACGGGGTGGGATTTAGAACATAGATAGATGTATTGGACTTCTACAAGAAGGTATGGTCACCATGCTCATGTATGCATGTGCGTGCATGTGAAATGGGTAAAATCAAAAATACACTTGAATGAGCGGTTTTTTTTTATACCTTTGGATTAAGTACTTTAATATTTAGCATATTGAAATATTTAGATTGTGTAGACAATATGATATGTTCATTACGCACGTGCATTCACATGAGCAAGTGTGCAATTATAAAATTTGAATGAACATGGTACACTTCTGGGTAAACGCTCTTGAAGTCTCAAATGCATAGAATTTATCTTATTTAATTACGCTTACAGGGAATATGACTATAAAAGGGAGTTGGGGAGCGTTTGGGGAACATCTGTAACGGTCCCCGTTACAATTAGCACTAGTTATTATGTTCCCCAAACGAAGTTGGGGAACATATTGTTTTTACTCTGTTTCTTATTATTATTATTATTATTATTATTATTATTTTTCTTCTTCCTGGGAAAATTTTGTCCACGAGTGATCTTGTAAACTACACATCCGACTAAGGTAAAATGTTTTTAGGGTCAGTAGACATGTTATGTAGATTTGCCGAAGGAAGGTCATTTTGCGCGCACGTGCTTGCAAGAGCGCGCACGTGCAACACGAAAAATGACCAATATAATGGATATTGCTGTAACTTTTCTTTTTCTTGATGAATTTTTTTGAAACTCATAATGTAAGGACACATTAGTAGTATAGACAAGATGGCATGGTCAAAATAGCAAGATCTCACGCGCATGCACGTGCGCTTCGCTCTGATTGGCTGAAACTAAAATCTCAATATCTTTCTTGTTTCTTGTCATAATCTTTTGAAATTTTGAACATAGTCCTACATTATGAAGGTCTACAGCATGATATATAAAAATATTCATGAAAGCATGCGCATGCGCGCGTGCTGCAATCTGATTGGCTGAAAATTTAAATGGCTATATCTCCTTTGTTTTTTGACGAATTGCTTTGAAATTTAAAACATAGTCATGCATTAGGATATCCTAAAATATGATATAGAAAAAAATCATGAAATCACGCGCATGCACGTGTGCTGCAATCTGATTGGCTGAAACTTTATATGGCAATATCTCCTTTGTTTTTTGACGAAATGTTTCGAATTTTAAAATATAGTCATTCATTTAGATATCCTTCAATACGATAAAGATAAAAATTTATGAAATCACACGCATGCATGTGTGCTGTAATCCGATTGGCTGAAACTTCAAATGGCTATAACTCCCTTGTTTTTCAACCAAACAGGATTTGATTTAGAACATTGATAAATATAAGGGACTCCTACAAGACGGTGTAGTCATTATGCACGTGCTTGCGCGTGCGTGCACGTGAAATGAGAAAAATTATAAATACTCTAGAATGAGTGTATTTTTTAATACTTTTGGATTAAATGCTTTCATTTTAAGTATATTAAAATTTGAGATAGTGTAGACAAGATAATATGGTCGTTACGCGTGCAATGCCTATTTTTAAATATATTTTTATTTTTCTGGGAAGACCTTGATTAAGTCTAAATTCCATAAAGTATTTCTTATCTAATAGAGATTACAGGGAATAGCACCAAAAGGGACTTGGGGAGCGTTTGGGGAACATCTGTAACGGTCCCCGTTACAATTAGCACTAGTTATTATTATTATTATTTTTCTTCTTCCTGGGAAAATTTTGTCCACGAGTGATCTTGTAAACTACACATCTGACTAAGGTAAAATGTTTTTAGGGTCAGTAGACATGTTATGTAGATTTGCCGAACAAAGGTCATTTTGCGCGAACGTGCTTGCAAGAGCGCGCACGTGCAACACGTTAAAAGACCGATTTAATTGATATAGGCATAACTTTTTACATTTTTGATCAAATTCTTTGAAACTCATAATATAAGGATATATTAGTGGCAATGACAATATGATATGGTCAAAATAGCAAGATCTCACGCGCATGCACGTGCGCTTTGCTCTGATTGGCTGAAACTAAAGTCTCAATATCTTTCTTGTTTTTTGACGAAATCCTTTGAAATTTTGAACATAGCCATGCATTACGATATCCTACAACATGACATATAGCAATTATCATGAAAGCACGTGTATGCACGTGCGCTGCAATCTGATTGGCTGAAAATTTGCATAGCTATAACTCCCTTGGTTTTCAACCAAACAGGATGGGATTTGGAACATAGATATATATTATGGACTTCTACAAGAAAGTATGGTCACCATGCACATGCACATGCATACACATGCATACACGTGCATGTACATGCACTGCAATCTGATTGGCTAAAACTTTAAACAGCTATAACTCCCTTGGTTTTCAACCAAACAGGATGGGATTTGGAGCATAGATATATATAATGGACTTCTACAAGAAGGCATGGTCACCATGCACATGCATACATGTGCGTGTACGTGGGCTGCAATCTGATTGGCTGAAACTTTGAACAGCTATAACTCCCTTGGTTTTCAACCAAACGGGGTGAGATTTAGAACATAGATAGATGTAATTGACTTCTACAAGAAGGTATGGTCACCATGCTCATGTATGCGTGCACGTGAAATGGGTAAAATAAAAAATACACTTAAATGAGTGTTTTCTTTATACTTTTGGATTAAATACATTAATATTTAGCATATTAAAATATATAGATTGTGTAGGACAATATGGCATGGTCATTACGCATTCGCACGTGTGCAATGATAAAATTTGAATGAACATGGTACACTTTTAGGTAATCGTTGTTAAAGTCTCAAATGCATAGAGTTTGTCTTATTTAATTACGCTTACAGGGAATATGACTATAAAAGGGAGTTGGGGAGCGTTTGGGGAACATCTGTAACGGTCCCCGTTACAATTAGCACTAGTTATGTTCCCCAAACGGAGTTTGGGAACATATTGTTTTTACTCTGTTTCTTATTATTATTATTTTTTTTCTTATTTGTTCTCCGGTACTTTTTTTGTCCGCGAGTGTTCTCAGAAACTGTTCACCCAACTGAGCTAAAACCTTTTTAGGGTTAATAGGTGTATAGTGTAGGTGTGCGGAACGAAGGTCATTTTGCGCGCATACGCCTGCACGTGCGTGCGCGTGAAATGAGTGAATTGACTGAAATACTTAATATAGCTATAACTTTTACATTTTTTTATGAAATGCTTTGAGACTCATTACATAAGGATATATTAAAAGTGTTGATAATATAACACTGTTAAATTAGCATGAACTCACGCGCATGCACGTGCGCCTTGCTCTGATTGGCTGAAACAAAAATCTCAATATCTCTTTTGTTTTTCAACGAAATACTTTGAAATTTTTAACATTGTCATGAATTAGGATATCCTACAATATAGTATGAAAAAATTTCATGAAATAACGTGCATGCACGTGCGCTGCAATCTGATTGGCTGAAACTTTAAATGGCTATATCTCCTTTATTTTTTGACGAAATGCTTTGAAATTTAAAACATAGTCATGTATTAGGATGTCCTGCAATATGATATAAAAAAAAATCAAGAAATTACGCGCATGCACGTGTGCTGCGATCTGATTGGCTGAAACTTGAAATGACTATATCTCCTTTGTTTTTTGACGAAATGCTTTGAAATTTAAAATATAATCATTCTTTAGGATATTCTACGATGCGATATAGAAAAAAAATCATGAAATCACGCGCATGCACGAGTGCTGCAATCTGATTGGCTGAAACTTGAAATGGCTATAACTCCCTTGTTTTTCAACCAAACAGGATGGGATTTAGGACATAGATAAATATAAGGGACTCCTACATGAAGGTTTGGTTTCATGCACGTGCGTGCATTTGGAACGAATGAAATTAGAAATACACTCGAATGAGTGATTTTTAATACTTTTGGACAGAATGCTTTCACATATAGTATATTACAGGGAATATGGCACTAAAAGGGAGTTGGGGAGCGTTTGGGGAACATCTGTAACGGTTCCCGTTACAATTATTAGCACTAGTTATTATTCTTTTTTTTCTTCTTTGTTCTCCGGTACTTTTTTGTCCGCGAGTGTTCTCAGAAACTGTTCACCCAACTGAGCTAAAACCTTTTTAGGGCTAATAGGTGTGTAGTGTAGGTGTGCAACACGAAGGTTATTTTGCGCGCATACGCATGCACGTGCGGGCGCGTGAAATGAGTGAAATGACGGATATACTTTATATAGCCATAACTTTAACATTTTTTGATGAAATATTTTAAAACTCTTTTAATAAGGATATATTAATAGTGTAGATAATGTGACACTGTCAAATTAGCACGAACTCACGCGCATGCACGTGCGCTTCGCTTTGATTGGCTGCAACAAAAATCTCAATATCTTTTCTGTTTTTTGACGAAATGCTATGAAATTTAAAATATAGGCATACTTTAGGATGTACTACAATATGATATATAACAATTGTCATGTAAACACGCGCATGCACGTGCGCTGCAATCTGATTGGCTTAAACTTTAAATGGCTATAACTCCCTTGTTTTTCAACGAAACAGTATGGGATTTAGAATATAGACAAACATAATGGACTCCCACAAGGAGGTATGGTCGTCATGCACATGCATGCACGTGCATGCAAGTGTGCTTTGCTCTGATTCGCTGAAACAAAAATCGCAATATCTTTTTTTAATTTTTGACGAAATGCTTTAAAATTTTAAACATAATCATGCATTAGGATGTCCTACAATATGATATATAACAGTTGTCGTGTAAACATGCGCATACACGTGCGCTGCAATCTGATTGGCTTAAACTTAAAATGGCTATAACTTCCTCGTTTTTCAACCAAATAGGATGGGATTTAGAACATAGACAAACATAACAGACTCCTACAAGAAGATACAGTCGACATGCACATGCATGCACGTGCGTGCACGTGAAATGAGTAAAATTACAAATACACTATATTAAAACGTATTTTATAATACTTTTTGGATAAAACGCTGTAATTTCTAGTATATAAATAGTGTTGACAAGATGATATGGTCATTACGCATATGCATTCAAATGCGCATGCGTGCAATGCATAAATTTAAATATACTGAATATACTTCTGGGAAAACATTGTTATAGTCTAAAAGGCATAGAGTTCGTCTTATTTAATGAAGCTTACAGGGACTTAAGGCACCAAAAGGGATTTGGGGAGCGTTTGGGGAACATCTGTAACGGTTCCCGTTACAATTAGCCCTAGTTAAATGTATTGCATTTACAGCATGTATTTTCCCAAATAATTCGATAAGCAAGAGCATGCCCAATGTACCAACTATTTTTAAAAGATGGAAGCTATTAACAAACAAGTTGATATCTATGGTTGATGACATCGTAAGCAAATATGCCAAGTGACGTTTTTCATATAAAATGTTAGGGCCTATGTCCTATTTTTTTAACATAAGCGTACTTAAAAATTAATGAAGTAACATGTAATTGTCAAGTATTAATGAAGTTTTCTATGCAAGGGATTGCTAGATCTTGGCGTTTCTCGTTTTTATTTTGAAAAATGAAAATAACAACTTGGGTCATGTTTAAATGAGTAAAATGAATAATTTTTACCGCGTAGTTTTTAATTTTTTATTCAAAATTTCACAGAAATGGGATTTGAAGTGAAAAATATTTGTATAGATTAAAAAGGATGGTCTCAGAGGGGTAGACTTTTGAACATCACAGAAGGTTTACAATTTCTTTATATTCTAAAATTTGTTATTTGGATCATTTGCACTGAAATTAGGCCAAAAAATATATACCGATCCAGGCATCCATTTTTTCTTTGTATCATCTGTCCTTAAAACTGAGATTTAAAATGTCTGTTTGATGTATTTAAAATAGGTCTATATGGCTTTAGTTTAATTGTGATTCTTACAGTTAAATAAGAATCTCTTCCGTCTGATGCATATAAAATTTCGTTGTAAAAGTCAACAAATTCAAAACAATCCAATCGCCGGAGTGGCGCAGTGGTAGAGCGCCTGCTCTAGAGTGACAGAGTAAGGAGTTGAGGTTCGAATCCCACTGTGGGACGTGGAGAAAGGTCATTCGGAAGAGACCGTAAAAAACGATTTCTCACGAAAAAGATCCCTCACTGCTTAATGGCCCTGAGTGCCGAGTATTCGGTCAAAAACAACAACAACAACAAAATCCCCACAAAACAATCTTTGTATTTGATTTTATGTTGGCCATTTTCTCGATGTGACATCTTGTGGTCTTTTACAACACTGAGATGGCAATACCTCCCAGTTGTAAATGTATGATTTTCGATATTCAATTTCCTTGGAACATAGCTGGTTCATTTTCTGTAAATTATTATCTAGTTCTCGCATTTGTAGGTGTGTCTGTTTATGCATTATCAAATTGCTGTTCTTACAACCACGTGACTTGTACTCTGTATCAAATCTAGTGTCATGTGACCGTTTGATATCAAGTGGACCAAGCCAGGCTCCCAATGAAACGTCCTCACTGTTAAAAAGTTTCAGATATTTGGAGTTGGAAGACACGTAATGAACAAGATCAGCAGATATAACATAGCCCCCGCCCAGGGCGTAAGGCAGGTACCTGTCACAGAGTATCCACTCTTTCTCGGCCCACTTCCCCGCCTTTTTCACGTGGGCCCTGCCGTCGAAAAATCCCCAGTAGAACCTCTCTCTGGGTTTCTTTTGAAGTTCATATGCCAGACGATCGACTCTCACAAACGAGTCTTCGTCTGCTTTTATTAGATGAGTAAATTCAACATGTCTGTCCAACCATTTGAAACTTTCTAAAAGTTTTAAGGTCAGGGTTTCATAGCTATCGTTGACGCTTTTTAGAAGCAGCAGGTCGGAATGAATGAAGTTTTCCCTGTGTGTATTGCTGTACTGTTGCGCTGAGAGAGACCCAGCACCAATCACAAACCTTAACAGCGTTGTCTTTGGTAGATTCCTCGCCCAAGTTTCGCGGATCGTGTCTCTTCCCATCAAGTTATCGGGGGCAGACATAACTAGTACAACTTGTGGAAAAGAAAGGTCACGTGATGGCGCTAGTATATGTCCGTCCCAGAACGCTTTATTTTGGGCATCCCTGAGATCGGAGCGCGATATTCCGTAAGTGGGATCGTCACATGGCATGCTGCAAAACGCCAAATAAAATAGCAGACTCATTGATAGAAATAGTCCACCAATGAGAATGGTCGTGGCGTGCTTATTCAGCCTTCGTTCTACAGAAAGTGACATTGTGTTTACTTATAAACTTATTATTTTTCAAACGCAACTTAGAATTATCCAGCACACTTGCATCCAACCCTGTTGGCTCTATGGAGCGTTTCCATCGTAATTTCTGCAAAAAAAGTAACACAATCCAAGTTGACCATTCTAGTGGTTTCATTAGTCCTAATTCATTTTTACAATTTCAAAGGTTTACAAGAGAGGCAGTATCACAAAACCTTGACACAAAGAAGATGCAAAGCATATGCATCTGAACGGGGGGGGGGGGAGCTCTTTGTCCCAATTTTTTGCAAAAATAGAATAAAACGTTTTAGAAAGTAACTGTTTTGTTTTTCTTTTAGCCCCCCTCCCCTACTTTCGATTTGCTTCCAACGCCTATAGGCTATACACAGGAACCTGAATAATGGATAAAGTGCACCCGTCCCCTTCTGAACTTGTCTTTTCTGGTCTATAAATTAGAAATAAACATGATAAATATCCTGATCTGTTATATTCCGATATCTGACGTATTTTTCCTCTTTTGTTTAACTTCAGAGATTGCCCTCTACGGCAAATAACAATACCTATACGATCCCCACTTCGAGAAAGATTTACAACCGATCTTTTAAAAGAACATTCAATAAACATTTCCTAGTAAAATCTGACCTAATTAAATGATATGTCTAGAAAAAGTTAAGTGGGGGCCAGCCTCCCCCTAGTTAGAATGATCTAACTGTGTCTCGGTACAAGCCCTCACCGGGTCCGTAGGACAATATCATTTTAACGATAGAACGTTCTATCTAGCCTCCCCCTCCCTCCGATGCTATGTGTCTGCACCTTCAAATGTGGGACATTTCCTAGCTGTAAACACACGTTCCAATTTAAAATATGTGTAAAGTTCTAGATTCAGTAACGCTTTTCCTCAAATATTGCCCAAACGGCATGCCATATGATATTCCATAGAAAGCATATATTTTTAAACCCTGCCCCTTTCTCTACAGCATTTTTATTATCATAATCGTAATATAACGTGAAAAAATAGATATAAATTATTCATGTTTTCTTACTTACATTGTTTACAATTTGTCACATGGCTACACATGGCTTGCAACTTTTATGTAGTCTTGCAAAAATAACTTATTTTTAAACGCTTTGATGATGGAGATCAACTTAGAAAACGGTCTCCGAAAATTCCGAACCTCGATGTACGTAGACACAGACGAGAACTTACCAATTATGATTTTATTCCTTTATTTAAAAAAATCAGAACCAACAAAAAGCATTTACATGTATATGCATGTAAATTATAGTTCTGATTTTATATTTCACTGATCGATAATTGTAATATGCATGGTGGGCATTTTTAGATTGAGCTCTATCACAGGTACCTGCATGCATTGTCGGATACCCACGGCTGATCTCATCTTTACTCATCACCGGGTGATAAGTAACTTAGACGAGATCCCCCGTGGGTTTCCGACGATGAGGCACGTACCTGACTTACTTATTTTTCTTTTTTTTTAAATAAAAAAACACACACCCTATACATAATAATACAGGTAAGGGGTATTTATTTTTATTAAAAGAAAAACAAGTAACGTCAGGTGCCTACATTGACCTTGATATATTACGAAAGCCTAAATTATATCAATCAATAGAGAGAAAAATCAAAAGGCTTTATAACCCCTGTCCAAAAGGCGTTATTACGCCTTTTCAACAGGTATAATAGACTTTCGTAATACTTCTTCTTCCAAAAAAAAGTCAGGAATAAATGGAAAAAAATTCTTTTTTTTTTTAAAATGTATATTTGTGAAAATTAGTAGTTCCCTGAAAAAAATTAATTTTACTATCAAGATTCAATGTTCTTCAGTCGTCACTCGGCGAAGAAATTATCAGCTTGATATATAATTTGGTGCGGCGGGGAAGGGAGGCGGTGGGGCCACTCGGAGCTCCTCGGGTGGCTCGTACCTTGCAGCATTAGTCAGTCGAGGATTGCCGATTGCGGTGGGACAGGGACTGGCTATCTAGGATTCAAAACTGACTCGGTGTTAGCTTGAGCACTTGTTGAATTATTTCTAAGCAACCGGGCGTGATGGTTATACAATATCAAGGTTACTGTCATAGGATACCCCCCCCCCCCCCCGAAAAAAAAGAAATCAGGAATTTTAAACAGACCCTGATTAAGTTCATCAAAAATAAACAAATTGTTAGCTTATTAAACCCATATTTAGTTATCTGGGGTCATTTTCCTTTTTGTATATTTTTAGAGATAGGCCCTTTTATTACGGGCATTTAATATAATTATAATTTTTTTTTAAAATCACATCACAAATACATGTATACTCTATGACAGTGTTATTTATCATGCAGAGCACCATGCATTCGCTAGGTTTGAGTACAGACTGCAATTTGCATATATTAAAATATAATGAGGGATTCAATATCTGCTCTTCAGTATTAAGAAAATGAGGAAAGTTCCGGTGAAAATCAAAGGAGGAACGACGCATTAGAGTTACATAAAGTCATCATCACCTAGACGCTTGCCGGAAACAAGAGGACAAGTTGGCGATACTGTCATATTTTTTGACAGCCTGTTCTTGTCGCATGGGAGGATCCTTCTGGTAAATTAAACAGAGAATTATTTATTTTGATGTGTAAAGCCTCCAAAGCATTTATGATGTCAGGATTATTCCCACTTTTCATAGATTAATCTCCCTTATGCAAGGGCAGTCAATACACAGAAGTAAAAAAAAAAAAACCTTAACGTTAACTGCAAGCTGTTTACTAGTGATTTTAATTGTTAGCGCTATAAATGAAAGAGATATAACATTACTTTTGCTTTTTATTGTAAAAGCTATGTATCAATCTTATTAAATGTATTCACAAAATTAGAAGAAAAAAAACCTAATTACTAATTAGCAACCATTTTTCCCAGTTCATAAACACGCGTGGGTGTCTTAGGCGTTTGGTAGTTAGAATAATCTAACTGTGTATCAGGACAAGCCCTCACCACAGTTAGAATACCTCTCATATATTTGCAATGTAGCAAATCAGAGCGGATCTGCTCCAAAATGAATTCAAAGATTAGAATACAAAAGGGGTTGCACTTAAAATAACTACTACATTAATCATAACAGACCTTTTTGAGATTGCATATGCCTTTCCCCCCAAAAAATAATCCAAATGAAGACAAAAATCTATTTATTTTCACAATGTTTTTTTCTAGCTTCAAATTTATAGGCCTTGTTTACATTCAGAACTCCTTGGATTGTTCATAGTAAATGCACTGAGTATGAGTTATCGCCTGTGTTTCTTGCAACGTAACAAATACACGGAACAAATTCTATTATTAAACCAGATCCGTAGGACAATATCATTTTAACGACAGAACATTCTATCTAAGGTGTTTGGTAACAAAAATGAATGAATAATGCCCATTGGTTGCCTGCCAATATGAACTTGTCATGTAAAACTTGCAGTAAATCAAAATCTTCCTTGATACTTATCATTGAAATTGAAAGCAATGGAAGTGATGACTTTTAACAATGTAAGAGTAGTGGCGTCCCAGAATTGCACAGTAGATCTAGAGAAGCCAGAAACCATGACAAACTTGATCTCTCAAGAATTTCTGAGTAAGACCGGAATGCCTCTACATTTTCAATTATATCATTTAAAAATTGTCACTTCCGTTCAGCGTTGCTTTCAGTTTCAATGCTACAATATGTAGATATTGAGGAAGATTTAGATTTGCTGCATGTTTTATATAGCATTTTCATATTGGCAGACGATTTTAAAAATAGAACATGAATTTGAATTTTTCTTTTTCTACTTCCACAGCAAAAAAATCCCTTAAACTTTTTGTAAATAGCCCTGCTGGGCATGAAATTGACAGAGTAGAAAAAATTTTGTTTGTTTTGTCATTTTGGGTTTGTGCTTTATGGATGACTTTTTCATGCAGTTTTGTTGTGGAATTAGTAGAAGAATAGGTTAGAAACACACTTTTAGTAATATTTTGAAATATGCTGACTAATGAGGAATACTAGTAACTCAAGAAACAGCACACTTTTCCACTGTATTTAAAGTAAAGTTATGTCTGCATGTGAGTGAAAAGAAAAAAATTCCAGAAATTTGAGAGAAAGACATGCAAAATCCTACTCCACAAACTTTTTATTAATAGCAAGTTAAAGTGAAATAAAAATTCTTTCTAGGGCCTTAACAAGCTTTGTTTAATATTTGTAGAATCACAATGAGCACTAAACGTGTGAACACAACAGCAACTGCTCGCCTGAAGCAGGATTACATGAGGATAATGAAGGATCCTGTACCCTACGTCAGAGCACTGCCCCTCCCTTCCAATATACTGGAGTGGTAGGTATCACAAAGGCTTGATTAATCCAAATCAAACATGTTTAAAGCAATATGAGCTGCAACTTTGATGTCAGAAATTTTTGTTGAAAAATTGTAATGAACTATTTTAATAATAGAAAATAAGAACATTTATAAACATCTGTCATTCATATTTGCGATGGAAGAACTATTTATGTACTTCGATCGAAGCAAAATTACATTATTGTCGTCCTGTATTTCTTATACATATTCCATTGCACAGTCATATAAAAAAGCGTTTTAATGACCCTATAAAATCAGTTCATCTAACGATCTGTATGTAATTAGTTTGAAAGTTTGTTGTACACATTATCTAAAGTTCCTTAGAATAATATAACTGTTTTCAAATATATGATATTTTCTCCTTCTTGTGTCTAATTCATCATAAAGGTTTATATATAATATTCAAATTTATAATAACAGCACATTTTAACAGCAAAATAAAATTCTCGCTATATAAACTGCAGCTCATATTGTATGGGTTATATTTGACAGGAAGCATAATAATTAATGATAGTCTAATTCATCATAAAGGTTTAAATAATATTCAAATTTATCTTAACAGCACATTTTAACAGCAAAATAAAATTCTCAAAACTGCAGCTCTTATTGCTTTAAATGAAGATTATGTGTGTGTATGTCCTAAATAAGTTGTTAAGTACATGTATATTGTGAATAAGACTAATATCCATCCCTATAAAATAAGACTATATCCTACTTTTTTGAAAAGGAGGATGATACTTTACTTCTTTTGAAAAAAATTATTAACATTATTACTTTTAGTAGTTTTATCTTTAAGAATTAAACATGCACTGTACATTAAGTTTATCATCACTTATAAAATGTCAATAATTATGCTATTTGATTCAAATCGAGGATAAAGCAAAAGATAAAATAAAATATATTGTTGATAAATGCAAATGAATTCATATTTGATATACATAATTTGTCTTTTTTAATTAAAAATAATTGTGTACTTGCATTTTGTTTTAGGCACTATATAGTTACAGGACCAGAAAAATCTCCCTATGAAGGTAAGGTTTATTTTATTAAGAGAATGTGCATTGTCAAAACCCAAGGGTTTTCTCTCCATTTCACTGAGTTACACTGTTAAATGCAGTGTAACGGAGAGAAAACCCATGGGTTCTGATAATGGAGAATGTGGTTCAATTCAAATATTATATCCCGAATAATCTGCTTTCATCATGGATGCTTAAAAATGCAATTTTACTATTCAATGTTTGTGTTGTTTGAAATATCAGTTTTTTAAATTTGAAAGTACAAATGGTAATACATATACAATGTAGATGAAAATATAGTCAATATATGGTTTTAGGGAAAGAGTCCCTAAAACCAAAATACCTGATATATGTGGTGGCTTCTTTCTTACTAAAGCTTCCATGAAAACAACTGCTAGTCATGTATTTTACAGGTGGAATATACCATGGGAAGCTCATATTTCCACGAGAATTTCCATTCAAACCACCCAGTATATACATGATTACTCCAAATGGAAGGTTCAAGTGCAACACAAGGTACAACTTCAAATGATACAGGATATTGGTTGCCCTCAAAGATTTACAAATATTTGTCTTTGTTCAACTACATTGTCTGATGGTACCTCTCCTAAATTTAAATGTTAATCACATAATATTGAAAAACTATCATGTCAATTTTATGAAACTACGTCTTTCACTTGAAAAAGGGCTATAAAGTGATGGAGGTGACCTTTTATCATCTTTATATACATTTTGTGTGTGTTAATTTCAGACTGTGTCTGTCTATGTAATTATTATCTTGTTAATTTCAGACTGTGTCTGTCTATGTAATTATTATCTTGTTAATTTCAGACTGTGTCTGTCTATGTAATTATTATCTTGTTAATTTTAGACTGTGTCTGTCTATCAGTGATTTCCACCCTGACACATTTATATTGTTAATTTCAGGACTGTGTCATGGTCAGTCATTACAGTACCTCACAGAAATTTATATATAAACCTTTAAGGCATTAATTTCAGACTGTGTCTGTCGTTATAAAGTTATGTAATTATTATCTTCATTAATTTGACAGCATGATCAATGTGAACATGGATAACACCTTACAGCCTATAAATGAATTAGGTTTAAATATTGTTAATTTCAGACAACTGCGTCTGTATATTGGACAAAGAACTATAAAGTTTATAATTTATTAATGCTTGTTAATTTTAGACTGTGTCTGTCTATCAGAAATATGACTTCTCACCCAGAATGGGAATAAAATATTCTTAAATGGGAGAAATACGTAGGGAATTATTTATTTAATATAAATTTATAAAAGTACCCGGCAATACAATTATAGTCAGGTATGTGTCCACCATACTGCTAATTCAATATAAATAGTAAAAAGTAATAATAAAATATGACAAAATTCTCAGCAAAAATTAATTAATGAATTATGTGATGACATTACAGTACCTCACAGAAATTTATATATAAACCTTTAAGGCATGTGCAATTACAAAAACCTGCTACTAGCCCAGAGTAGCCCAGGGGCTAGTGACCGTTATAAAGTTACTGGCTTAGATTATCAGTCATTCATTAACCATTTTGACAGCATGATCAATGTTTCATGAACATGGAGAACACCTTACAGCCTATAAATGAATTTAGGTTTAAATAAATATGCAAGACAATGGTTGCTTTTATATTTTATTACTATACATGTAAGTCAATATTTTGGCAGTTTCTGGCCCATTTCGCCCTTACTAACCCCTTTAGTGTTACCAGTTACATGTCATCACTGAATGGACTTAAAAAAATAACAATTAATACATGTGTATGTTTTAACAGACTGGGGATTTTGATTAGCAACAAAATGAATACTTATGGGTGTATTCTTCCAACAGTACACATATATTGATTCTTGTGCATTTACTGTGCAGGCTAAGGCAGCATTGATGTACAAGTATTTTATAATGTCTGATAACTGATGATAAATGAAAGTCTTGAAATATAAGCAATATTTGGATGAGGGTAAGAAAAATGTGATTTAGAGCAAGGCTGGCCAATGCAAGGAAAGGTTACAAAAGTTTATAAGGTGTTTCAGACTTCAAGAACTGAAAGTTCAATTCAGTATTCATGTATTATTTTAGTTATTACAATGTTATATTGCATCAACTTCTGTTTTTATAGCTGGAGAAGGATCCAACGCTAGGGAGTATAGAAACATCAGACTACACTGTAAGTAACAAAGATGAAAATCTCTGGCATCTTATTAAATGCTTTTAACTATACAAGTAGTTAAAAAAGTGAATTATAAATATTAACATTTTTTGCCAGCATTCAGTTGAAAATGATTTGAATTGCTATGGAAAGGAAATAGGAATGAAGATCATGTTAATATGGAGTATGATGGCCATATTTATTCATCTAGATGAATTTATGAGATATCAATGTTGAAATTCTATTTTTACATTTTTTTGTGTGTTTGAAATATACACAGAAATATAATAGCTAAATAATAGCTAAAGTACCTGCTTGTATTTGTAGAAGAGACAGCTAGCTGCCCAGAGTGGTTCTTTCAATCTCTCAGACAAGGTCTTCTGTGATCTCTTTCCTGATGTTGCAGAGGTATTTTTCAGTTGTTCTAAAACTTTTAAAGCCACAGTAATTCTGTATATGATTTAGAAATCTTACTGTACACTTTATAAATGAGTGACTTTTTATATGAGTAAATTTTTGCTTTCCCAGGAAATTAAGGAAGAACAGCAAAGAAGAGCAGAAGAATTAAGACAGTCAACCAACCGTGGAGCAATAGGTCAAAGGTCACATTCAAATGATGGACCAAACCCAGCAGACCATGAAAACCAGGGACTGTTTGGGAGTGCACTGGCAAATATCTTTGTGATTGTAGGACTTGCAGCTTTTGCATACACTGTAAAATATGTTCTTAAAAGCATTGTTGAGTAGGGGAGGTGATAATTTCTGACCTAGACTATGAATGGTTGTACTGGAATGTCTTTCATTAAGTCTTCTTTTTAAGAGGTACTGTTTATCATCACAATAAGGAACCCGATTGGGCCTTGTTTTGTTAAAATTCACATACTAAATGAGAGCTTTCTTCCTAGGATTTAGTGTAGATACTTGGAATGAGCTCTCAGTGTCATTTAGAATATTCATACATTAAGTGTTGGGAAAGTAAATCAGATAAAAAGAAAATTAGATATTATCTGATTGGTCATTGCAAATACTTCATGAAGAATCTCTACATAAATGTTTGTGAGGTTGTAAAAATTTTTGGAGCTAATACTTTCGATACCAGAGGCCATATTTCTTGTATTTACCTGGAAATTTTTTTTCAATCATTTCAGGTGGAAAAAATAAGTATCAAGAAATGTAAATAAGGAATTTTTTTCAATAAAACTTGATGATACATGTATATGAAATTGAAATTAAGGAAATTAAAAGAAAGAGAAAAATTCCGTATGTATGAATTGAATTTAATATTATTTTCTGGAGGTTAAGAAAATGTTTGATTTGTGGTTGGGAGGGGGCAAACACATAAGTAGAAATTTATTTAGAGACGGCCTGATCTAATAATAACTTTGGAGTAATCTAATAATGACTTGGGAAAGACTTGACACATTTTAATTTTTTTATGTTAAATAAAGTGTTAAGTAGAATGGATAAGATAAGAACTCTATGATTGATGCTGTTTTGTTTTGTTACATGTGACATTAAATAGTAACATAGTGTTTACCAGGCATGTTTCAACTTTTAATGTCATTAAAAATACATTTTGAAATTCGTTGTTCATTTTATACGAAATATAATTCTATAACTTAAAGAATCTTTCATAAAAGACTGATTAGAACACAAAAATGATTTTATTGTGGTTATTATTTTTTTTTTAATATAAAAATGGATTAAAATAATACCTATAAAACAGAGGGGTTATATATTGTATTAAAATGTTTAATTTTGTATATGAACTGAATGCTGCAGGAGACTAATTTTATGTTGAAAAGTGTTTTTAAAAAGAATACAACACCTGTGTATGTAAGCATTTTATTTAGTTTTTGAATAATGACATAAACTTACTACATGTATATTTGTATGCATTCTATGTAGATTCTTATTTCCTTGTTTTTAATACACATACATCTGTATAAAGTTGATGATAAATTTTAGAAATATGTGTTATATCTTTGTTTTTTTCTCATGTTTAATACTATTATGTTTTTAGCTCACCTGAGCCGAAGGCTCAAGTGAGCTTTTCTGATCACATTTTGTCCAGCGTCCGTCTGTCCGTCTGTCTGTCTAGCTGTCCGTCTGTCTGTAAACTTTTCACATTTTCGACTTCGTATGAACCGCTCTATTTCAACCAAACTTGCCACAAAGTATCCTTGGGTAAAGGGGAAAGTTTGTTCAAATGAAGGGCCACGCTCTCATTCAAGGGGAGTATTGGGAATAAATTGAAAATTTGGTAAAATTTTAAAAATCTTCTTCTCAAGAACCACTGGGCCAGGAAAGATGAAACTCATGTGGAATCATCCTCAGGTAGTGTACATTCAAATTTGTTCAAGTCATGACCCCCGGGGGTAGGGCGGGGCCAAAATGGCCGATCAAAGTTTTACATAGGAATATATAGGTAATATCTTTAAAAATCTTCTTCTCAAGAACCACTGGGACAGGAAAGATGAAACTCATGTGGAATCATTCAGGTAGTGTTATTCAAGTTTGTACAATATATATTTGGGGCCAAAATGGCCATAATTTTACATAGGAATATATAGGAAAAATCTTAAAAATCTTCTTCTCGAGAACCACTGGGACAGGAAAGATATATCGTGTAAAATCATCCTCAGGTAAAGATTTCAAGTTTGTTAAATTCATGACCCCCGGGGGTAGGGTGGGGAAAATGGCCCATCAAAGTTTTACATAGGAATATATAGGAAAAATCTTTAAAAATCTTCTTCTCAAGAACCACTGGGACAGGAAAGTTGAAACGCATGTTGAATCATCCTCAGGTAGTGCATCGTCGGAAACCCACGGCTGATTACGCTTCGTTCCTCTCTCCATCATGTGGAATCATCCTCAGGTAGTGTAGATTAAAGTTTTTTTTTTTTATTTATACAAAATTTTATTCACAAAAGTGAATGGGATTGGGCAGCAGGCAAAGCCTATTTTAGCCCTCTCCCTAGATTAAAGTTTGTTCAAGTCATGACCCCGGGGGGTAGGGCGGGGCCAAAATGGCCAATCAAAATTTACATAGGAATATATAGGAAAAATCTTTAAAATTCTTCTTCTCAAGAACCACTGGGCCAGGAAAGATGAAACTCATGTGGAATCATCCTCAGGTAATGTAGATTTAAGTTTGTTAAAGTCGTGACCCCCGGGGGTAGGGCGGGGCCAAAATGGCCGATCAAAGTTTTACATAGGAATATATAGGAAAAATCTTAAAAAATCTTCTTCTCAAGAACCATTGAAACAGGAAAGATGAAACTCATGTGAAATTATCCTCAGGTAGTGTAGATTCAAGTTTGTTCAAGTCATGACCACGGGGTAAGGGTGTGGCCAAAATGGCCGACCGAAGTTTTACATAGAAATATATAGGGAATCCTTTTTAAATCTTCTTTTCAAGTACTTCAAAGCCAGGATTAGTTATATTTGTATGGAATCATCCTCAGGTAATATAGATTCTAGTTCGTTCAAATTATGATCCCTTTGGGGTTAAAATTCAAGCCCCCCCCCCAACTTAAGTTAAATTTTAGGTCTGATCTGATATGTGTTTTTTCCTAGCTGATGTGATCAGGTGAGCGCTGTGGCCCCTGGGCCTCTTGTTGGTATTGTTATTTTCTTTCAAATGTACCACAGAAAAGCAGAATGAATGTAATTAAAATATGATACTGTTTATCACTTTTTAGCTCTACTGGTCAGAGACCAGAAGAGCTTATGCAATAGTAAGGTGTCCGTCGTCCGTCCGTCTATCTGTCTGTTTGTCCGTCTGTCTGTAAAGAATTTTTCAAAATGCTACTCCCCTTACAGTTTTCGTCTGATTTTAATATAACTTGGCACACAAGTAGACTACACTAAGATACATAAAATAGTGCATTGGTTTTTGATTTCGATAAACGGTGTTGCCATGGTTACTAAAAATAGAATTTTCTGTGAAATTCCTTTAAAACGCTTCTCCTTCTACAGTTTTGGTCTGATTTCAATATTACTTGGCACACAAGTAGACTACACTGA
Source organism: Saccostrea cuccullata (assembly GCF_032062105.1). NCBI lineage: Eukaryota > Metazoa > Mollusca > Bivalvia > Ostreida > Ostreidae > Saccostrea > Saccostrea cuccullata. The sequence continues at coordinate 369,616 of NW_026933012.1, forward strand.
GATACATAAAATAGTGCATCGGTTTTTGATTTCGATGAACGGTGTTGCCATGGTTACAAAAAATAGAATTTTCTGTGAAATTCCTTTAAAACGCTACTCCTTCTACAGTTTTGGTCTGATTTCAATATAACTTGGCACACAAGTAGACTACACTAAGATACATAAAATAGTGCATCGGTTTTTGATTTCGATGAACAGTGTCGCCATTGTTACTAAAAATAGAAATTTCTGTGAAATTCTTTCAAAATGCTACTCCTACAGTTTTGGTCTGATGGCAATGGCTTCTTTTCTCATCCTTTGTTATAAGTACAAACCAGTAGAGCTACAGTCTCGACAGAGACTTCTGGTTATTCGTATGAACTCTATTTTAAGTTATTTACATAAGACTGTCTCCTTGCAAAAATGTTATTCTCATGCGTATTTGGGTATTGTGGTTATTTACAATTATAGCTAAAATTTCTGACAATTTTGCCCAGCATACAACATACCGCACAATTTGCTTGAGAACATAAGCTTTCATGAAAATGAGAGATCTGCAGTTTTTAAACTTAGCAAAAATATAAACTCATTTACTTTTAACTATCATTACATGGAAGTTGCTTGGTTCCTGTAATGATATGCATGTAAAATGCCAATAAGTACTGTTCAAACATATTTTAATTACATTCATGTTATTATTTACAATATATATTTTACCAGCATAATTTGTTTTGTCTTAATAAAACAAGAGATGGTTTTCATCATTATCATCTTACTAAGATTGACGAAGAAGACTATATCTTCAAAAAAATAATTTCTTCCAAAAGATTTCATGTTAGTATAAATTTTTGAAAAGGGGCTGGGGGTTAGAAAATGCCTTGATTCTGATTGCTAGGGAATGGGAATAGATGTCGTATTAACTGTATTCACACCATCATTTATGAGTTGCGAGTTGCTGCTTCAAGATACGTAACTTTGGGTTGTACTGACTACTGAGTATAAAGCCTCCTTTAAAATCTTATAATGATTCAATATATTCAACAATATCATTTTGTACTGATAAAATGTAAGAGCAGCAAAAAATATTGACATAGCAGATGTGATGGGCTGTATCTGCTGATATGTAGCGATAGATAAACATTTTCCCAATTGTCTTGCATGAGGAAAAATTGTACTCAAGTCTTGTAAATTTACTTAAATAATCAAAATAGATCAGACAGAACAATTGTGTCTTTCAAATGGTACATTGAACAATACAAAGTCAAAGCATCTTCACTATGTCAAAGTATTACAAGGCATTGACAGTAGGAAATTAGGTCAGCATCCATTTTTTAAATCATCTATTGAAACATTTCTTGTTTTAATGCGAACTTTCAACATGTTATTAAAATAATCAATGCTTCCAAATGTGTAAGAAAAATGTTGAATATTCTTTAAATTAAAATTTTAAAATAGACTACCCAAATCCTCTTTAAACCAAGTATAATGAAATTTGCGAATTTTTAACCTCATCTGGTAGTTATTTTCGGGGTAATTCCTTCTCTAGATTACAAAATCCGGGTTATTGGGGAGATCCTACTTTAACACACCAGTGTTGTAGGATTTCTCTATAGCCAGCTTTCCCCAACAATAGGTACTCCCCGAGGGGAAGTCGTACACTAGAGCCTTTCCTTTTCTTTCTCTCAATCTGAGTATGATGTCCCCTCTTTTAACAAATCTAAATCATATCGAAAATATTTTTTACTAAAAGTTTACGTGGAAACTTAGTTGATAAGAAGTGTTTTCCACTCAAGAACTGCAAATTTCTATGAAATCTGAAACCATCGAGTCGCTCATCTTAGCTATCCAGGGGTATTTGATACGTTACTCTCCTCATTAGTACCCTCCTCATTAGTTAGAATAATCTAACTGTGTCTCGGGACAAGCCCTCACCACAGGTAAACCGGGTCCGTAGGACATTTATCATTTGAACGATAGAACATTCTATCTACCTCCTCATGAGAGTAGTGTATCAGAAACCCTTGGCTAGCGAAGATGCAAGTCACTCAGAAAAAAGAGATTTAAAGTTTTTAAATTGTCATACTTTGTATGTTTTCTAATGTAACTCCATTGATCGCCATATTGAAGAAAGGTCACTTGTTACAATGTGTACCCCTTCCTCATACATTGGTACAATCATCATATTTCATTGGGAGAAAATTAGTTCTTGGGGAAATAGCACTCTTTAACTAGAACGCATAGTAGGATTCCCTCCTGGAAAACTGAATCTGATGTGGGATATGCGTTGGAGTATAAATAATGTCCTCGGTGCTCGAAAAGAAGCAAACAAACAAAAAACAAAAAACAAAAAAACAACGCTTTTCAATGATTTAGTCTTAATGATTTCACGTGAGTATTCTCTTTTAATTAAAACACATGTCCATAACATTTTTATCCAATTTCTGAGTGTTTTTAAAACACATTTTTGAGTATGACCCTTCGTATACTGGAATATGGCAGATCCTATGATTTCCTGGACTTGTTTATTCTTTCTGAAAGATATTTTCTTTTTCAAGTTTGGAAAATGAAACAAGTCAATGTGTAAAAGATCTGGCAAATTTTGTTGGTGTGACAAAACATTAACTATCTGTTTATCCCCAGAACTCCGTACTTTTCATGGCGTGTGGGTTTTGACGCTGTCATGAAGAAATTTAATGTGGATTCCTGATTCGGGTTCCATCCTCTCATAAACCTTTTGTTTTGCAAAAATTTGCTTTCTAGACTTCTCCAGAAATTGAACTGCCTCCCCGAATAAGAATTTTAACAACAAGACCACAAATATTTGAGAAAATGGCAAATAAAACTGTTTTTGTGCATGTGCAGTTCTTTGCATTTCTCAGACTTTGGCTGTTTTTGTAAAGTGCATCCTAATGTTAATTTTTATCCAATTTCTGATTGTTCTTAGAGCTCATTTTTGAGTATGGCCCTTCGTATACTGGAATATGGCAGATATTATGTTTCTTGGACTTGTTTCTTCCTTCTGAAAGGTGTGTCTTCAAGTTTAGAAAATGAACCAACTCAGATCTTATCGTTCGTGTGACAAAACATTAACTTTCCTTTTATCCCCAAAACACCTTTACTTTTCAGGGAGTGTGGGTCTGGACATTGTCGTAAAGAAATTTAACGTAGTGGATTCCTTAATCTGGTTCCTTCCTCTCCTAAAACTTTCGATTTTATGCAAACATTTTGCTTTCAGACTCCTCCAGAAATTGAACTGTCTCACCGAATAAGAATTTAAATAACAAGACCACTAATATTTAAGAAAATGGCATACAAAACTGTCTTTGTACTCTTAATGCAATTCTTTGCTCTTTTCAGACCTTTGCTGTTTTTGTAAAGTGCATTTTATTGTAAATTTGTTTTTAGGGTTTAAAGCAATGGATTCAAGTTTCATTATCTGTTTGAATTTCAGACAAACGTTGATAACTACATTTTTTGATTTGTTTTAATTAGTAGTTTAGGTATTCTTACACGCTGTCGTTTTCACTCATTTTTCAAAACATAAGGTGACCATTGAGCACTAAGCTTTTTTACTGTCAATGTTTCTTTAAAATAGAATGAACTATCCCCAAATTGATGCCTATCAAATTTGCTAGGTAGTTTACTGATTCTTTACCATTCATTTTATGCAGTGTCTCGAAAAGCCCTTGTTTTCAAGCTTCTCACAATGAAACTACACGGAGTATGTGATGAAAAGTTGTCAAATAAACTGCAATCAATTCATTAATGATTCAATCATGAGAGAAAGTGAAGCTTTATGTCATATGATTTCTATATTGTATGTCATAGAGCTCAGGACAGTATTTATTGAACATCCCGCGTTAAACGTCTTAAGAACCCCCCCCCCCCCAATAATATTCACTGAATTATGTAAAATTTACAGCAACCAATGTCTGTTTTATAGACATATGAGCAAGCGGATTTCAATGAACAAAAATTATATAATGGGCATCAAAAATGGGTACCGTCCTTGGCGACAAGGACTTACAACAACCAATGTACTGCTTGCCAAAATTTAATAAAGTCTAGAAAGCAAATTTTTGCAAAACAATCAAAAGGTTTATGAGAGGATGGAACCCGAATCAGGAATCCACTACATTAAATTTCTTCATGACAAGTCAAAACCCACACGCCATGAAGAGTACAGGAGTTCTAGGGATAAACAGGTAGTTAATGTTTTGTCACATAAACAAAATTGGCCAGATCTTTTACCCATTCATTTGTTTTTTTCCAAACTTAAAAAAACAACCTTTTAGAAAGAAGAAACAAGTCCAGGAAATCATAGGATGTGCTATATTCCAGTATACGAAGGGCCATACTCTAAAATGTGTTCTAAAACATTAAGAAATTGGATAAAAATGTTATGGACATGTGTTTTAATTAAAAGAGAATACTTACGTGAAATCATTAAGACTAAATCATTGGAAAGCGTTTTTTGCTTCTTTTCGAGCACCGAGGACATTATTTATTGAACAGCCCTCGCACAACAGCTTTTAAGAAGCGTTTATTTTCACTCTAGTTTACAAATTCTTTACCATTCATTTTAATGCAGTGTCTCGAATAGCTCTTGTTTTCCAGCTTCTCACAATAAAAATATGAAATGAAAAGTGGTCACATAAACTGATATCAATTCATTAAAAATTCAATCATGTGAGAAGAAGTCAACCTTAATGTCATATGATATCTGTGATGTATATCATAGAGTTCAGGACATTATTTTTTAAACAGCCCTCGTATGTAATATTACTTTAGATACCTCCTCCCGCCCGAGCATATTTTCCAAGGAAATTCTTCTCTAGAGCCTTTTTTGTGAGAGGCGAAAACCTTCTCTACAAAACCAGTATACCTTTCCTAGCCACATATTTGTCTGTTCTTTGAAAATTTTAAAAGTGTGTTGTGCAGAATTCAAGTAAAACATTTCGCATTCACTGCTTTCTTTGATCTCCTTTGCCAATTGCCCACTTCCTGATTTTACCGAAATTTATCGAAATTGTTAATTATAGTTTACAAGAAAAAAATGGATAAGAGAAAAGTAGATGGAAGGCAAGAGATAAGGGTTTAGGAACAGGAAGAGGGAAGAGAGAATCTTATGGTATAGGAAGGAAGGAGAAAAAATGGAAACGGGGAAGACAAGGAGTATTGGAAGAAGGAAGAAGTTTATTGGATCACATCGCCGCAAATCAAGGCCAAAATGTACGATCCTCTTCCATGAGAGCTATATACAGACTCCTTGAGACGATGATTGGATCCGGGATGAGAAGGAAGGGAGAGAGGTTTGGGAAGAAGGAAGGAAGAAGGGTATGGGGACAGGGGAGGAAAAAGAAGGGAGAAGGGCATTTGAAGGAGTTTATGGGGTCCGGGAGAGGGAAGGAAGAGGGAATGAAAAGGTTATTGGATCAGGAGAAAGAAGGAAGAGGGACATGGGAAGAAGGTTATTAGGGTCAGGAAGGAGAAGGAAGGGAGAGGGATATGGGAGAGGTATGGGAAAAAAGGTATAGGATTGGGGAGAAGGGAAAATATTATGGAATGGAAAGATGGAAGAAAGGTATGGGATCAGGGAGGAGAGGGGGACTTCGCCTATATTATGATATGTAAAGAAGAATTTTGGAAAAGGGAGAAGAAACGAGGGTATTGATAAAGGATCAGGGAGAATAAAGGGAAAATATTATATAAAAAGGATTTCTCGTAAGAGTCTAGCTGAGTAACATTATTTGGCAATATAACTTTTAGACATGAACTATGAGGATGATGTATACCAGAGAATTGTCGATTTATCGAGGGGCTGACTTCAGCAAAACCTTTATTTACATAATATCAATACATACAGTGGAATGGAGAGGACATAATTTACGTTTTAGTTAAAGTCATACAAGTAATAGAGAGAATAGAGAGAATAACTATTCATTTCACTGTTTTTCCTACGTATACAATTATCTACACGTGTAAATCAGTAAAAGATGTTGAAGCACTTTTTTCTCTCTTCATTCTGTCTTGTACCACGTCATTACTTTTTCAGATTTCTGTCTCTGAAACATATGTAGCTGAATTAATCAGGCAGTCATTCAATGAAAGCATACTCCTTTGAGAACCTTCCACAATTTACTAGGCCACATTGTTTTTCACTATAGAACTCCTGTTTCTGAGACATCTATATCAAAAGGCATCTTTCACAATTTACTACATTGTTTCTCACTATATGAAACCACGCTGATGTAAACTTTACTGATATTGTCAACCTTTTCCAGCCTCGATTTCAAAGAATCCTTCACTTCCTGTGCCTTGTAATTTGACAAGTCTGCTGAGACACAAATGTCCAGTTCAACTGTGATGTCATACCCCACGTGATATGCGCTCACGTGATTAACTGATTCTATGAGGTTGTGATGGTTCATACAAAGCCAAATCAATTTACTGACAATGACTGGGTCCGCTTTGTAGCCTGTCAAAAGCTTGGTTTGATCTTTAAAAAAAGGAAATACACTTTATCCCTTAATTAAACCAACTCAATTGTAAATATATAAACTTCGAGGGTTGAAAATGGTTCCAATAATGTATTTACCTCTTCCGGTAATGTACCAAGTGATTGCTATGTATAGGGAAATAATTATGGCCCCAACTGGATCCACAAATACAAGACATCTTTCTCCTAACTCGTCCTGGATTTCCTTTGATCCTTCAATGTAAAACTCGCATACATGTACAGTCTGTACAAATCTTTAATATACAAGTATCACAGATTGGGAGCTACATTTTTTACTGGAAAGATCCTTCATGAGTTCTAATAAATAAACGCACTTTACTTTTAACTTTCATACCTATATATCCGCAGACAATGGCCAATGTATTAGATAAGACATCATTCCTATGGTCCTGGGCCAGGGCTTGTACCGTAGGGGTCATGATGCGTCGACACAACAGAAACAGGATCAACTTTAGTACTGTAAAAACGCATATATTGCTGATAAAATTAAGACACAACGTGAAATACCTATATGTTGAGGGACATTATAAATAATGAACCCGATCATAGGGAGTAAGCATGCAACCCACTGCCACTTTATGTATTGTATTTTAATTTTTCTAACGGAGGATGTAAATACACTGTATATATACATATTCACAAAAAGATTCAAATCAGAGCTCTTGATTCTTGTATCCTTACACTGATTACGTATAGTGCCACTATGACCAACTAGGGTTCGGATTTTAATCAGGTCAAATTTGAAATATTATATGCAAAAAGTTTATTCAGGTAAATGAATCTTAGTGTAAGATCAATTTGTAGATTTATCTCCCCTAGGAGATGGTCATCTTCCCTAAATTGTACGTTTCCTATATTTTTCTTTTCACCTATTTTACTTTTTTTTTTTTAGCAGAAATCAAATATATGTTTAAAATCTTATATTTAGTGATAAAACATAGAATTGATAATACAATCCCGTACCTATAGTGACGCATGATATAGAAATGGTGATGTAATCCACCGTGGGCGGTGCTATAGATCCATTAGACAGGGCTGTGATTTTACCGAGCGCCTCCTTCAGAAGCTGTAACGATGCCATTCCCATGATGACCGACAACAGAATCACTGCAAGAGGTTCCAACAGGTGGCGCCCTATGAACAAACCGACGCCATATTAGATTTTTTAAATAGATTCGTCCAATGCTTTCTAATATTGTAATCTTTATAATTTATGATATAATAAATATTTTAAGATAATACTCCAGTAACAATCTTATAAATCATCCATAAGCTTAATTTGCATCGCGATTGTAATGTACGTTTAATTATTTAATGTAAAATTACTTATTTTCGTGGGGCCTGTGTTTTCGCGGTTCAAGGAAAAATATTTGTTAGTGGTGTTAAGAAATAGTTCATGTTTGAAATTGAATACAGTCGTGGAGGACGTTAATTAAAGGGTCTCTTAATACATGTACCAACAGAAACCCAGAAACATAAAGTGGGTCTCTTATTAATATTACGAAATACCGTTAATACCCCAAATCAACGAAAAAGTCATTTAACAGAAGTTCTGTCTACAGATACATAAACATGTATGTATTTATGGCTCTTCATATAAATTCTTATAGCTTTGTAAAACCTTGATGTTATTGGCTATCGAATTTTAGACATACGGAGGAAAAGTTAATATTTTGCTTTACCATTAGGATATTTAAAATGGTTAGTTTTACGGACAGCTCTGGTCGTTATCCAGACAACGAAACCAGAAACTAGATCCACCACACTGTCGACGAGACTGGTTATGATGGCCATGGAGCCCGACAGGATAGCCGCTGTCATCTTGGCCGCCAGTAAAACCTAAAAAACAAAATGTTCATATACAATAAAGAAGGTAGTGTATCTATTTTCCTGTTTATGTCTGTATTTGCACTGAAATTTAGATCGTCTGATAACGTGGAATATCGAATGTTAGTCATGTCGATGCGTAGAACTTTAAAGCACATATGCCTACCAGAGGCACATAGTATCGGGGTGGGGGGGATGTTCCATATATTTAACATTTTAATATAGAAAATTATTGCTGAAGTTTAAATAAGGATCATAACTTAGTGTTTTAGTAAGAAAAATTGATAATGAAAGAAGTTAAACCCCCGTCCCTCACCACCACCACCCCACTAAATAGGATATATAATTCGACTTTGGAAAATTTTCTTTCTGTTTTCCTTGTCAAGTTTTTTTTTCAGTTATGTTGAATTCCCCTTTCAAAACGATGCTATTTCACTGTACTAGATGATGTAAATGCTTAGCAGTCTATCAAAATCGGAAAATTTGCTTCCAGGAATTTGAAGTCTATATCTAAGTATTGCTTTTTTCCCCATTTTATGAATTTATTTCACTCATAATTGTATTAATGATTGTGTCCATCAGAATATCTAAAAATGACTGATGATTGTCAAGATTGTGACAGAATGAAAAAAATTCAGTTTTCAAAACTATTGAGACTGCTTTAACAATAGACCTCCAGATCACCTAGCACTCACCAGATTTGCAGCAAAACTAATTTTGGCATACAATGACGTCTTTTTCCTCAGTGATTTAGACCGAGCTTGTTTGTCGTCCTTTGGTTTCTCCGCTTCCTCGTACCCCGCTATCAATTTATCTTGATACTCGTAGAATTTTCTGCAAAGATAGACAGACACGGTTGATTTTTTTTTTTATGGATCTGATAAGAATTGCGCTCATTTTGTAGATACTATATGTAGTTGAAATATTTTTTTTCAAATGAACGTAAGTATTCTATAAAAAAAAAACACAGAAGCTGACAACGAACAAACTTTTAATATTTTGAACAACGAATGAAAGAACAAAAATAAAATATTCAAACTAAAAAAAATTACAAAAATAATTAAGAGAAGAGCACGAAGAATCTAAAATTGCTGTATTAAAAAATATTTCTTCTCATTTTGAGAAACAGTTCTTGCCTGGAAGCATTAGAAACTTTGCGTTCTTTTTGGACACCTTTCGATCTCAGGAAAAGATCCAGATTCATCTCAAAGTTTTTCCTATTCTCTAAAATGAGAGAAAATATTATTATAAAATCTTTTTTATCTATGCACGAATATTGAATAAGAATGCTAAATGATTTGTCGAATAACTAAGTACATCTTGCAAATCAAAACTATTTATCCCTTTCTTTTAAACTTTTACTCTAAAAAAAATCAGAAGAGTAGCAACAGGGGAGGCCCAACTTTTTTCCCAAACATAACTTTTTACTGTTGAAAATGTTCATTGAAAGGCTGGTTGCCCCCCCCCCCCCTCCTTTTTTTTTAAATGTAGTATATTATAGGAAGAAAATTTGGTACTGAAAGAAGTTGAAATACCCCCCCCCCTTTTTTTTGCTTGTCAAGTTTTTTCATCTAGGATGAACATTTTTCTCTCGTTGTTCCCCCAATTTAAAAAACGATGCTACGTCATTGAAACTAAATAAATGATGAAAATAAAGCGAACAGAAAAATTCGTCATGCATTATCTATATACATTGTCTATCAGAGTTTGAATTACCCTCCAGGGGAGACACATGGCCGTTGCTAAGTTTTTCTGTTGGATGCTGTGTGAACATGGTATCAGAACCTTCGACAGAATTGTCTGGGACGAATGCTTGGTTCTAAAATAAATAAATAAATAAATAGATATCCCAAAAATCAAACAAAAAATATATTTTTTATATGCATGCACATACTAGTTACTTTTTTTTGCAAATATATAATTAATTTTAAATCAAATATTTTTATTTCAAACCCTGGGAATTGATATGTATATATGTATTCACGTATTTATTTATCTATTTTTTTTATAAAAATACTTACAATTTCACTTTGGTACTCTAATGATTTTTCTACTTGAGAGTTTGATATGAATTCTTCTGAATTTGAAAGGCAAGATTTTTGTAGAGATTTCTCCACACATGAACACCGATACTCCACATTTGAATTTCTTAGAAAAGTTTGGTATGCTTGGGACTCTAAAACTCGTGTGCATTCTGGACAGAAGCACTCAGAACTACAGGTGCATCTGTTGTATTGTAGTACTGAAAACCCACATGATGTGCACTCAAATTGACAATTTTTCCATTCCATTAGCCATGGGCATCTCCGCAGAGGCGAATTTTCGATCATGTCCGAGTGGTTATGTTGCGATCCTTTGCATATCTAGATGATTAACAAAATTAAGAAGTTGATTTGATAAATTTTTGCAGCAATTTAAAACTGATCCATTACACTATTTTAAGAAGGGGGGGGGGGGGGTACCAGAGCAAGGATTCCTATACCAGTTGAATAATTTGTCATTTCATTTTAGACTAAATAATAACAATATTCATAATTTACATTTTTAATTATTATCTCTAAATATGATAATGTTATTATTATTATTATTAAATTTAAATTTTATTAAATTTTATTTATTTTTTTAATTTCTGTATATCCCTATTATTACTAGTATTTTACTGGTCTTTTATTCTATTTATTACAGGAAAATACCATTTTAGAAATCGTTGAAATACTATACAGTATACTAGTATATAATTTTTGTGCTCATTTTATATCTATACGGCCTACATAGGCGTCGGAACCGGGAGGGGGGGGGGGCTAGGGGGGCTTAGCCCCCCCCCCCCCCCACTTTTTTTCCAAATATATACTTGGTATAGACATTGAACATATCTCCGGAGGTTTACCCCCCCCCCCCCATAAATTTTTTCCAAATTTATACTTAGTATAGACAGTGAACATATCTTTGGAGGTTTTCCACAGATATGTCTTAGTATAGGTTAAAAATGGGGAAAGGTGGTTTTTGGAAAAAAAAAATTGGTACTTTACACCCCCCCCCCCCCCCCGAAATAGGATTTTCATGTTTGGGAAATGGACATTTTCCTTTTTTTTTTTTTGCTTGTCAGGTTTTTTGAAGGTACAAAAATTTTTCTTTACACATAGCCCCCCCACCCCCACTTTCAATTTGCTTCCGACGCCAATGGCCTACACATGAGTATACCCAAAAATGCCACAATATTTGATTTAAAAAAAAAATACATGTATAAAGCTGCGAACGTGCCTCACACTCGATGTGACCTGGTACGCAGTTCCATCACGAGAGCTCACGCGGGTGTAAGTTCATTCTTTGGAACAGACCAAAACAAAGTGAGAAGCGTGCATATTAATCTCGGTAAGTACATTGTACATATTAATTCATCTTATATACACGCCGTCTCTGGACAATTTTAATGAATTCAAAATCTGATCTCCCAGTATTTCTGATGGATTATAGGACTATTCAAGAAACAGACGTTTCTCCTGCGTATATGTCGATCTTTTATTTTAAGCGCTGGCTGTTATGGTCAAGTTGTTCATATGAATTCGTCATGTGATAGGAAACTCAAGGTTATCGATACTGTCTTTATTTCTCATAGTACTCAATATTCACATATTTTTATCTCTATGCTAGTCAAAGATGACAAAGCCCTGACAATGAAACAAATAAAAAGCAATCTAAATTTAGAACTGTATGCGTTAAACTAAGTGATATAAATAATCTATCGATCCCTGTTTGGCACAGGGGATGTAGCTCAGTGGTAGAGCGCTCGCTTCGCATGTGAGAGGCCCCGGGTTCAATCCCCGGCATCTCCACAGTTTTTTTTTTTTTCAAATATTTTTTTCTGTCTCACTTTCAAACATACAGAAAGTAATAATGCATTTTATTTTTTCTATTTTTTTAAATACATGTATATGTAAATATTTTTTCAACTATTACAGATTTTTAAACAAATAAAATTAGCTTTATTCTAAGTAATACAAAAATTTTGAGCCCTTCATGTTTGGCATGCTAAAGATGTATAGAATTTTTAAAGATATATTATCTTTGTTGTGTATACATTGATTGTAAAAAGCAAATTTACATAAATGAATCAATTTTTTTTTTAATGTATAAAATTATCTCAGTATAATACTATTGCATAAATAAATCAAGTGTGCAATGAAATGACAGTAATTATATTACTGTATCGATACTATAATTATCACGAAGTCACATTGTCAAGATATCAAATGTAAACGAAAGAAAATATAAAATAATTGGACTTTGTCTATAATCATAGATAAAGCAAGCCACAGACACACTTTTAATACTGTACACGGTAACGCACGGTGCAGTATATGCATGAGACATTTTGAAAAGAATTAATCTGTCCACCGCTAGTAATATTCTCATTCAGTTGACATTAATTAATTTCCATTATATATAGGTAGATCTTACCCCAGTGCTTTCAGAGGATGACATCCCGGATTCTAGCGGTTTTCCTGCTCTGGGTCACTGTCTCACAACTAATAAGGTAATAATTCCTTAATTATTATTTTTTTTAAAATTCCAATATTAAAAAATTATCAGGAATATGTACATGCATGCGTCTGTGCTATCTTTGGAGTCTTTTAGAACGGGGGACGATGTGAGGTATTTTATTGCAGTTCGCCCCAGATCGGCCGAACTTTGACGATGATTGATGGCGACCGACGTCCGGACAGATTTTAGTCGTTCTTATACGGGTTATATAACACGTCTCAACGTTGTTTATTGTCTTGTAATCATGGCATACATCATATAAATACAGATGTACTAATGCTAGTGTATTGGAAAAAGGGAGGGAGGTTGGGGTAATGTTTTATAGAAAAGTCTGCAGGTCAGGCGAAGGTGACAACCTGATTATTTTTTTCGATCCTGGCATGCAGTCCTGCTTTATGTAGACACTTGACATAATCCACTTTTCATTTTTACGGAAACAATAAACTACAAAAAAGGCAGGAATAATAAAAATTGAAGTGTGACGTATAATTTCTAATGTTAAGTATTTATCGTCCTTCAAGTTGAAGTAGTTTAAATTGAATTCCTTTATAAAATTGCTAAAAAGTGGGGGTTCTCTTGAACAATATTTATAAATTATAGCTGCAGAAATTTTTCTGATATTTTCCAGATTCCGTTATAAGAATATAAAAATAAAACAAAGAAATTCTCAGAAGTAGAGAAGTCAAGTGTGACCAGATGAGGAGAGGGTCGTCACCCTTGGCTACCGAGGTGTGATGATATTAATAGTCTCATAAGTGTTTTATAAAACTTTGTTGTAAAAAAAATCCTGCTGACCACTGTTTTACAGACGATGTACGAGTCTATCTAAAGGCATAAATCCTGATATAAATGAGAAAAGTTGTATATGATATTAACATGTGATTTTAACCAGAAAAATAAAATAAAAATGTAGAAAAAATAATTCTCCTCTTGCTTAGAATTGACAAATTGGATTAAATCGTTCCGTATGTAAAAAAAAAGAAGGGGGGATTGCGTTTTGCTCTTGTTTGCAGAAACAGAAGTCTCCTAAAATAATTTTGAAGGTGTAAAACGAAAAAAAAATTCCATATTTAACTGAACATGCTTATTCTAGTAAATAACTCCACATTTACTATGTTGATTTCACGAAAATAAGTACATGTAAAAAATAATGATTTCGAATAAATTAATAAATAATTTTAAACAATATCATATGTACATGTATAAATGAAGAGGCATTTTATTATAATCCACCGTCGCGATTTAAAATACTTATGCAATATTACATTTTTAATTACTTAGTATTTATAATTTTTTTCGCAATATTTTAACTCTCTGTCTCCAACAACATTTGCCTCCTGGCGACCGTTTCTTTTTTAACTCAGTTGAAGGAAGTTATGGCACTTTTCCTTGAAACATGGAGAATCTGTAAATATATGCACCAGTGATTTTGTTCCGTTTCTGAGTTTTTATTCACACGTATTCTAGCATTTGATGTAGAAAGTTGGAATTTCGCACATGCCAGTTTATTTTTCTAATCAATATCCTGAATAACCTAGCTGCAAACCAACTGAATAGACTGTTAATCTTTTTTTTATTTATTAATTTACAAGGTAAATACACTGTACTTACTATAGTAAAAATTCTCCTTCTTTTTTTTTTTTTTTTTTTTTTTTTTGCTGTTGTTTGTTATTTTGAGTTTTTTAAAGTAGAAAAACACCCCCATACCCAAATTAAAATATTTTTTCAATTAAAAAAAATAACTTAAAAGATAAAATGAGGAAAAGACAATTTAAAGTCTTAATGTTGTCGGAGAAATATAGTGTCGTTAACGTTTACTTCTTATATAAATCATTAGGCAGTAATGAAGGTCACATGCGTTTGCCATGTGACTGAGGCAATAGTAAGTGCATTTCAATACACAATTTATGTAACCAAACTCATTAGTTACCTAGTTAAAAGACCAATTGCGGACTATAAGAAAGTACTTATTTATATCTTACAAATAGACCCACGTATAGCAACGCGGTTTTGATGATAAACTCGACAAAAAGAGGAGGTTGGAGGTTGGCCTTTGCCGAAACTGTTTTAAATGCCTGAATTTGCCTGCGCTCGCCATTACAGCAATAAAAGGTGGTCAGGGGATGGAGGGAAGCATCTAGCATCTAAATGAAAATATACAAAATTTAAAAAAAACGTACAAACTACAGATTTACTACAGACACTACACTCGGAAAAAGTGAGGGGGGGGGTATTCACCCCTTCTATGCGCTAGCCCTGGGTTCCACGGGGCTTACAGAAACAAGCGATAGAATACTGCTAACTTAAAAAAAAACGTACAGCACAACGACTGCGAGAGTAGCCATTAATCTATGTGCAATGTGTTCAGGAATGTATAGTATCGTTTTTTGAAAAGGGGGGAGTTGTAAACTTTAAAAAAAATTGCAAAAGAAAAAAGGGGGTTTTCAAATCCTGAAAATGACGACCCTGTTTTGTGTGAGTGTGTGTGGTGGTGGTGGTTCGGGGGAGGGGGTGTGTTAGGTCAAATCTTCATAACTAAATTTTATTACAGCATTACTATATAACGGTACCGTTAGGAAAAATATGAGAGATCATTTATGCATAAATAGTGTAAATTATTCAAAGAGTTTTAATATTTTTAAAATTTATTTTCAGTTGTGAAAAATACCCCGAGGATGCAGAGACCGCATTGAAAATCTTTCAGTAAGAACACACTACATATATAAAACTCTGAAAAGGGCAGTATTATTTAATATTTCTTTATAAATTGTACTGTTTTTGAAAAATAAAAATAAAATGATGTTTCTTATTTACTGACATGAAATATTATAATGGTGTTCTGTGGGTTGGGTAGGGGTTGGGGCGTAACCTTATGGGTCAAAACTGTACTGTGTGGCCCAATTTTTTGGTTATTTGGTTGTTTGTAGAATGTGGAAAAAGGAGCACAACAAAGAGTACAGAAATCAGGAAATAGAAGGCAGAAAATTCAAGGTCTTCATGGAAAATCTGAAAGTCATAAACGAACTCAACGTTATGTTTGAGTAAGTATTGTTACAAGTAGAAAACATTATTTATATACCGGTATCCTCAAACTGGTCAGCATTCAGATTTATATGGACCATATATAAATACTTAGGAAATTAAACAAAAAAATCTTCTTTAGAAGAGCAGAATTCCTCAAAAATCATATTAACATATTAATATGCAAAGTTGTAAAGTTATAAAGTTTGGGGAAAAGTTTACTCAAGTGAGCGTTGTGGCCCAGGGATTTATTTTGAAATATCATGTCCTTTTTTACATTTTACGTAAATCAGTATAATAGAAGATATTTTGACAAAAGTTCTCAGCAGTTAGTTAATCCACATCTGTTCACCCTTGTTTTGGTAGGGTCAGTGTTCTTGTCTGGTATTTTATTTGTCCTTATGGAGTTTGAACTGGGTTACTGGCAGCTCGAATCCATTATGCCTTTATTAAATTCTTCATCGGTAAAATTTATAGGGAAAAACATACAGGTGAGAAATACGATATATTTCTTACAACAGCATATACAGCATTTCGGCGATGACAAGAACGAAAATTTACTTTTTGAATATATTTCTTGAATGAATTATTTTATTTTTTATTTTTGAAAGAATACTTTTCGTAATTGTCCAGATGTTAGAAAATAGTGAGAATTTGTCCTTTCTGGTGATTGACATCATGTATCACATGTTTAATGTCATCAATCACCTGTTCGTCAGATCTCTGGCAGGAATCAATCAATAAATGATCAAAGTCTGATCTTACGCTAATTCACCTTAAAAAATCTTCGATTCAATGGAAGCCCAAATATATATTTTGCTACAACAGTAGAATTTTTTTTGCCTGTTCGAGCGATTTTATATATTTAATAAAAAGAAACAACTCTGCCTTCTGTTAACATAAAATATACAGTACACTGTAGTCAAGATAGCAATGGTGAAGCAATGTTTAGGTAAATTCATCAAAGCATGTACATTTTACAGTAAAGTCTTTAACAGATAATGGTACGCAAGCATTATGGAACCCATACTAAAAATGATAAAAGAGAGGTGACAACCATTACTTCATCTAATCTTTCAGAATTTGTGTCACAAATTGTCATTTAATTTTGAACCTAGTGATTATTTTTTTTTTCCAAAGCAGTATAGCTTTGTAAGGAATTCCAATATTTCCTTTTATTTAATTTTTAAGATAAGAACTCTGAGTGTTCAGTGAATGTGATCTCTGGTCGTATCCAAATTACATGTACATGTATGTTAATGATTTTTTTCTTCATTTACTTTCGATGATGGCTAATTTTCTCTGTACATAGAAAAAAAATCCACTTTGATTTTCGTTTAGGGCATGACGTTTCTTATTTGTTCATCATTCATGGAGAGATGCATGTAAAACGTTGAGACAGATTTATTTTTCTTTGCGAGTTTAACAGGCAATGCAAAAAATTGCACGTGCCCTAACTGTTAAACACATTTCGTTTCAGGGGGAAGACGGTCTTTGGCTTGAACCATCTGGCAGATTTAAGTCAAAAGGAATTTTCCAAAACAGTATTAATGCCCAAAAGAAGGGCGCCAGTTTTTGAAAAAGAAAGGTAATATAGAATGATTAATTCACGTGATGCAAGTGTCATTGGGCTTTTAAAATGTAGATTAATGGTAATTAAAGTGAGTGTTTGAAAGCACTTTACAGAAATAAATGAACAATATTTTGTAATTATGACTCTAACAGATAAAAGGAATTTCGGCACGTCTTATATATTGTAACACGTACAAAAACAACAAGTAAACTGGTAATGTTAACGTTTGTCTAGTGATTAACACGACCTAATACATTGTCAGACATGAATAAATGTTTGCCTTTAGCAAGAACACATGTATGTAGAAAAAAAATAACATTTCCTCATTTGTTTGTTTACAAAAACAGTCCATGCTTTAGCATTGACCTTTAATTGCTTTGTTAAATAAATTAATTGACAGTAATCCGAAAAATATAATGTCTGGTCCCAATTTTTTTTTTCTCATGACCATGATTAAACTTCATATAACAAACGTACAATATTGTCTGGGTTTTTATTTTCCGTTTTATTAAATGAATTGTTTGAGTCCTTCCTGTTCATGCTGGAACTTAATATTGATATTTATGTTTATAGATATGTAAGGAGCTCAAGGTCTGGATCTCTCCCTGACTCATTCGATTGGTCAACCCAAAACAAAGTCACAGCAATCAAGGATCAAGGTGACGGAATCATACTGGAAATTGATAAATTTAATTACTTATTAGCATAATCATTAATATCAAATATGTTGAAAAGAAATAAATCTATAGGCATAGCGCAGTAAGTTCACAATTATGTATTTAAAAAAGAGGGGATGGGGAGTCTTACTTTTCATCCAGTTCCTTTGTTGGAGGAATTTGCTACATGGCAAGTCCTATCATCGCCTTTATTAGGTCACCTGAGTAAACTCAGGTGACCTATTGCTATCCGTTTTCGTCCGTCGTCGTGCGTCGTGTGTTGTGTGTTGTGTGTAGTGTGTCGTGTGTTAACATTTAAACATTTTCAGCTTCTTCTCTGCAACCATTGAACCAATTTCAACCAAATTTGGCACAAAGCATCTATGGGTGAAGGGGAACAAAAATTGTGAATTTCATGATCCCTGCCCCCCTGGGGCCTGAGGGGTGGGGCCAAAACCACTCAAATTAATACAATCTTTAAAAATCTTCTTCTTTACTCCAGGACATCAAGCAGTCAAACTGTTTGCATGATTGTAATCAGCATTGAGTCCTCTACCAAAATTGTGAAATTCATGGCCCCAGGGTAAGGGGTTCTAGTGCTAGGTGGGGCTATATAGATTATATTGTGAAAATGCATTATTTCTTTGAAAATCTTCTTCTCTGCTCCTGGGTATTAAATAAACCAACTAGGTACATACATGTAGTTATGATGAGAATGAGTGCCTCTACCAAAATTGTGAATTTTATGGCCCCAGGGTCAAGGGTTCTGGTGTTAGGGGGGGGGCTCTAGTGAAAATACATGAATTCTTTGAAAATCTTCTTCTCTGCTCCTAGGTATTTAATAAACTAACTAAGTGCATAGTTATGATGAGCAAGAGTGTCTCTACCAAAATTGTGAATTTTATATATATATTGATTATAATAAAAATACATGAATTCTTTGAAAATCTTCCTCTCTGCTCCTAGGTATTAAATAAACTAAGTGCATAGTTATTATGATCAAGAGTACTTCAACCAAAATTGTGAATTTTATGGTCCCAGGGTCAGGGGTTCTGGTGTTAGGGCGGGGTTCTATAGATTATATAGTAAAAATACATGAATTCTTTGAAAATCTCTTCTCTGCTCCTAGGTATTAAATAAACAAACTAAGTGCATAGTTATGGTGAGCAAGAGTGCTTTTACCAAAATTGTGAATTTTGTGGTCCCAGGGTCAGGGGCTCTCATCATGTGTTAGGACAGGGCTCGTTTGATTATATATTGAAAATACATGAATTCTTTGAAAATCTTCTTCTCTGCTCCTAGGAATTAAATAAACTAACTAAGTACATAGTTATGATGAGGAAGAATGCCTCTTCTAAAATTTTGAATTTTATGGCCCCAGGGTCAGGGGTTCTGGTGTTAGGGCGGGGCTGTATTGATTATGTAGTGAAAATACATTAAATCTTTGAAAATTTTCTTCTCTGTCTCTGGGTATGAAGCAGATGAACTACCTATATAGTTATGATGAGCAAGGGCCCTAATCTTGCAGAATTGTGAATTTCAAGGCCCCAGGGTCAGTGTTGGGGGGGGGGGAGGGGCTATACTTATATACTGAAAATGAATTAATTGTTTGAAATCTGCTCCTTTGTATTTATAAAACATTTATTTATTTTTTGATAGGCAATTTTAAGGGTGCCTTTTTAAAATTTGTGCAATGTGTGGACCTAGGGTCAGGGGTTTTTGTCACAGTGTTAGGAGCACTACTGTTTATTGCTGAATATTACTGATTAGTTGGAATGCATTTTTGTTCCCCTACCCTGCGTATGGGTATTCAGTAACCAAGCTAAGCAACTTCTAAGTGTATTGTTATGATGACCAGTGGTGCCTCTTTCAAAATTGTGAATGCCATATAGCATCTGGCTTAAAACATGAATCAAATTCAATAACTGGAAAGTTGTTGCATAATGCTCAGGTGACCTATAAGGCCCGTTGGCCTCTTGTTTCTTTATAACTTCTTTCTTTCCAAAAATGTAGGTCCTATCTGATATCAAAAATCTGATTTTCTCATATCAGAAAATGATTTTTTTTGTCATCAGAAATTCAACTGATATATACAGCTGTAAATATAAAAAAAATATAATTTCTGATATAAAAAAAAAAGTAGAAATGACGAAGAATTTTCACATAAATAATAGCTATTTTATTGACATGCAGGCATGTTCACGAAGCTATCTTAGGACTATGGTGTGTCCTAAGAACGTCTTAGGAAATGTCCTAGTCTTAAGCCAGTTTCTCGAAGCTTTCCTAAATTTGTGAACTTGCCTAGGTTTTTCCTAACTTTAGGACAACATAAAGCTTGTCCTAAGATCATCCTAAGTGTGTTGTGATGCTTTTGATTTTGAACATTGCAAGTATTTGCGACAATTTCTCATGATTTTTTGTTTCTCAACAGTTCGTGTATGAGCTTATGATTTACACGAATGATTAAAAAAGAAATGTTACCAAAAAGCCTCTTCTTTGCAATATGTGTTACAATTTTCGATATTTTTAATATAGAGATGATATTTATATTTTCCACCTTATCAAGAAGCATCTGAATATCGCACTTGAAAATTTCAAAAAAAAGTTATTACGTTGTACCGTTTTTCAAGTTAAGAAGGGGGGATATTAATTAAATTAACAAAAACTAAAATTTTGGGGGAAAAACTGACATAAAAAAGAAAAGTTTCCATTCACAAAAACATACACGTATGTGTGTTGGGGGGTTGGGGGTTGGAGAGGGGTTATTCGTTAATTAAAAGTGAAGGTGGGGATGGACCGATCATTTATCAAAACTTCTATCATAGATTAATAGCAATAAACTTACTTTCGGAAAATAACGAGGGACCAACCCAACCCCTAACTCCCCCAACCCGATTACCTAGCATACTACGTGGAATTTTACGAGATAATGGAACTATTGACATGTTCTAATTTCTGAATTAACCAGTTGGGAGTAAATACAAAATTTATAACAGTTGTCATTCAAATATTTAAACTATTGAGAGTTCCAATATTCAAGAAAAAAATGTTGGCTTTAAATAGTGATTTCTTTGTTTGACAATACTTTTTTTTTCGTGTCCCACAAAATTCATTTTATTTTTAATCAGCTTATTTATCAAAAAATGACACAGACTTTTATAATACTTAACATAGGCATCGAAAGCAAACTGAAAGTGGGATCGCTAATTAAAAGTTCGGGGGGGGGGGGGCTAAACCAACAGGAAAAGTAAACCCTAATTTTCAATGCTTATATTATGTCTAGCATCAAGTAATGAGAGGTTAATCATATTTTTAAACTATAAATCTTAACTATACTTTGTTTATTTCAATACGATTTTCAAGCGGTACTAAATATTTTATAATTTAAAAAAAATGCAAACATCAAAATACACTGAGGTCACATGTACATGTAAATGGATTTCCTTTCTTTTTATTTTATTTTGGCTATAAATGTCTCCAAAATTTCATAGTTATCGATAAATGTTTAAGAAACAATTGTTCATTGTAAGTTAGGATGTCGTAACTTAAGATCTTCCTAAGTTAACATCGAGATACATCTTATGATATGTCTTAAGTTGAACTTAGGATGTTCCTAACTTTCTTCTAAGTCATATCTTAGGAATAATCTTAGGACAAATCTTCGGAAAGTTTCATGAACATGCCTGCAGAAGAAAAATCGCTGAACCATATTTCCTGGTCTGCTTTCTCGACTTTGTTGTTTTTTCAACTTTTTAATGAAAGAATTTAGACGAATTTTCCGTAATAAAGTTTGATTTTCCATATAGCCTACATTATAATTCCTCACAGAGGCAAAAATAACAGAGATTAGCAAATATGCATTAAAACACGTTTATTTAAGTAATATATTCGATGGTCCTGGTTTATTCTATTTATTTAAGACAAATACTTGTTAAGCATTGTTTAAAAGAAGAAAAAATAGCATCCTGAATAATTTGCTAATATAGTTTTTTTTTTTTTTTACGTTTTTGTTATCCATGATATATTTAAGAATTATGAAATTTAAATTGTATGTGATTTGGAAAGTTAATAATAGGGACCGCAAGATCACAAAATTTTGAACAATAACGAACCTTTGTTATTCATGTATCTGCTTACATGTATCTAGAGGTATACAACTGCAGGCATGTTCATGAAACTTTCCTAAGATTTGTCCTAAGATTATTCCTAAGATATTATATCGATAAATATGAAATTTTGGAGACATTTTAAGCCATAAAAAAAAGGAAATCCATTTACATGTACATGTGACCTCAGTATATTTTGATGTTTGCATTTTTAAAAAAAAAATAATAAGATATTAAGTACCGCTTGTAAATCGTATTGAAATAAACAAATTATAGGTAAGATTTATAGTTAAAAAATATTATTAACCTCACATTACCTTGATGATGATTGTGATATAAAGCATACATGTAGGCGTCAGAACCGGGGGGGGGGGGGCGCTCGGGGGGGCTTATCCCGCCCCAACTTTTTTTTGCAAAGATAGACATAATATTGGCATTGAAAATTAGGGTTTACTTATTCTGTTGGTTTAGCCCCCACCCCCTACTTTCAATTAGCCACCCCACACCCCATGCCTCCGACGCGTATGTAAAGTATTATAAAAGTCTCTGTCATTTTTTGATAAATAAGCTGATTAAAAATAAAATGAATTTTGTAGGACACGAAAAAAAAATTTCAAACAAAGAAATCACTATTTTTTTTTTCTTGAATATTGGAACTCTCTATAGTTTAAATATTTGAATGACAACTGTTCTAAATTTTGTATTTACTCCCAACCGGTTAATCTATGATAGAAGTTTTGATAAATGATCGGTCCATCCCCACCTTCACTTTTAATTAACGAATAACCCATCCCCCCTCCCCCAAAACACATACGTGTATTAAATATGTTTTTCTGAATGAAACGTTTTCTTTATTTTTATGTCAAAGCTTTTTTCCGAAAATTTTATTTAATTAATATTTCCCCCCTTCTTAACCTGAAAAACTGTATAACGTGATAAAAAAAAAATTGAAATTTTCAAGTGCGATATTCATGTGAATTCTTGATAATGTGGAAAATATAAATATCATCTCTGTATTAAAAGTATCGAAAATTGCAACATATGTTGTATCATTTCATTTTTAATTATTTGTATAAATTCACAGATCATACACGGACTGCTGAGAAACAAGAAATTGTCGTTAATACTTGCAATGTTCAAAATCAAAAGCATCACAACAAACTTAGGATGATCTTAAGACAAGCTTTATTTTGTCCTAAAGTTAGGAAAAACTTAGGCAAGTTCCTAAATTTAGGAAAGCTTCGAGAAACTGACTTAAGACTAGGACATTTCCTAAGACGTTCTTAGGACACACCGTAGTCCTAAGATAGCTTCGTGAACATGCCTGCTGATTTCTGGTGGAAAGATGAAGGTTGCACCACAAGGAGCATTCATTAGTCCGATCACAATTTTATGGGGTCTTATTTTCTTCTATCAAAAATCGATTTTCTATATCTGAAAATACAAAATATTTTATATGTCAAAAAAATAAAAAGGAAACAAAGACAAGGATAGGCTTAGTCCTCTTTTTGGTCCCTGATTTTGGGTGTCTTTTAGAATGATGAAACAATTTATCAATAAAAACTTGTTGTCATCCTGCCACAAAATGAATATAAGTTCTAAGTTTTGGAATATACAGAGAGGTCAGAAAATATGTCAATTTTTCGATTTTTCTCATTTTTTTGCAACTTTTTTTTTTTAGATTTGACAGCACACTGTTTCGAAAATCATAGAGAACGTCAAGCTTGCCTATCTACCAAATTATATATTTTAAACACTAGTATCAAATACAGTTTATGTGTGAAAAACTCAGATAGGCAAGCTTGTGCTATAAGTTTTCATAAGAGAAAAGTATCACAAGTATAATGAAATTCCACCAGAATTGAGCGAGTAAATTAATGTCCTACTTCTGCACCCTCTCGTGACCTCCGTGTAAGCTTTGAACCCAAATAAGTGCTGGTGTTAAAGCAAGCATCATTTTAAGTTCTTAACTACAAACTATCACAATTTTGCCTGTGTTCTGTTTTTTACATCTAATTAATTAGGGGTAAGATTCGGCCGTTTCCCTATCTTGTCCTTTCTGATATCAAAAAAATAAAGTTTCTAATATCAGAAATGATATGTTGATATCAAGAAATTTAAAAAAACCACATTTTTAAATATATTTCCTTTTACATTATTAAGAATTTGAAAAATTAATATCAAAATATTAATATTATGATATAAAGAATTGCAAAACCTTTTTGATATTAGAAAAAAGAATACTTACTCATTTATTCTAATTAAAAATACGATTTTTGGATTACAGAAAAATGATATTTAGATATCAGGAATCAATTTTCTGATAAAAAGAAAATCACCATTTTTTTTAAATATTAAGAATAAGGATTATTGATATTAAAACATTAATTTTTGATATCAAGAATTCCAAGTTATTTTTGATATCAGATAAAAATAATTTTTCAATTTAAAAAAAATAATTTTTTTTAGAAAATTATTTTTTATATCAAATATCGATTTTTGAATATGAAAAAAAATCAACATTTATAATTTTTATATACTGTATATTTGTCACAGATCCCCCTAAACATATTTAATGTGTATTCTATTGGTTAATTGTACCTTTACAATTCAAATGGTTTTCCATGTCTATATAAGCAATTTTTCTATTGGTTTTCTATGCTTTACATTCTTACGTAAATTCACACAATATTGCCAATTTCATGCCATCAATTTTGTATTTCGTACATGCAACTTAAAAGATAAATGGCCCAAAGAAATTGTTCAAATAGGTACAGTGCTCGTGAGAGAGAGAGAGAGAGAGAGAGAGAGAGAGAGAGAGAACCTGCTGAAAATGTTCTTAGTAATGAGACACTTTTATTATTTTTAAGGTATTTCTGATATAAAAATTTGAATAATTTGAATTCAAGATAATTTTTTAATATCATACCTAATTCTTAATAAATATTCGTAATATTGAGGTCATGGTCAGTTATACGGCAGTGAAAAACAAAAAACCAAAACCAAACTTTTCTGCTGCTTTGTTAAGATGACAAATGCGATACTTCGTGGTTACCCACATCGATTATTTGTTCTTTATTGCAGGTGCTGCCGGGTCATGTTGGGCTTTCAGGTAAGTCACGTGATCAGTGCAACAGGAATAGCGTCTCCTTATTCTGTCAATATTTCGGGGTTTTTATTTATTGTGGACAAAACTATAGAACTCACACATTTGTAAACTGTTCGCCGTATGTTTGTTGTTTTCACTATATAGGGTGGAGCTACAGTAAAGGCCGCAGAGTTTTGCATTGAATACATAGGATGTTAAATCAAAAAAAATATTAAAGTAGCAGCCTCACACCATTTCATATTGATGGGCAAAAAAAATTTTTTTTTTAAATAATGTTAAGGTTAGGCTAGGTCCACTTGTACAATATTGTTTCAAATGTATCAAAATAAAAAGGAAAAATTCAAAGATCACCTGCAGCAGGACCAAAGTGACTCGGGTTAGTAAAGTGATCCATAAACCTCTTGTTTGTACTGAGCATGTCATCTTACAGATTGCTATCAATGTCTTGGGAATGTCTTGGGAATTGGTACCTGATTATCCCTCTCTTTTCAAACACACACATGCACATCATATATTTACACATTCTTGTTTGATTATTATAACAAAGACGATTGTTGCCAAAAATAAACATTTATTGCTTTACGATGATAAAAATAACGTGTTGCCATACATTTTTGTAGTACCAATATGTAGACAAAATGCTAAGACAAAGGATTTATTTTTAGAGATGAATTTATTTTTTGAGAAATTCATGAGGACATGAACTACGACGCTTCATGCCTTCATATTTCATTGCATGCAGGTGTGAAGCGGTGTAGTTCATATGAACTCATGAATTCTCAAAATCTTATTTTTACATTATTTTTTTGATGACTTGCCACATATTTTTGTCATTCAACGATCTTTTTTGAAGAAAAAAAGTGAACTATTTTTGTTTACTTCAATCACATCACAATGGAAATATTCATACTCCTCTCATGGTATTTCATGAGAACATGAACCTTTTTTATATTATGGAAAAAATATTTGGATAAAAATATATGAAAAATAGTGCGACAGTAAGGCAAAAGTGTAATATTTCAAAACATAATTAAATCAAGACATTTTTCTTTGTCATTTATTATGTATAGCCATGTATATTCTGCATGTCGGTGGAAGTTAATAATAAGAAAATGACATTTTGTAAGAAAATACATATCGCACCACACTGGAAATGATCGTAGTATATATATTGCAATACAGAATTTATAGGTAACAAATATTTAGCCCAAAGATTTACCATCATAGATTTGTTTTGCTAGTGTAACACAGACTAAGAGCATGAAATAGTACAAGACAATATATTTAATATGTATATAAAGATTAATTTAATTTTGGGTGAATTTCAGCGCTATTGGTAACATAGAGGGACAATGGGCAATGATGGGGAAACCTCTGACCAACTTTTCTGTGGAGCAGATTGTGGATTGTGATGGGATGGAGGATGTCCCAAAGTGAGTTACACTCTATAAGTTGTTAACAATGCTTACACCGAGGGCTATAGTTATTTATCAAAAGACAATACTTACTTCTTATTCATTTTATATGCAGTCTTCGTGAATACTTAACCATTTTCTTTGCAGTCTTTCGGTTTACTGCTTATATTTAGACTGATTTAAAAAAAAAAGAAAGCCCATCGTCGATACTTATGATTTTAAAAAACTATCAATTCTTCAGAAGCACAGAGTATTCCACTGTCTACTGTTGATTCACGTGGAACAAAGTATTTAAAAGTGGAAAAGAATTCGGTAGAAGAAAAGAGCTACTAGGGCTAGGAATGAAATCCCATTTATCTACACTTAGTGTTATTTTTGGAGCAGATATCCAATCTTTCTTAGATATGTGAATGTTAGTTAATATAGACCTACAAACTCTTTTCTTAAATTGAATTCCTCTTCTTTTTTTAATATTTTATACCACATAATACTAAGTAGATGATGATATATTACTAAGTGTTTCAGAAAAATTGCAAGATTTAACAATTCCTTAATATAATACGTGGCTACTATAGGTTTTCCATTTTTTAACGCAGTAATTTTAAACATCAGCGGACAATATAGGACGCATATAATATAAATGGGAGGCTATCCATGAAAATTGCATGTATCATTAGAAATCAGAAGAAATGTCATTAAATAAAATAGTAAAGTTAAATTAATCCGTTTTTGTTTAAGATAAATGTATCATAGAAAAATTCTCAATAATTTATGGGAACATTATATTAATTCACTTGCAGATTATATTTTGTACATGTATATCTTATTAACTTATTAGACATCATATTTGTATTAAATTCGGAAATCGCCTAGCAGATAATTAAGAATTTATAGTCATGCTACCTTGACCCGAGCTGTAGGAAGATATGTGTCAGGTTATGTTTGGTCTGATTCTTTATTATCCACGTTAATATAAGAGAAATCTCGTGTCAGGATCCAATGTTGTCCATCTGAATATGTTATTGGTTAACATGGCATTGATAGAAAGGTTTTACGTAAAGCAATCACGCTCCAACGAACGGGTGTGATTTACGGCTTTGATTTTAATTATTTGCGTTTGCGATAGTTTTTATAGGGACATATTAAAAGTTCCAACTTGCAAGGTGCATTTTGTAAATGTGTATGGGTATTTTTTAAATATTTAGTTGTTAACAAGTTTATTGCTTTAAAGAATATATTTTCGAATTGAATTTTGTTGATACACTACACAATATCATTCAAAGTTGGTACAATCGATTCTTTGATAAATGGAATTGTGTTTTTAAATAGTACTGGTAAAAAAATATTGTGCGATATTATGCTTTGAATTGACAAAAGTAATTTTGAAGGTTAAAATCACTTCCAGAAAAATATTAGATTTCGAGAAGAAAGATTTAGAAACTCGTTATTTGAACAATTTGCTAAACACTTATCTGGGTAGCTTATCGGTTAAGTTAAGCAGCAAAAGCCACGAATTGTAATTTAACATTTTATGCTTACCAACAGGATTTGGTAAGTGCTCGTCCAAATGTCCAATTAAGCGAGTTGAAGGTTATATTTTGGCTTTAATAAGCGTTAGTAGTGTAATAAAATCTCCAGCGAATATAGAAGTTGACAGTCGCTATTCTACAATTTAACTGAATGATATATACAGAAATAATATTACATTTTACCTTTGATAAGTTTAAGAAACGCACGTTGGATAATAAAAGTAGAACAATTAGAATAATTTACAAATTATGTTATATAACAATTTATTATCTACAAATTAGGATGCATTTAAAAAAATCAAAGTTGGAATTTGATTCCTCTCTTTGATTTTCCGTAATGAATGCATGCACGGAAGGAATTCTTCAAAATCATGTATCAGTTTTGAATATTCCAAACAAACAAAATGAAGTAGGCTAACCATATCAATATTGTGTTCCGAAAATTCATTAAAATCCGTACAAACAAAGATACTTAACGGGTTTCAGTAATTGTTCTGCCAGGCATCTCTATTTACTCCTCACTGAGATATTAACAGTAGAGAAGGAGAAACTTGAAGAGTACTGTGCAATAATATATTTAAATAGTTGGATATTCCAAGGAATTTTTGGAGCATTGGAATCACAAAATTTTACTGAAATCAACAACATAAACAGCATGAAAACTTTTCAACCTTATATACAACTATTCCCCACGATAAATTAAAGTCCAGGCTCTTTGATAGTGGAGCTTGTAGATTCACTTACCTTGTCATTCTAAAATCACATATTTTCATGGGGTCAAATTTTCGTGGTTTGAGGAAAAAATGTTGGTTCATGGGGATTTGATTTCGTAGATAAAGAACTTATTTGTAGTTGTGCATATGGAAAGGATCACTTCATTACAAATAGGGATTTGACCTATAGGACCGGGCTTGGTTTTTTTCTCTACAAAAAGCTTGTCGATTTCCGTTCCGATTAATGACATTAGGCTGAATACACTTAACAATTTGTTTTTTCCTAAATATTATTTCAGTGAGTAGAGGTAGAAGAAACCCTTTCATTGATTTTCTGAGTTTGTTATCTCTAAATGTAATAATTGATATTTGTCTTTACTTCTCATTATGCATAATGGTAATGTCTACTGTCTCTGAAATTCTATTCTGTATGTCTATGCTATTTATCCGTGGATACCATAAAACACGTCATTAATGTGTGCAAATTATATAGGCCTGAATGAAATCCAAGGGAGTACAGTTACTGATATATGTAGCCAAAATCATTGTGATTAAATTCTAAGGAATATATACAATTGAAATTCGTCGCAGCTCAATACTTCCAAGAATACCTGCATTGAGTAACAGAGTGAGTTATTCTTGTCCTCGGAGAAAGTGTTTCTTCTGAGGTTTGTTCCGCCTGACTGCCAGTGCCAACTGTGCATTTGATTGTTACGATCTGACATCTCTTTAGTTTTTCTTGTAACAAGAATGGGCATACATAAAGGATAGATAATTGAAGGAAAATACACAAGTCTATTAAAAAAAATTAAAATAGTCTTTCAAAAGGCGAAATTTAAAAGTTTAAAAGTGTGGTGCCAGGTGGATTCGAACCCGCGACTTAAAAAAGAAGCATTTCACGGTGTAAAACCAACTCATATATCAATTGAGCTAGTCCGTCTATGAGAATGATTGGTATCATTTGAAGCAGATTTTCAAAATCAGGTTTCCTTATTTTTTTGTAGGTTTTTTGTGAATTATATATGGCATAAAAAAAGATCCTATTTAAATATTTCTTACATCATTACCTATCAAAATATCACAATTTTATTTAGGGGCAGGCCTGCCCTGAAGGACTTTTAGGCCAAAATTCATGCAAAAATTAACGCTTTAACGGACAAAATGGTGTTTCAGCCAACTTTGGAGGTTTATTGTAAAGTTGTAAATGATGAATTTAAGGTTTAAAATACAAATTTGAAAAATTTAGACATATATACAGTAGAAAACAACAAAGAAAGATTAATACTTGAATGCCACTTTTTCCGGGAATTTGTTCTCTCCTATAGGTCAATTCTTTTGTCAAAGCGAATACATCCTTTACATTTCGTGATGGGCATGAATTCATGGGTCACCCCATACCTAAAAAATAACGAAAATTAAACCCCCACGAAAATTAGCAATTCACAGTATTTGCAAATTATTTTGTGAAAAACATTCTGATGGTACACACAAGTACTCTAACGTTGATATTAAAAAGATGCTTGAGTTTCTGATTAACAATATCTATGTAGTTTTTGGAGACCAGGTCTTCCAACAGTCTACTAGTATTGGATATCTTATGATTACCAATTACACACCTTTATAATCAGACCTTTTCTGTATTTATATTAAGTAGAATTTTTCCAAAATCTTAAGTACGTGGAAACAGAAAGCACTCTTTGTGGCCTTCAACTCGACATTTAGATTTATCAATGACGTATTTGTCAATTAACAATGGTTTTTGCCATTCTTATGTCCATACGATATATCCCAGTGAGCTTGAAATGAAAATACTATAGAGAACAGAAACCACAGAAACACATCGGTTTCATATTTAGATATTTTACTTGATAAGATGTGAATGGTAATCTAACAACCAAGCTTTACGACAAAAGAGATGACTAACTTTTAGATCGTCAACTTCCCTTACTTACCTTCATCTCCTGTGTATATACGGGGTTTATATCTCTCAGTTGATTCGATCCGCAAGAGTATGCTCTACGTATGAACAAAGTTTAAAACGAGGTAAGTTTTTGAAAAACAAGTTGCTGAAGGAAGAATATCAGCAGTCTCTTTTAAAGTTATTATCTTGTAAGCTCTATGGTCGACCTATAAATGACCTTGTCAGGAAATACAATTGAATTATCATAAGGCCAAATGCTAACAGACGTTTTTCATACTAGTTGTTAGCCCATTATATGTCGACGGTTTTTTCGTTATTTCCTGATCATGACAAGGAGCACACGGCGGGTGTGACCAGTCGGCAGAGGATGCTCACTCCTCGATGGCACCTGGTCCCACCTTTGATGTTTCGGAGATCCGTGTTTGCTCTGCTCCTATTTTGTACTGCTTAATGGACTTTTGAGATTGATTACTTTGTATTATATGTTATTGTAATAAATAAATAATGACATACATTTTGTCATTTGGACATTAAAGTCAAAGTATGTAAACTCTCATATAAAGATAAATGAGGTGTAAAAGCTGACTTAAATATAACGAGCTGAGTAGCATTCTTTTTGTAAAGATTTTACTTATAAAATTTTTAACAATTTAAGAATAAGAATTTCCTCCATAAAGTGATTTTCAAATTCAAATAATTTAATTTTGTTTGTATTCTCGCCTCTCATTGGTTGATTTCCAAAAAGGAACGCAAAACATTTTGTATAATTGATTTTCAAATTCAATGGAAAATTTAGATTTAATAAATGTACCTTCAACAATTTCATGTAAACAAACATCATAGATCTAATCAGTTAAATCCCCTCGCTTCAAATCACTTCCGTTACTGCGGTTGTATTATTGCGCGGTAAATTTAAACTGATAAAAAGCAACACAATTTTACATCAAAAGTTGTTTAATTATTTTAAAATTAAATTATAAGGAATGACTTTAATTCTTGGCCATATTATCGAGTATAATCTGGTTTGGCTTAGTTTACGCTTTTTTATAATCCGCTTCGCGGATTATAAGGCGTAAACTGACCCAAACCAGATTATACTCGATAATATTATAGTAAGCGGTTTTAATAAAAGCTTAAATGTTTAAAATGTTTAATTTACCCTGGCTAGTTATAGAAGAATATATTTATGTATAAACTAGTATATAACCCATTGTATCAAGTTCGAAATATTCTATAATATTTTAGGGGTGAGGCGGACTGTGGAGTTTTTGGAGGTTGGCCCTTTCTAGCGTATCAGTATGTCATGAAAGCGGTATGTATATTATATAAATATAGCCTTTGATGAGGTTGATCCATAGATATATCGACTTCACAGATATGCTTTTCTGTGAAGTCAATATATCTATGGATTGACCGAATTAAAAGGCTACATTTGTTATATTATTTTTTTTTTACAAAGATTTACTAAATCAACCATAAGTTTCCTCTCTTGTATTTTTTTAACACTGAGAGACTAGAGATCCAAATCAATTAATCTGTTTATTGTAATGTGTGTACCGGTGGGGTAATTTAGGGGATTTCCTTTTTAAAAGGTTAATTTGTCTAATTAAGTTTTGTATCGATTTTTGAAAAACATATCTATTTTGTTTTAACATAAAGTAGATTCTTCTTCAAGGCATCGTAATGTCTTACTTATTATTACAGAACATTGCAATTATAATAAAGAGTTGAAGTACAATCTTTTTTTTTTTTTTTTTAGAAAAATCAAGTCATACTCTGTCTAAGCTAGTTTGAATTCAGCACAAATGTTGTTTTACAGAAAATTATATCCTTTTTTAAAAGCATTAAGTCGATATGCATTTTAGAATCTATAAATAGTAACTCAAGTCTATACATGTATGCTGTTATATAATTGATCATGTGATCAAGTTTGAGCGAATCAGAGAGCTTGGAATATATGAGAAAAATAATATTTGAATTTAATTGTCATTGGGTTTATCTTAGATATGACCTTTATAAATGAACGTTTTGTTTAAATACCTCTTGTCAGTTTTAATCCTAGGCACCTATATTTTTGTCCCCCGCTTGAAAAGTTATTAACAGCTGTCTGTAACGCTTTCGTTTGAACCCTTTGAGCTTTTGCAATGAAATTTAGCACACAACTCCCTATGGACTCTATTGATTTTGAGGTCAAAAGGTCAAAGGTCAAGGTTATAAATAAGCAAATTCTGTCTGTTATAACACTTTCGTTTCCACAATATCTCGAGAACCCTTTGAGCTATTGCAATGAAATTTTACATAACAACTTGTGGCCTAGGGAAAATATTTTGAGGTCAAAAGGTCAAAGTTCAAGGTCGTAAATTTATTCATTCTGTGTGTGTGTAACATAATATTTCAAGAAGATTTTGCTTATGCAATTTCATACAAATTCTAGGACCTCTCGATATATTAGTATTTATTGTATTACATGTCGCTATTTTTAGCACAGGGGCATGCGGAGAGTTATTTCGCATAAAACAGGTTCTCGGCGGCTTATAACATCTATTAGAACTGTTTAATAAAGGCTAAATAAATCAAACACCATGGATTGTATAAAATTTTGACAATATCGAGCATGAATATATACAGGTATGTGACTTCACTTCTGCATATACGCGACAACATTTAAAGCGATGGTCTAGTGGTATGTCTCCCGTTTCATAAGTGAGAGGTCCTAGGCATCCTGTTTTTTTTTTTAATTTTCTTTTTTTTTTAATGATAGTATTCAGCATGTGAACAGAAAAATTTAAGGTTATAAAATCATTATTACAGTGTGATAAATATTCCATATAAAAAGAATTTCACACACAATCTAATCTTTATACGCATATTGACATAAATGTATTTTATTTGCATAAGTATACATGTATACATTTAATAATTCTACTAATTCAGTCAGGGGGATCCGACTTTTTCCCTAAGCGGGGGACACGAATTCTCTGAATTAGCTTGTTTATCCTTCCTTCATATGCTGATCCGTGTGGATGAAAGCTATTTTTCTGCATCAACAAATTTACTTTTCCTTGACCTTGACATCACATTTCAAAACAAGTTTCAAAAATGTGTTTAGCAGGTTTCAAACAAAATTTCAAGATATTGTTTATTTAACCACATTTGCTGATGCAAATTGTTGCTTGTTAGAACTATAGGTTTCATAGGTGTCTTCCTTATTACAAGACCTTTAATTGTGTACCAATATATTTGAGCTCTTGGTGTTACAGTTTGACCCACTTCAGCAACATTTAACAAACTTAAACACCTTAGCCATAACATTTGAACGATATATATTTCTTATAATAAGACTTTTACTTGGGTTTAAGTATGTTTCGCCTTTACCTTGGAGTTTGACCTACTTGAAAAATACTTTAATCTTGGCTAAACTTTTGAACATTGAGAGCTAGGACTTTCATATTTTTTTCTGATACAGATTGATGAGACCTATATAAGTTGATCAGTTTTGTCAAGAAATTTATCAAACTTCATTTGCTGATACTTTTTAGAAAGTTTCTTTGAACAATCTATTGTTTGGCTTTGACTTTTCTATTGACCTAGCCCTTATCTTCTAAATTATTCATATAGCTCAGTTTCAAAGAAACTGATGAAGATACCGGGTAATTTTCTGAAAATTCGTATGCTTTTAAATATAGTTCAAAGCTTTTATAGTGAAACAACATTTTAACTTTGATTTTTCACTGTGACTTTACTTTTCTCAAATGTGTACTAAGTTCACTTTTAAAAAATCAAGGTATGTTATCAAATCTCATTTATGTATGTTTTTAGTGTATCAATCCTTGACCCTGGTTAGACCACTTGTCTTTTATTTACAAGTTTCAAGAGATTTGATGTTCATTTTAGTGAAATTTTTTATATGTTCAGTTTCATTTTAATTGGACCTTTCGAATGGCCATTGACTACACTTTTTCTTGTCTATATAACACAGCTAAAAAAGCAATTTAAGATACAATCTTCACACACTAATGCAAATATCGTGTTACATGAGTATTGAACCTTTGACAGGATAGTCGTATCCTATTGACAAATTTCTTGTTCGTTTTAATTTTTCCTAGGGTAATTAATCAATAGGTGTATGTCGTTTTAAATTTGGTAAGAGATTTGTGATGACCTGCAGTAAAAGTTCTTACAGATAGGCCAATTTTAATTACTTCCGATCCAACGCAAGAAATGCCCGATTAAAACTCAACACGGCTTTTTCAGTTGTAGATATTAGACAATTTTCAGTTGTAGATATATATGAGAGTTTTAATATTTTATATTTAGGGAGGTTTGGAAACCTGGGAAGATTACTGGTATTGTTCCGGTCTAGGTGGCGCTCCAGGCACATGTGAGGTTTGCCCCGCCCCTGGCTACAACACAACACTCTGTGGCCCACCCATACCCTACTGTAATATGAGTCAAAGCTGTGTCACAAAATTAGACGTCAGCAAGTTCCACCCAGGCTTAAAAGTAATGTCCTGGAAAGCTATTGATGAGGTAATGTTCAAACAAAATGAAATTTTGTAGAGGCTTTTCTTATGCAAAATAATTCAAAATGTACACTCATATTTTTTTAAAGAGTGAAATTTCGAAAGTTAAATTATAAAAAAAAATTTGATAAAACAAAAGAGTAAATAAAACAGACAATAAATAAATAAAAAATTTAAAAAATCTTATGTGTGAACATAAAAAATTACATTTATGTGAACAATTTTTTTTTTATAAAGTTAAATGATATTTTCAATAGCTGTCAGTTAAAAGAGACTATAGAAGGGTAAAATGGAATAATCAATTATATTGCAGAATGAGACATCAATTGCTGAGCAGCTCATAAAGCTGGGACCATTGTCTGTGGCCCTTAATGCTGAGCTTCTTCAGTTTTACCATCATGGAATCTTTGATCCGCCATCCTTTGTCTGTAACCCAAAAAGTTTGGATCATGGTAGGATTTTCTTGCCTCTGTAATTCAAAAAAGGGTTCATTTTATTGAACTGCAAAATTTGAAATAATATTGAAAATAAAATAAATCCAATTGCACTAAAATCTTAACTACACTTGGTTAAAAATGGTATTTTCTTTCCAGCTGTGTTGCTGGTGGGTTTCGGAACAGAAAAATCTATTTTTGGAACCAAAGACTATTGGAAAATCAAAAACTCGTGGGGTCCTAAGTGGGGTGAGAAGGGTTACTTCCGAATGCTACGTGGACAAGGGAAATGTGGAATAAATACTGCAGTGACCACCGCCGTATTGGATCAAAATTAGCCATCTCGTGTTATCGCTCTTGCTCAAAATACATTTCGCTATATGATAATTGTGCCATGATGTAACTTTGTTCAGAAATAGTTTTGTAGCAGATAGAAATAGTAACTGGCAGATGTGTATGTGTATTAAATTGAAAAATATATTTTAATATAAAGTGTAAAAATTCAGGATACTTATTCCTTTTTGCAAATGAAGAAACGTTAAACTGTACCTTGTGTATATACTTGTATTATGTATTATTGGGGACAACGTGCTTTTAACAGAAATAAGTGTCTCAGGAATTAAAACAGTCTTTAATAAATATATTTCTAAAACATACTAACTATATGGAAAGTCATTCATGTTGAGTTTAACCAATGATATAGTTTTACAAATTTCTGTTTATAATAAACTTGTTTGTACATGTACTAGTCTAGTATATTGGTTTACTTCCTGATTCCGCTAAAACTGTTGATAAAGTCGGTTGATTGCACAAGAGTCCGCATATCTTTCAATTTTACTGAAATTTATGATAAAAAATATGTAATATCTTTAATAATTACAAAATTATTTTTATGACTCTTTGTTAAACTGATAAGTATGAGAAATTTTTGGAAGGTTAATTTCTGTCTCTCGTGTTATCCTTAGAAACAGGATTTGAGTTCTTCAAATAAGATTATGTAAATTGCAAAAGGTTAGAGATAAATCCAGGATTAACAAATCGTGAATATGGTACACATACCCAATTAAACACCAGAGATGGGATCAGAAGCTTTGTTTCCTCTTCTTAGCATTCCCTGTCAACTGGCCACACCAGCCATGAGCCTATGTATTGATCAAGTAGATTCTGTCTAGAACAAGAACTCTCACTGATCGATGACGATAAGAGCCGAGCACAGTGCTAAAGACTTTGTCGTCTTCGATCTTTCAGGTAAATTTTGAATATACCGGTTACAGTAAATTTGAAAATTTACAACAAGTCACATTGGTAACTGCTGGTGCCCTTCTCGTAGGGCGTAGGGCATACATTCAAATAAACAAACTCAGGATTGTTTTAGCTGTTCTGTATCTGTCGAATGCAAAACATTCATTTTATTTTACAACTTACGGACGTGTGGAATGACGAGTAGAATTTTTTTGATCATTCCCATCCGTGCAGAGATCTCAGTTGTGAGTTCATACTAAGTACAGTATAGAGAATAATTTATATAGTTACACTGATGTACTCCAAACGTATATCATTTAACGCAACTAGTAATTCTTGAATCCTAAAGTATTTTATTTGTTTCGTCTAAAAAGAATGGGTGAACTTTGTTTTAAAAAGTAAATATTGTCATATAATAAAAGTCATGTAATGTAACATGAGTTTAAAGTTATGTTTCTAACATAAAGAACACCCAAAACACAGTATTGCAAGCAATGAAAGTGTCAAAGGTTTATTAAAATATATTTTTTGATTTTAATTTTCAATGATATTTTGAGAACAAGTTATATGAGGAGAGTTATCTTTCTTTGGTCTACATGATAAGAATCTTTATCTTGTGTGAAGACAAAGGTCATCTCCAAAATAAGGTACATTAGATATTGACAGCAGTCATGGTTTCAAGGAAATTTATTGTTTTGGTAGGGTAAGGAATTTTTTTGCACACCAAAAGATCTAGAAATTGTTTGTCAGAAAGCTAGATATGAAAAAATGCATTGGCTTGGTAGATGTAATATAGCGTGTATAGTGTTCACTTTGATGGTAATTATTGCAATTCATATTGACTCGATAACTCCCAGTAAAACGAAATTATAAAAGACAGTTACTTAGAAGCATGTTTCACTGACTATAGACGACAACGTCAAACTAACAACTAGATTGTATGATAAATGAGAAGACTTCAGCAATAGGTAGATTTCTCAACGTGTCTTATTCAATAATCAACGATTTTGATTATAGTCTTTGAGTCCATGGGCAATCTTGAATAAAATTGTTAATATCATTTTCTCTGAACAATAAACAATTTATCCAGGGCTAACAATGGACTCTTTGAAAATTGGAAATGGAAAAAAGTTCGTTGTCTTAACTCAAAACGGTTGAAGCACGTTACTTATCTGGTAATTTTTTTTCAGCTTCATTGATTACATACCAGAATGACGATCCGGGATCATTTTTCTTGTTTTTCAGATCGGTTCTTTTCCAAAAATAATGAGGTTTCATGTGTTTATTTTTCCTTCAGTTACTGTCACCAATTTTCCTTTTCAAAAGTGTTCCTTGCGTTTTTTCTGAACATGTGTCCATTTCTAATTCATCCTTTGTACTTCACAACGAATATATTACTCTTTCCTGATTTTTTCGCATATTCTTTCAGTTGTTAGTAGACATACTTTCTACAAAACAATCTTTAATTAATTTTTTTTGTTATTTTAGATTTATACTTATTTCTAATTGTTTTGGAAAATCAAATAAAGACACACACAGACTTGAACATGAAGCACGACTTGCAGACAAAATGGTGGTTAACCATGGCGAGCTCCTCCAAACGAACCAGGGATTTCGAGATCTGACGCAAGCTGGCCTTCCTCAAAAGAGAGGTAATATTTTCTTTAATTAATGCATCATTGTTGGTTGATTTTTTTAAAGAACGATTTGGAAATTCACAGGTAGCCTTGATAACTTAAAAGAATGAAAATCGTCAAGACTCGGTGAGTTTTTAGGATGAAATATATGTATATCTAATTAAACAGTTGTGGGCGTGATATCTGCGGTAACTGCTTCCTTTAGCGTCTTGAAGGGGATTGCAGACAACGTCGATTTTTCCCGGGTATGTGTCATTGGACTAAAGAA
Source organism: Saccostrea cuccullata (assembly GCF_032062105.1). Lineage (NCBI taxonomy): Eukaryota > Metazoa > Mollusca > Bivalvia > Ostreida > Ostreidae > Saccostrea > Saccostrea cuccullata. The sequence continues at coordinate 408,631 of NW_026933012.1, forward strand.
CCTTGGTAACCGGAAACTCGTGAACCCCACTTGGTATTTGTCTCACGGCGTGATTCGTCAGCCTCTTCCTCGATATTTACCGGCTGGTGATGCAGGAATTTTCACTTTTGAGAAAACAAGCTGTAAGTGAAATTTTTTGTACGGTTGTTGCCAAGCCTTGGTAATGTAAGTGGATATTTTTTTAGTTAAATCAGTATTCGTATGCGCCTAGATGCCACGGCGGGTACTTCTGGAGTTCTTACATACACCATTTCCGGAACAAACCACCAAGTAGCTGTTTTCTGGAGTGTTCCGTTTTTCTTTGGAATCAATTCAAACGAACTTCATGTCCAGGTAAGAATAAGAGTTTTTAGTTGGAAAATATGCATGATTCAGATAAAACTGTGATTTTAACTATTAAAACAATAGTAATGGAATTATACTAGTTTTTGCATCATGTGATGACGGAATTATATATCAATCGACAAGGTTTGGTAGGAGCAAACTATGTCATGCCAAGAAATCTCGTCCGGTTTACGCACTGATGAAGTCAATAAAAGTGTAATTGATGCAAATCACCCATATTCCCCAAACACTAGCGAGACAATTTACGGCAGCAGATTTTGATTTTAGGGGGGGGGATTATAGGTTTTCAGCTTTCTTTGTTAAAGAAAAATAAACTTGATATATTCCACCATTTATTTCTATCAGTGATATTTTTACATTAAAATAAAAAAAAATATTAACATAGCCAATCAGGTTGCGTCACACCGGTAATTGTTTTCACTATAAAATTCCATATAGAATAAAAAGTCGTAAAAAAAACTGGTATTTGTTTACTTAAAAAAATATCTAGCAGGAGGTGTTAAACATTACCTGTGACACTTTCACACACAAAACAGTACCTACACGGCATTTTCTGACTTTTTCCATCTGCAAACAGGGCTACCCTCAAATCCACGTGTTTTCAATGTGTTTATAAACATTCCGAGTGTACCGCAGGAAGTAGCCTCCTATTCCCGGGAAACAAATAGTTCCTGTCAAAAACCTTTATTTGTTCAAAAAGTACATAAAATTTACTAGGCACAGGTACCAAAGTTTTAAAAATGGCTTGGAAAAAAATAGAAAAATGTCTCAAATAAAATCAATTTTATATGTATGGACCTACATTTGACTAAGTTCATTTTGATTGGTCAATTACCGGTGTGATATCTCTACCAATTTAGTACTCCTCTCCCCTCTTGTTTAACCAGGAAATGATGTCAACTTCCGGGAATCTGGTACCCTTTTCCCCATAATTCGACGCGCGGTACTTCCACAACTACCAAGTTCATCGTACCCGACGTTAATTTATGCTCAGGAAAAAAAAAACTATATGGAAATACGTTAAAAAAAAATTGAAAGACAGCTTATTTCTACTGACGAATTAGTTTACTATAATTAATAATTTTTAACTTTCTTTTTCTTTAACTTTCTTTTTTTTTTTTTTTTTTTTTTTTTTTACAGTATTTGAAAAATATGAACCCCCCCCCCCCCAAAAAAAAAGAAGGAGTGCAAAGGCTTCTAAATAATTAATTATGTACCTATGTTTTAAACCCAGTAAAACTTAAGATCCCTCCCTCAAAACTGTTGACATTAATCGTCTCGCCAACATCTCTCGGCGGAGTTTCACAGATTAACGTTAATTCGGCTTTTATTGAGTTCGCTCTCCGGACAGACTGTTAAGGTTTTCTTGGCATGCTCACCTGTCTGATATTAAAATTAAAAAAAAAAACAGTAACTATTATATGTAGAATTCTGAATGAATTTTCATTTGGAAGTTTAAATTGTGAATTGGCATTCAATTTGACTAAAAAAGTTAATTGTCTATAATTTTGGTAGACATTTTAGATTATACTTACTAGTATGGATGAGCCGAACTCATAATAGTCTTAGAATGATAATCTTAAGATGTAGAAAAATTATCCGATAAACGTGCAAAACAGGTTTTATTTTGAAAAAGGAAGATTTAACATAATAGATTATATTTGTACGATTTTCTAGGTTTGGACAAATGCTCATGCAAATGAAGCTTTATTTAAAAGCATGGAAGCAGATGAAGAAAAGCTGACTGTCTGGAATTCTGGACATTGGTTGTCGGCAAGTGGGTACGGAATCACGGTGAATGCCGCCATGACGAACTCCGCTAAAGCCTCACTTCTAGTAGAGGTGGAGTTCAACATCACGAATGCGGAGCCGGAAATATTTGGTTGATCTGATTTATTTCTGGTTTAGAAATTAAACTGTGTTGGCTTCGTTTTCATTAGATAATGTATAATTATGATTTGGCAAGAATGCAGATAAAATAATTCTTATAAAACAAAGAGTACATGTAAAATAAATACGATATGTTGGAACGTCTGACGGGAAAATAATGTATTCCGTCGTAGTGGACCTGTTCTAGGTTTTCTATATGGAAAATTCTTTTTGTCCTAGGGGAAGGAGTCTTTTGTTGTGATCATCTATTTGTTATTTGTATATATTGACGGTCATTTTTATCTGTTTGGCGAATTGATATATCGTAGTAAAGTCAAAAGAAGGACACCACATAATCTGTGACATTGATTCACATTTGGATTTTTTATAGACATAACAGGTCAACTTACAAGTAAAGTGTTTGATAATCTAATTTGATCGTCAGCTCCTCATATATAACCACTACTCTACCATTATTACCAGCATGTGCAGTTTATATCTATTCAGTAAGCAAGAACATATTCTAGGTGCAATCAATTCCCTAAACTAAGAAAGGCTACTGAGAAACAAAATAAATTAACAGGACTCTCCTCCATCTATCTTAAAGTCACAATTTTGGATATTTTGTAGTAGACAAATGCAACCTATCGTTTTGTCATCATTTTAGTGACGTTCAAAAGAATTGAAAGGTCATTGATTTTACACATACTTTGAATACAAATATGACTTAAATTTTTATTCAAATCAGAAGACCCACGTGAGATTTAGACAAATGATATGTTTACTCCTCCAAGCACTTGATCCGCCCATCCTTTTGTTTGTTAGGAAGGAAGATGTATGCCTTTTAAAACGATTTTTCGTTTATTAAATTATAAGAGAAACCATCTATGAAAAAAAAAATCAAAAAGCAAATTTCAAAAGTTTTGTAATAATTTATTTAACTTAACTAAAAATAAACTTAAAGTGCACCTAGTTATATACATTTGTTTGAAAATAGCATACAGAAAATGCTGAACAATATTAAAACACAACAAATAATGCACACACTTTACACAGACAGGAAGTTTTGTACCTATCACGTCATCTCCTGTCACGTGATCATCACGAAAAGTCAAAAATGCAGATTGGATTTCTCTGTAAGAATTAAAAACAACTCTGTAAAGAGAAAAGAATGCAGTCTTAGTATAATCTCTTGGTTATAAAAATCTCTCTTAAATACCAAAACTAAAATTTAGGACAGATAAAAGCAATTGAAAAATAAATGATCGGAACCCAAAATAAAAACGTAATTTGAATGATGCAGCAACTTGTGTGGTTTCAACACTTATAATGCGTTTTAGAAAATGAATATACTTACGAGGCTTATGGTCCGGGGCATAGTCCACATCTGACGGGACAATCTCTGGGAACGTTATCGTACTTTTCGCAGTAATATTTCGGCCAGGCTTCACAATGACTTTCGTCTGGGTTACTGCAATCAACTGTGGCGAAAAATAACAATTATATGTCAACTTCACAAAAATTAGCTTAATTGTCGTCTGTAACGTAAAAATACTTACAAATATAAAAAAAAAAGAAGATTATGTAAAAATGCAATGCACTTAATTTGGAGTCTTGTTAAAGATTGGGATACCTTTTTCACACATATCGCCGATATATGGACGTTCACATCGGCAGGTACATGTATTAACATCTAATGTTCCCCCATTCTGGCATTCCTTTCCATTGCATGGATCTATAAAAGAGAGAAAGACGCCGTGCAGTGAAATCCTTGGATAAATAAAAAATATATGCAAGGGTGCTCTTCTTCATACATTTGGGTCATAAGCCATTCGTGTAGAATAAAGATTTGTATAAAGTCCTTTCTAGAGGCCTTCACCATGAACGAAAATACCTTCTTTTATTCTACTGAATGGTATAGCTAAATTACATTATTTTGATTTAAACAAAACACAACCTCTTCGTCACGTTTATACATGATGTTTAAATGCATGTATGTTGTGACCTAGAATACATTTAGTAATAAGCATGAATTTTCCCTTTAACCTTTTCAGTAAGAGTTGCATCATAGTTAAGCATAATACATACTGAAAAGAATATTTACGATTTTAATTTATCCCAAAACCATAACTCAAAGAGCACAAAGAATCATAAATACTCACGGTCACATAATCCGCACATGATGGGGCACATTTCCCTTTTAACGTTGGAAAATCGGTTACAATCAGCACATGTTAGAGTGCCATTTTTAGAACCACACTGCATGATGTCCAGCCCGCGGTCCCCATAGGCTTGACACTCCTCTGATAAAAAAAAATCATTTATTATTCTAAATTACATTATAATCCTATTTTACATGAATGAATTGATTCTTAAATTAATTTTTTACTAATGTTCAGAACCGTTAACTATAAATTTTTATCAATTTATTTTTCTTTATCAATAAATTTGCACAAGTACATTCAGAACATTGGTTGTATCATGCCTTTTTAAAAAAAAAAAGGAGAAGGGGATACTCACGACGACTGGATCGTTTGCCGCCGTATTTGCACCCGAACGCAGACACAAATGGAGGTTTTGGTTTTTCACTCTCGGCAGCCATAGCATCTATAGCATCTATAAAATGTATATTAAAAAGATAATATTACATGTACTTGATTTTACTAATGTAATTGAGTCTAGGGATTTATTTTGTCTTTTGAACTTTGACTGAAAAAAGCTCATGTTCGTAGACAATTTTTTCAAGTTGTCTATATATACGTATATGCACACCATTTGTGTTGCCACATTTGCCACACATGTAGGGACAGTCGAAGGGGACATTGACAAATTTTCCACAGTAAGACGGGGTCCAGTCTCTACCACACACCCACTTATCCTCGGCAGGACAATCCACTGAAATGGGACGGCGTAGAAATAAGTTTTACCAACATGTATATATCGATCAAGAGTGTCGTATATATAATTCAAATGACGTAAAAATGTCACTTACATTGCTCACAAGTAGGTCCTTTGTACAACTTCTGACATTCGCATTGACAGGTTTCAATATTGAGGGTACCACCATTGTAACAAACTTTACCACCGCAATCTAAAATGTAAAAATAGCCAATGATTGTTCATATTAAAATACACAATTTTTCTTATTTTATTGTGTAAAGTAAATTAACAAACGAACAACTAAAAGTCACTTACCACATTGTCCATTCCTGCAAAAATTCGGACATTTGCTACATCTTCTGCCGGTGGTGTAGGGTGAAGCCAAATTAGATTGTCTATACAAAAAAAGGTATAATTGCATTTATTCAAATAGCGAAAAAATAGAGGAAAATAGAGGTCCATTAGCACAAAAAGACTTAATTGTTCAATTTAAGGATATTAAGTATACATATCTTACTTTCCATGTTATTTTTTCCAGGAAATTACAAGTTTTAAATCCTATTTCCATCAAATATTATACAAAAAATCAGCATATATTACCAGAGTTTTCAAAAGATATCAAAATGAAGAAAACTATTGCTATTTTCTTTGGTAAAAATATCAAAAAACTACGAAACTTATAATGAAAGCTAAAATTTCATCAAAGCTTGGTTTATTGAGGAAGTATAAAGCTTCATAAAACTTAATGAAACTCTTTCAATTACAGAAAATGAGAACGTTTGATGCGTTCGACAGGAATAGAAATGTTTGAAACTTACCCAGCTGCATAGTCACAGACATAGTATCGTGTAAAAGTTGTTCTGTCACACACAGCAAATCCACAACCTACTAGGTAGGTACCGTTCTGGGCCATCTACAATAAAAGTGTTGGAATATTATATATGAGGTTGATCCTTTTAGAACATTTGGTTAAGGATCTCCATCCGTAATAAGCAACATTCTGTTTAAATTCATTTTTTATAAAAATTAAGTCGCTATCAGATTAATTAAGGTAGTAAGTTTTTTTTCATAATGTACGGTAATCATAATGAACTGCATGATAAAATAGTGGTAAAGTTAATGAAACAAGGCAACGAGGTTATAATAATGTGAACAACCTCTTGATATTATAATTATTTGATTGTGCATATATATCTAAAACAGTTACTATTGTAAGCCTTTTAGGTTTCAGATTTGTAAAACTCTTTCATGATTTAATATTTATCTTTTACTAGCATATATCTTCATTATAATTAAATTTTAGTTTCATTAGAAGAGTTAAGTCTATTGAATACAGAGCTATAATTTAGACTATTATATTACTCCATAAGGCATGCATTCAATCATTTAAGAATGGTATCGATTGATTGATTCCATGCCATCTGTGGTGTTCCTTTGTATTCAAATTTTACTATTTACGAGAAAGAAATTAATTGCTATTAACCTGTGTAAAATGTCCAATTTTCTTCCAGCCCCCTGGGCCCAGGTAGGAGTCTGGTTCCACGCCGTAGGTCCACATGTCGATTTCATCCCACCACATCTGTACCGCCTGCTCCCACGTGCGGTAACCCCCGGCAACATTCTGTCCAATCGACATCCCGATAGCTGCCAAAAAGTGAAAGTATTTTCAAACTTTGAGACAAGGTAGGAGTAAATTAACATCTATTTACCTTAGAACATTGATGAATTGTCAATCGGAAAATTACAGCATTTGTTAAGTGCATAATATCTGTCAATTTTCACGCAAGTGGGAAACAGAAATCGATATGATTTATCATGTTCAAACGATCAGAATAAATCACAATAAATCAATTATTTTAAATCCTTTGAAGAAAATAACCAGCTGTAAGTTGTAAAAGGTAAATGCAATTAATTTCTCTCAAGAAAGATTGAATACTTACAAGGAATGCTTCTTTGCCTGTCATGACCTGCTTCGCACTGATTGGCCCATTTCTGAGCAACGGCAGCAAGTCTCTCGTCCCATTTCTACAAGAAGAAGAAAATATTTTTGCAAAGTTAAAATCAAAGTAAACATCTTTTTTATGATTTTCTTTTTTTTTTCTTTTTAGCATACAAAGTCTAACTACAATGTTGATAATAAAAAAGAAGTATCTGTAATTATTCAAAAGATGTAAGAAATGATGATCAGGTAATTTAGCGTCTCATGTCACTGATGGTTTTATGTTTAGGTACAACGTTCCTTGTGGACGAAAATGTACAAAAAAGGAACGATGATCAGCGAATAACTGACGCCCGGTCACCGCCTACACTAATTATACAGGTTGTATAACCAAAACAGGTAAGATGACCATAGAAGAAATAGTCCGAATTATGACGACCAAGACATATAAGGTAAAGCATGAACTGACGGTGATTCAAGCGTTAATGACGATACTTTGTATTTTACACACGACACAGCCAGGAAACATTCAATAAAATAAGTGTCATAACAATACTTCATCATCAATCCACATAATTATGATTTAGTCTTTCTGTTAATTATTTGATAATTATTGTTAATGGGTAGTGGTGCCAAAAATTATTATTGAAGGCACTTTTTTAAAATTATACAATGATTCATTCTTCCTTTGAGCTCCAATTCCAATTTTCAGTCATAAAAATTTTTGAATTTGCATCTGATAAAATTCTTGCACACATTTTCAAAGAGACATAATCCAGATGCTTAAGCTTTTTAAACAAATTAATTTTTTGTAGCCTATGCATGTTTGCAAATAAATGTTTGGTTAATGGTATATACTCTATTAAGACCTACCAGTTCTACCAAATCCATGGCAGGTGGCTGGACTGTGGCCCTCAGCCTGTTGTGCTGGTCAAGAATAGCTTGCTTCGTTGCCTCAGTGATACCCTGTTTGCTAACATTTGGTTTGTCTGTCATACAGAGGGTGTGTCCTCTAAGTTTTTGGTATTCCTTTGTGCATGTTGCTGACTGCAACAATTAACAATGGAAAAATGTATTTAGTAAGTAATAAGCACAATATTTATTTTATAAAAGCTTTCTTATTAAAGATTGTAACAAATTTTGATGATTTACCAGAGGTTTAATGTCACTAGGTGGTTGTGGTTTTGCTGGTCTGGGGTTGTACTGGTCGTTTGGCCCCTCAGGGGGTACGGGAGGTCCGTTGGAAGGAACAATTGGCGTGTAACCCGGGCGGGGAATACTGGGTCTCCGAGACGGATGCGGTCCTCCATAAATGATTTGTTTAAAGCTCGGTGCATTTGGAATATTATTAAGAAGTTCTCTAAATAACTGACCGAAATCTGCAGAAAGAATAGAAGTCGTTTGAAAATTATTATTCGTAATGTCTGTAAATGAAAGCACGCCAGACATAGAGGCAGACATGAAAGATTATTTGTCATATCTTTTACGAGTTAATGCTTATAATATATTCGTATTCATGGAATTCATTGAGAAGCAGAAGACTCAATTACACAAAAATCCTTCTGATTTTATCTAAGTAAATAAGTTGTTCCGACGTGATTTTTAATTCACATCAAGCTTACATGAATTCCTCGCAAATCCCACTAAAATCCTATGATAAAGATTGTTTTGAAGTAGTCAAATGTAATATTTAAAGATGATTTTTTTATGTCGCACAGAGATATGGATATAGTTTTATCTAAATAGAAGAAACAGTATGTAATACCTGCAAATGAATCGAGAGAGGAATTTTATGAGGTTATAGGTAATCATTAATCATAAGTCGTAGTTTGTACTTAATGGATTTTTATAATACCGAAGGTCCATTAAAATGTTCCAATACATTACAGATAATAGAACATTCAATGGTCATTAAGTGGTCTGTTTCTCACCTTTAGGTAAAGGTTAATGAATTGTGACGAAATAATTGAGCTCAGACATTCCTGACCATATGAAGCTCGTTACGTCTCTAAATGTACTTAAGCACCTTCCACAACACAATTTCTATTGCCACTAGCGTAGTTCTTACTGTATTTCTTTAATAAAGGCATTATGTAATAATTGTTTTTTTTTTAATTTTCAATGTATCTTTTCCAAGATTAACTTATATTTCTTTTTGCTAGCACGTCTTCTCCGTAAACCACAAATTGCTGACTAATACATAACTAAACATATTTCCTATGTAAATATATACACCGTTTTTATTTTGTTATGCTGTCATAAGGATTAATGTACGGCTTGTGGTTTTCATGCAAAGAATTAGGTCCAGCATTAACAATCCTGCACCAGACATTTTCACACGTATTAATTTGGTTACTAAACTACAAACACTCAATAAACTTATGGTAGTACTTATATAAATGTAGCTTCGCAAATCGTAATAAAAGATTAAAATTTACAAACTTGTCACATTGTTATAAACTATATATTAAAGAATGAAGAGAAAACATGAGCATGTCAAACTTGATGAAATAAATGACCAAGAACGTTTTCTTTTAAAATGTTCTACATAGAATTCCTATACAATTTTGTTTGATTTCCGTTAAGTATATGGCATTCATTAATGTATGGTAAAAAAGTTTGTACGGTATATATACCAAAAGAAAATAGTATCATAAAGAGCAAGAGCCACTTTGAGCCATATTTGGCCCTGAGAATTTCTGAAAAATCAAAACCGTTCAGTTTAGGTTGCCAATGCAGTATTTATCACTTGGAGAGTTGGTGACCACGTATCTATTAATCATGACGTAATTTTCACTCTTGTCAATGCATTATGACGTCATAAAATGCGTCATTTTCTTTATATCTGTAACTTTCTTAGAAAATGGCCTAAAGTTGAAGTATTTTTTCAATATTTCATCTAGAGCACAACCTCTGATCGAAAATATGCAAATTAGGGATGTCAACGAATATTCGAATATTCGAATATTCAATCGATGAGTTGATATTCGAATATGAATTTATGATTCGAATATTCGTGTTTTAAGTATACAAGCATTAAAAAGAGAGAAAATACCTGGCAAGTTTTATTAGAAATTGAATCAAGTTTGTACAAAATTTAAAAAAAAAAAACACTCCCCTTGGATTACCTTAAAGGTGTGAAGAGTGTATCTATTAGAGTAATTTATTTATTTGTTTACTTAATTAGTTGTATGATAGTGTCAACTACTTACAATCAGCTTGTGTTGTTGTAAGGACACAGTTTAACAGTAAACACATGGATCCCTTGTTTATGTAAATATCATTAGAAATCATTATCAGGAATTCATACTTAGCAAAAAGTAATTGCTTTTTATATTTCACCGTTAGATAATTGTTCTGCTTGGTATAAATTTGTAGGACTTACATGTAGTACAATACATTTTATACCAATCTCTACATGAGTTTTTATTCCAAAATAATGGCATAAAACCTATACTTCTTGACAGGAGAGTGAAGATATATATTTAATAATGCAAAATGTATTTATTTTATCGAATATTCGAATATATTCGAATACTCCTATCGAATATTCGAATATCAATTATTGACAATTTTGACATCCCTAATGCAAATACATAATGAAAGATCTGTTTCTGAAGATAAAAAAATGTTTTATTTTTGGGATTATGGGCTGTGCTCAAATTTTAATTCTTTGTTGAAGGTAGTCAAATAAGCATGTTTTCTGCAAATTTCAAGAACATTGCAATTTCTCAAAGCCTATTTTTCCAATATCTGGATTCTCAGAAAGAAATTTTATTACAGGAAATGAAAGCTCAAAGTGTCTACTTTATAATGAATATATATATATGAAATGGGAAAGAGGGTGATAGTTAATTAATTGATATAAGTACAGGGCCATTTTATGCATAAAATGAACCTAGCTCTTTAATTATTTAATAAATATTTTGTTGGTAACAAAGGACAAATTGTATTTTTAAATCTTGAATTGGTCAATTAATCCAAATAGTTGATGATAATAAAAGGTTTGGTTCTGTAAGAAATGATTCATTCCTAATATTTATGATAATTTATAATCTTGTGCAATGTAATTATTTTATATATATATATAGTGCTATTATAGTGTTAATTTAGGTTAGTAGTCCACGTCAAATACATAAGTTTAAGAGTTACAAAAACATAATTATAAAATATTTACCAAAGAATCTTCCTAGAGTGTAAATGGAAAACAATGGCATGAAACAGAACTGTCATTACAAAATTAAATTATCATGTAATCTTATGATTTTATTAACTTAACGGCTAAAAAAGAAGACTTTTTTATGGACTAGGGTCATATTTACGTTTTAAAAATACTTCAAAAGTTAAAAAATAATCTTACCCCCACCACCTCCTCCGTTAGGGCCTGTGGTCCATGTTCTGGTCCAGGTAATTTGGGCAGAAACAAGATGAAGTGTCAAAAAAAGTAACACGGTCAGAGAAACAGTCTTCATTGTAGATAGGATTGTGTCGTCTTGTAGGATTATGACATATTTACAAGGCGATGCACGCTTATTTATAAGTATCCAGCCATGCGAATCGATGACGAACAGGAGCGAGGAATTGGACTTCTAGAACCGACCATTGGGGGAACAAATTGGGCGTATTGATTATATGCTAATTATAAGTTGACTTACGCAGAAAGTTTATCTGATGGTTTATGATTTATAAATAAAAGTAAACTCCAAGAAATTTATTACATTTACTAACTTTATTACTACATCTTGTGTTTTATGCAATGAATTTATCAAATGAACTAGACATAGGCGAAACATTGACAAAATAACTAAAGGGTTTATTTTTAATAGAACAGATTGACATTGAGAATGAACTGTTTCACAGGTTTCAATATATATATTTTGCTATCAATTCGTAAACTATATTAATTGCGTCGCAAACTTGCACCAAGTATTAAATAAATAAAACTAATTTATAAAATATCTGTTGAACATGTATTTATTTCTTTAATATGTTGATTTATGATAATACCAAGCAAACAAAACGTAAGAAACAAATGGGTACACATATAGAAATTTCTACAAAAAATGCAACAGTTACACAATAAAGATTTTGTTTTTAGATCCATTTTGCCTTTTTTTCTTTTGTCTTATTTTGTAATATCAATAATAGCATATTAATGTAAGTTTAAACGATTTAACAATTTTAAATGCCGACTTCTAAACAAATCTATTTACTGAATTTCGATTTATCAATAAATTGGCTTGTTATGGAGTTTCCAAAAGTTTTTTGTTGTTTTGGAAGCGTTCTGTGTAGCTTCAGTATTCGATATGACTGATTTATCAAAAGCAACTGTTATAAAAATACGAAGCCTGCATTTAAAGTATGTATAACTACTTGTAAATTTATACTTTTTAGAAATAAATAATTCAAGAGAAAATATTTATTCCACCCTCTGAAAATCTAAATTAAGAATTAATCTAATAAACATCAGTTTTATCAAGAGTTATACCTTTAAGAGGTCAAAATGCAAACTTTGACTTTAACTTATACCTTTTTTAACTTTTGAAATATGACGAAATAGGGAATCCATTTATCACGTTTCAATTCGAAACATTTAAATTTTTTTTCAAATTTTGTGTTTTTTTTTTTTGTTTTTTTTAATTTATCAATTTATGAGGTTAGATGTTAGTAGTTCGAACAATAAACAAATTCTAATATAGTTAAAGGCTACTGATGATGAAAAGGTCATCTTCATAGAGTTTTAAGTGTTACGATGCCAATTGATTTATATCTTATAAAAAAGATCTATGTTGACTTTCACATTTATTATCATATCGTATAAGGTTTAAAATTTGCAATAGAAAGACAGATGGGAAAAATTAAATTCAAATGTTAACCTTTATCAAATTATTTTATTATCAATCTTTCGCTGTAATTACAAACTCCATCGTGGAAAGAAAGTAATACCATTTTGTCATTTTCCATTGTAATACATTTTTGATACTTATTTATAGAGGAATAGCTGTTTTGCAATTTATTTTCAAATAAGGTTTAATTAAGTGACAAAGTTTGAAATATAACAATCATTATGTTAGATTAACGATTTTGAATCTTGTGAAAGTTTAACAACACAGTAAGGTACTCTTTAACCTTAATCACCTCGTCCATCATAATATCTTCTTCAAAAATAATTTCTTTCATACCCATTCATTTTTCTTAATTTTCATTCAATAGAATCGTGGAGATAATTATGACAGATTACTGTATACATACGAAATTATTACAAAGGCTTCGTGATTTATGAACGTTACTCTAAACTACAATGTCTTATGTGACCACAAAGTTCTCATTAAGTTACCACATTGTATAATGTAGTTCACGAATGAAATATTTAAATAAAGAACTTACCCATTTTATTGATCAAATAAACAATTATTTTACAGGTGTGCCAATTAATAAAAACATTTGGTAGGTAAACAATGTACATGTACACTCATCATTCAGTTAAAGATGTAAAATCAAGTAAAATTGTCAATATTAAACACAAGAAGTATTAAGTTTGTTTGATGAGAAGGCGACGATAACGAGCAGTGATCGATCTAAAAAAGGGACCTAAAAATTCAAATCTGTGAACAAGGGACCAAACACGGACCCTGAAAATTCTAGAGGTGGGACCAGGTACCTAGGAGGAGTGAACATCTTCTATTGACCAGTCACATCCCGTTTTAGTATTTCGTTGAGTATTACACAATGCTGATGAAAGCAATATTATATCACTAATAGGACCTGATCCTACCTTTGATGTTTTGGAGGTCCAAATTTGCTCTTCTCCTATTTTGTATTGTTTTATGAACTTTTGATCTTGAATACTGTTCGTTATCTGCATGTGTTTCATGATTTAGACTCTATTCATTTTTATTTGTTGCAGCTTTTAAGTACAATGAAAATTGAGCAAAACCAAAAAAAATGTTCGCCATTCTTTTGGTATACTTACTGAGAACCTGTTTTAGACTTTTTTGACGCTCTGGTTTCTCTTTGCAATAATAAGATGTAGGTTTCTCTTTTATTCACATTTTATAATATCCGTTTAAGTGGATTGACACCCATTAACTAAGTTTATATCTTCTTTTTTGTTTTATTTGTGATGATTGTTTGAAAAAATAAAACATTCGTTGATCATAAGTACTGAAATAGTATTTCCTAACTGAAATACATATATATATAATAGAATGCTTCTACATTTGTAATGATAAACCGTAGGTTGTATAACTTATTGAACGACCCTCGCATATATTACCTAAACCGTAAATTGCAGTGTTAAAACATTTATGACATTGAGTTTAAGATATTCAATGTTTGTTATTTCAAAAAATGTTTTCTATATTGTTTTACTTTTAAAATTCAAATCTTTTAAGATATAAAAATCAGATGACAGTTTTCTTAATAAGTCTAGCAATTGCTATATTTCATGGGTTGTTCTAAAAAGTTTTGAAACTATACTCAATAAGAGTATTATAGCTTGGTATTAATAACACGTTTTTATGAGAAAAAACTATGAAGATGAATTTGCCCACAAAACAATATGCAGTTGGCAGCACTTTTACAATGAAAGATCAATGGTTAAGCAGTGTATATGCAAATCGTTTAACATAATATAACACTCAAGTACAGATATAAAATATAGATATAAATTACTTATTGAATGATCAATCCTATGAAGTTAACCAATGCAGATTCATATCATTCTAAATGTATATGAAAGGTGACGTTTTCATCTTCTGATAATGTTCAGTTTGTAATATCGTCAATCAGAGTTGTGCACATGGTTAATTATCTGATCGAATGAACAACATATGATTGACTTTGTCAGAAATATACAAAGTACAAGTACGTATAAACAAAAAATAAAAAAAGAGATACAATGAACCTTTTTATCCATGAAAACCACGCAAACCACATGTCTTTCAGTATCTTTTGTATATATAGATAATGCATGTATTAACTTGATTCTTTTTCTTATGCAAGGATGTCAAAATGGGACGAATGAAAAAAGCACAACATGTATATATTGCTGCAAACAGTACAAGAATTCTTCTAAATCGTTACCATACTGTTGTTCAAAAGTATAATACTTAAAAATTATGTATCATGCTGCAAAATATACTTGACATGTCCAAAATAACAATAGCAATTGATACAAAATTCACAATAGATAGAATTTATTATCAATTTTTATTTTCTTGCATTAGAATAATATATAGGCTACGAATAAAGACGAATGAAGGCTATGGAGATAACAATTAAATGATGACTTTAAACGAGACTGCTAGAGGTAACAAATAAACGATGACTTTAAACGAGACTGCTGATATTCTTGTTTCATCAACATATTGTCATATGAATACAAAAATAGGTCTGCTAATAACAGAGCGCAATTGGTACCCATGGGAATTCCAATAGATTGTTGGAAGACCTGGTCTCCAAAAACCACATAGATGTTGTCAATCAGAAACTCAAGCATCTTTTTGATGTCAGCTTTAACAGAGTGTTTGTGTGTGCAATCAGAATGTGTTTTAACAAAACATTTTCATCGCAATATTGCAATTCTATACTGAGTAATTGATTTGTCTGTTTTTCTACTAAGAAGTTTAAAACAAAAAGATGCCTCTTTAAGCACATGTGCTAAACAATACGAAACATTTAAAATATATGGGCATATTTTGAGGCAAAAGTAGAAATTTTACGAGAAAAAAATGTTTACTTCTGGAAGGTAATTTTGATATTCAAAACATTTAAATTAGCTTAATGAAATACTAGATTTTCAGCCGTTGTTAGATTTTCACATTTCCATCTTCTGATGAAAATTTTCCCAAACATGCCACAATTTTTTTTTTCTATAATGTGTTCAAATAAAGAGCCAATCAGTACTTATCGTGAAAAATCAATAGTATCATTTAAAAATCTTATCAAAAACCACTGTGCTAGAAAATATGAAACTTACGTGTAGTCATCCTGAGGTAGCGTATAGATTCAAGTTCAAATCGTGACCCCCAAGGGGTATAATGGGGTTACAATGAGCGATCAAGGCTTTCCATATGAATTTGTAGGCATAATCTTTAAAAATCTTCTGAAGATAGCAAGGCCATGATTTGTCATATTTATATGGACACTTCCACAACTAGTGTAGATTCAAGTAAACCCCACCACCACCGCAAGGGGGAATGTGAAATTGCAATGGGCGATCAGAGCTTTAGATAGGAAATATTTGTTTTTTAAATCTTTTTCTCACGAACAGCAAAGTCATGATTAATAATAATATTGATGTGGTAGTATCCTTAGAAAGTGTAGAATACATTTTGTTTATAAATTATATGATCCCCGGATTTGAGCGGGATAACAATTTTATATTTCAAATTTTCGGTACTGAACTGATTTATCCTTTTTCCTAAGTAAATTGTTTAGATGAGAGATGTGTTCCATGTGCCTCTTGTTCTTTTGTTTGCATTGATAGGCTTTTGGCGGTCTATTAACTCTTTTTCGGAGTGGTACAGTTTTGCATTTTTTAACAAACGTATGCTCAGTTTTTATTTTATTATCATTTATTTGGATAAATAATCAGTGGTAATCATGTACCTTACTGTAGTTTTACAAGAAATGATTTTTTATCAACGATGTCAAAGGAAAGCAAAGGTAAATTAATTTGCGTGTTCCTTGTTTGTGTTCACATTATAAACATTTTCTCTTGTACATGATTGTCCTCGCTCTAATCATGCTTGTCTGGTAAGTCATAATCATCAGATCTTTTAAGAAGAAGTTATGATATAAATATTTTTAAAAACTTTGTCATTTTATTTTAATGAAGATATTTATTACAAACTATGATTCTAGATTTCCTCCTTCAGTTGCATTTTACAAAGTTATCAAAAATTTATTTGCTTTTTTTTTTGTAATTAGCTGCATGTCAAAAATCTCATAAAATGTAAGACAATTGTTAATTGATGATGGTCCACCGTAGCATTAAGCATAAAAAGTTCTTAAAAATAATTGATTTATTTGCAATGAAAAATGATGTCGTAAAGTACAAATGTTTTATATAATAACAGAAAGAACTTTTGCTCTGCAGCGTTGTACTAAGTTAAGCAAATACGTACATCAAAGGTTTCATCGGCCTAGAATCACACATGCATCAATGCTTAATCAGATACTCATTCATCAATCATTAATAAGAGTTCTATGTCAACGGTTGCTTCATTAGTCAAAATTATGAAAATGGCATTAAACACCATTTGTCGAATCAAAAAACGCCTATAAAATACGTTTGAGTAAATGTGATAATAAATTTTTATATTCTAATTTGTACGATAAAAAAGTTGCGCCTTGAGGAAGTTCATCTGACGGACCACCATCAAGCGACAGGGGATATGGGCATTGTGTCAGATCCCCTAATGGTTTTCTAATTCTCTGACACTATGTACATTTCCTTGTCTGTATACATAAACAACGGCAAGAAAAATTTTGAACTGGACCCGCCTAGCTTATACACAGACTTTTGCACTGACCTTATGGATCTTGATTGGAATAAGTGAGCTATAAATATGCTAATAATTCCTAAAAAATAAAGCTGGAGGAAGGAGAAAATTAAAGCCTTTCGTAAGAATATAGAAGAGGATAATGCATTATGTGAAATTAACTTAAATTTGAAGGGTCAAGGACAAACAGTTTCTTTTGTCCGACTTCACAATTACTGTAGTCATAGATTTGAAAATTAGTTGAAATTTTGGGGTGTGGAATGAGTCAAAATGCAATTTTGAAGGCATCCCATTTTATAGATTTTATCAATTTGTTGAGCGTTCCATGAATATTTTCACTCAAAACTTTTTGAAAATTTTATTAAATGATAAATAGGATCTTTTTTTTTTTTTTTTTTTTACAAATGTAATATTACTATGGTTTAAATACAAAACAAATATCGTCAAAGCTTATTCTTAGACCTACTGTTGTACAATTATTCCAAGATGTTTGTCTTTTAAAGAGAGGTAGTTTGCTGGGGTTTTCTTGTATTAATGTCATTAAATGTGATGTATTACTTCTATAAATTACATGGTTATGCATTTTAGGTAATTTTATTAAGTTCTATATGTTAAAATATAAGTACATTGTATGATCTAAAGTTTAAAGTAAGGATTTTTTTTTTCAAAACTAATAATACATGTACCTCGGTATCATTTTGGCATTTAAGAAGTTTGATCCGATTATAAGATATCTACTTCTTTAGTAAAACATTTTCTGGTATTCCTTAGTGAATTAAAATCTGACTACTTTAGGAGGTTGACACATACTGTATTCTATATTTCCTTAAAAGGTTTTACTCGCTTTACGAATACCATTCCAGCCATTTTTATTGCGTGGACCTAATAAGCACCTATCCTAGCCTAGTCAGAATTAGTTGGAATTTGTGTACTAGTATATTATGTGTAAAAAAAATTTTAATCTTTGTTTTAAAACATTTCCCCTTAAAGCATTCGATATTTACGTTTAAGTCTTTAACTAAAATGATGTTCCTTTGTATTTAAAAGTTGTTTATGTTAAATGTTTATATGTTCAAAAAAGATTTTCAGTGTAGCAATATATAAAACCGGGGGTAGTAAACTAAATATAAATAACATCGTCATGAAATCAGGTCCACGTCTTCGTAAAAATGTGCTTAAAGAGTAATTAAACATAAAAAAGATTAATGCTGTGAACATTGTCAATTAAAAAAACAAAATGCTTATCATCCCCTTTGTAGTGGATGTCCCGAAGTAAATCAAATTCCCAAACAAGAGTTGTGTGACAAATTTTCTTGGAATTTCCGTCACATGGTAGTTAGCCTGTTTATGGTATGTTTTATGGTATTTTAAAGCTATATGAGCTGCAAGTTTGATGTCGGAATTTTTTGTTGCAAAATTGTTAATAACTTTCAATGACGATAAAAATAACGTTAATAAACACCTCTTGTTCATATTTGCGATGGAAGAACTATTTATAAGCTTCGATTAAATCAAATTACATTACATGTATTGTCGTCCTGTATAATAATATTTTTTTTTTTAATATGAAACTGTACATTGGATTGTAGATAGAAGTTTTTCTTCTACTTTATTTTAGTCTAATTGTTCATAAAGGTTTAAGTTGCATAAAAATTTATCATAACAACACATTTTAACTGCAAAATAAAAATTTCAAAAATGCAGGTTATATTGCTTTAAAGAGAGTTCATAGACAAAATAATGATTAGAGCGCTAAAACGAAAGTGTTAATGATATTATATAAGTTTTCATATGATTTCAGATTGAATGTCATGAAAATTTTTTCTATAATTCTGTTTAAAGTACGGGAAAAAGAAAGTTGAAATTTTTCGTCATAATGGATTGACAAAAAAAAAATATTTTACTTAAAGAGAGCGCTGTTAAAGCGCAAAAACGAAAGGTAATGATATTAAAAAACAAAAAAATATTTTATTTAGATGTGGTACATGTATTTGCTGGTTTGACAAGTTACCCTTCCCATACACATGTAGCGTAGCATACATCTAAATTTATATTGTTAATGATCACACAAAGCTGGAGGACACAAAATAATCAAGTTTCTTAACAATATCTTCGTTTTTATATTTTTAAGTTTTTAAGTTTTGGGTCCAATTTGCAGACTTGAATTGTTTGAAGATTTTTTGAGATTGGCCAATATGTTTGTTTGTTTATTTAAAGTCTCCCCGAGACTCACTAACGGGCTGTAAATATAAACCTTTACACGACACTTTGGCCCATTGAGTAGTAAGAAAAATCTTTTTTCGTGCCAGAATCTACTGAGACACGACATCTCGGTTTTAAAGGACTCATCCAAATGGTCACCTTGTCCGCTGTGGGATTAGAACCCGGGATGTAAGGGTGAACTCCTTACTCTGTGACTCTACATCAAACGCTATTACATGTATAATACACGTATCCACTGCACCACCTAGCAAGTCGATCACTGCTCGTTATCTCCTTTATGAATAAAAGATATTTTTTGTTTTTAAGTTAAACGATCTCTTTTGTCATTATAGTGCTGGGATTAAATTCAAGGACACTTATGTTCTCTGTGCAATCATAGGGAAACTTCTGTTTTAAACTTATAAAAATTCATTAAGATGTTGAAGTCTTATATTCATTTATATGCGCATACGAATATTCTTCAATAAGTTTTTCAAAAATTATAAATTCCATCTGGCGTCGATCTTCCTGTTCTACAACCACGTTTCTGTGAAAATTAGAGTCGGAATAAAACGAGTTCATTTCCTTATCTTTAAATACTACACTGTTCGTAATAGTACAGATTTGTTTCCATTCATTCATACATAATGATTTCATGTAAAATAAAATGTCACTTAGCATCATCTAACTGATAAAAGTTTTCAAAAAATAGACTTTGAAATTTCACATTATCCAATTTTATATCCACAATTCCTTTTAAAAATTGAAAAGAATGCTGAATAACAATAAATAATTCAAATGTATAAAGGAATAAAAAATATTTAATATCATTCAAATCTTGCTGGGACTTTCATTTTAACAACCAGATTATCAGCGTCGTTTTTTTTCTTACTTTTTTTTCAGTTATCAATTATTGCAATTCATATTCATATGTCGACTCATAACATCCAAGTAAACTTGAAATAAAATTACTATTGAGTCAGCCACAAATGTGTGAACGTTTTACTGCCTATACAAGAAAGGCACAAACAAGACACTACGAAACAAATAAGATGACTTCAGTTTTTCTTTCGTCAGTGTTCCTTAGTTTTGTAGTAGTATCCCGCTTATACCATATGCATATGATATTAATGATTCCCAATTCATTCGATACTTAAGAACATGCTCCGAGTACGATCAATTTAAGACCTGAGAAATAAATTGATGTTACTGGGATTTAAACACACTCATTTAAAGTCAGCTTTTTAAAATTACTGTAAACCAACTTTTTTTCGCGCACAAGAAATATCGCGAGATCGTCATCGCGAATAAAATTGACAACAAATCCAAAAGGTTTGATCGCGAAAATAAATCGTCGCGACCTAGTTTATCCCTAGTAAATCGCGAATTAATGTCGTGGCGAATAAAAGTTGGTTTACAGTATATGATCTTTACAAAGACACTGTTATCCGGAATATTCCGGAGTCTATGCTTTTTGTTCTGTTTACACATTTGTATTGTTTGTAGCTTTGTTTTAAGTGGTCATAGTAAAAATATAGATTTTAATGTTTAATTAAATTACATAATACAATTAGGGGAAATTTTGACATCGGCAATATTCCTTTTGTTATGGACATTTCAACTTTTATGTATGAATGCCTCCCACAGATTATAAATAGGGAAGATTAGAAATTTTGCCTAAAATCAGAGAGGGCAGCAAAGACAAAACCATTATCAACTAGGGGCTAAATAAAACAATTTACTGCATAAATATTTATGAAAATAAAATTTAAGATCTCTTTTATTCAGGATTTTAATAAATGATAAATAAACAAATCCATAATGCATTTTCCCAGTGGTTAATCTCAAGGGGTAGACGATGACGAATTTCACATTATTCTCACTAGTTTCTTTGCAGCTTCTTTGTAAAATAGGTTATAATTTTTGGTTAAGAAAAGGTTCAATTTCCTTACATATCTTATGGTTCAAAAATTGTAATTGGAGTATGAACGATTTATTTCAATGGTGACAAAGCCCTTGTGTTTGCACTTCCCGCAAAAGCCAAGGAAATATGCCGAAATTTTCTATATCCTCTATTTGCAAATTCATGCATCGAAACACTGCAAATCAGTTCCTACTAAATGTCAATAACTTAATTATCACTTATTTATTATCTAACTGAATAAACAGACTCAACAATTATGCTGTTTTGTAAACATAATAAGAACTTTTGACCAAGCTTGAGTCACATATGACGTCAAAGCAATGGAGTGTAATATTGGCAATAAAGATATACACGTGTATTGACAAGATCAAACTTTGTATTGTTGAAATACCAAATATTATAAATTTTCTCGCAAAGTTTTTCAAATGTGTGATATTAATTAATAGAAAGTAAACTTTTATCAGTCCAAAGAAATAAGATATATTAAAGATGAAAACTTATTTTAATAAAATAATTATCAATTTTATTTTCCACTTCAATACAAAGGACTGACCAAAACTCTCAATTCTGTGAATAAATTCGCCATATGCTCACTTAAGATAAAAATATTTTATAGTTTATAAAATGTGTTTAATTTGATTCACGAAAAAATCTTCAAATTTGTCATCGGGGGACAATAAATGATTCCAGTAAAAATGTTTATCTTTACATGGTATTTTCATATATCATCTGATGAATAATTCTGGTACAAAACATGAGTTTAACCTCAAAGTCTCAAAGGAATAAATGGGTCACGAGACAGGAAGAAATAAATTAATGCCTCATTATGATTTCACCTTAATATACACTGTATAGCATGAATTGTCCTGTTTCTAACAAACCACAGGATTATCACTGTGGTAAATTTACAGTGCAAGTGTTCTAAGTTTTCTAAATGCATAAAACAAGTATACGAAAACGTGTAAAAGTACGTTCTCTTTGTTTTTAATTCATTTATTGATATAAATATCATACATGAACAGTACTGTTCCTTCAAATACATACAAGGTCCAATGATTTTAGTATTAATAATTTCAGACATCTTGTAGACCAAGAATCATTTACATAGCATCATTTTATACATATAGATTTGATAAAGAAAAATGTTAATATTAATAATACTCAATCATCCGTAAAGTGTTTATACATTATAAGCCGTACTTCTCTGAATGAAATAGTGATAAGAAATTGTCTCTTTAAATTAAAGAAGAAATGATATTAAAAAGCAAGATTTGCAAAAATAAATATATAAAGATTAACCTTGAGTTTAACTACGCATGTCATTCTTTGTAATGCGAACAGTACAAAAACATGAACCTGTTAGACTATATACCCAAGAGGTGAGATAAGTTGTCTAGGAAGAGTAAACATCACCTTTCAACAGGTCACAATCTCCGTGGTCCCTATATATTAATCAAGTAGACAAAGAAAGTCAACGGACTTAATATAAAAGCAATGATCTATCAATGGTAAGAACTATCAATCAAATTATGACCTATAGATATGTTATATTTGCTAACAAGGTCATCATAACGGCCATAGAATTTACAAAATACTGCCTTAAAACGATACTTTTAAAATTCTTTATTTTTTAACATAATTTTTAGTAGCCATATATCTGTAATCAAAACAAATTGGTCTTACTCGCTAAGCATTTCTCTGAAATTTGTGTCTTTATTAAAATTACATTTTCGAAGTTTTCCCTGCAATATTTTTACATAAAGCACCATATGCAAGTGATAGTGGAATATTACTTCATGTATATATATTTACATTTGCAAATGTTTTCCTTGAAAATATATAACAGAAAATTAAGGCAAGCTTTTTTTATAACTGTGTAAAGTACAGAATATAGAAAAAAGCATCAAAAGAGATGTAAATTTTCATAAAAAATGTGCGTTTGGATAAACGTTCGACGAATATATATATTTATCTATCAAACTTTGTCATAAAGGTTCATACGAAATAATTTAATGATATTTACATACATGCCGTAATGCATTTCACTGAAAAAAACGCATGTTCACACGTTAAAAGTAACAATCAGGCAAATATAAAGTATGAAAAAGTCACAAATGTAAATATAAGTAATAAGGTTTTATCATTGAATATTTCAATTTGCACTGTTATACAGATTTAATGTTAAACTTAAAAATGATGCAGAATTTTATAAATAAAGGACAAACCAAAATCCACTAAAGCCCTTCGGGCTTTATGGGATTTGTAGCCAATCTCTGTTAACAAATTGGTTTTACTCCAAGCATTTTTTTTAGAGTATTGAGTGCGTTTGGAGACATAAGCACCATATACAAGTGATAGTGGAATATTACTTCCTGTATACATGTACATCAAACGAAAGTTGAAAGGTTGAAAAGCCGAAGAGATCTTGTTTGTCATACAGTGTACTTAGTTTTTTTATTCAGTATAGCATCCAAATATTAAATAGAATGATGTCACATACATGTATTTTATTTCAAAATATTCTGATTATGTCAACTCTTATGTTGATATTCTAAAGATGCTTGTCAGCAAATAAATTCTTTCATTAATTCAAGTTGTGATTGACGTTTTTCATACTAATTGTTAGGCCATTATTCACAGACTGAATTGTCGACGAATTATTTTTGATATTTCCCAACCATAGCAAGGAGCATACGGCGGTGTGACCGGTGGACAGAAGATGCTCATTCCTTCATGGCACATGATTTGACCTCTAATGTTTTAGATGTCCGTCTTTGCTCTGCTTCAATATTTGTATTGTTTAATGGACTGTTTAGGTTGAAAACTGTTCGTCATCTCCATGTGTTTCGTGTAACACATTTCTAGTTAAAACATCATGATTTAAGAATTTTCTTTATTTGTCCTATACTCCGCATAAGCAAGTAAACTTAATCTAGAGCTGCCAGGGGCAAAATATTAAATACCCATTTAACAATGCAGGTTTCAATAAATGTTGATAAATCTAATAATTGTGATTGACATCCCACCTCCATATATAGTTTTTGCGCATCTGCAAGAAAGCGTGTGCAACGAATTAATTACGTATTATTATGGTAATTGAAGGAGAAAGTGATTAATTGAAAGGAAAGGAAAACAGTCAGAGAAACAGATGTGTTATTCTAAATGCCCAAACTGGGACATATGACTGCTTTTACAATATTTGCATGTTATTTTGTCATAAATTGTTCATTATGTTATATCTGAATATGAGAGAGAGAGAGAGAGAGAGAGAGAGAGAGAGAGAGAGAGAGAGAGAGAGAGAGAGAGAGAGAGAGAGAGAGAGAGAGAGAGAGAGAGAGAGAGAGATTATAAAATAATTTATTATACGCACAAACTTTTTTTAAACCACTGTAAAAATCAGACATAGGTGTTGAACAATTAGATATATAGATTGATGTTGTTTCAATTTTCATCACTTAAAAACAATATCATCAACAACAAAGTAAGTTTTAAATTAATTGAATAATGTTCTATATGTTTAACAAAATATTTTTTTTTCAAAATATTGAATTTTATAATTTTTGACCCCTAATCCCATTTTTATATGAAATTCATTTCATACGAAAGCCTATAAATTTTCACTTTTTGAAATTTTAAGCATTCTGAATAAACGTCCTGAAAATTTGAAATCAATAAGAAATTGGAGTTCTTTTGGAAAAAAAAAAGTAGAAGTTGGATGAATTGTTGATATTTTTACTTTGTAAAGTTACAATTATATATATATATATATATATATATATATATATATATATATATATATATATATATATATATATATATATATATATATATATATAGATTAATGTTGATCTTCATTAAAAACAATATCATCAACAACAAAATAAGTTTTAAATTTATTTTGAATAATATTCTGTGATATATATTTTTTTATTTTATAAGTAATCCCATTATATGAAATTCATTTCATAGAATCATATAAGGAATAAACGTCCTGATTATTATGAATGTTGATATAATTTAAAATTTTTAGGTATTCAATTATAACATCTTTAATTAATATCTGATTCCCCAGAAGAATTTCCATCATCTGTTTTTATTATTAAGCCCACTCAATGCACGTTATGAAAATATTGTTTGAAAGCAAACAGTTTTATGTAGACCTTTCTGCATAAAACAACAAGAGCGCGCGATTTTCCAATATAATTGATATACGTAACCTCTAATTTATTACAAATAGTATTATAGACAAGAGGACAGCATCGCATGCACTATAAGAAACAAAAATCTCAATACATTCGTTTTTTATCTTTGAAATTTACGGAATTTAAAATTTTGAAATCACGCGCATGCATGCAATCTGATTGGCTAAAACTTTAAATTAATCTTTAGAAACAGTAATTGAGGGATCATCATGCACGTGCATGAAATGCATATAATTACAAAACTCATAAAAATACTTTTTTTTAAAATGCCTTGTAAGTACATTAAAATAAAATTTAATAGTGTAAATAATATGCACAAGTGTCAAGTGCAATGCAAAAATTTTATAGCAATTAGGAAAAAATAAGTTAATAAATTTATTTGATGAAAGAGGGAAAACCAAAATGAAAAAAAAACGGTTCCGGTTACAATTAGCACTAGTTGACTTATGTATTATGAATCAATAATTTTAAAATTAGTATCACATCTTATCTTTAGAATTTCCATCGTCTGTTTTTTATACAAGCCCACTCACTGCACGTTATGAAAATATTGTTTGAAAGCAAACAGTTTTCTTCTGTCCTTTCTGCATAAAGCAACACGATTTTCCAGAAACCTCTAATATATTTCTAAGCATCACCGATTATCCAACTGTAAGATATTATCATTTACGGAATTTTAAATTTTTGAGGTATCAGATAAAATTAATCTTTAGAAACAGTAATTGAGGGATACGAAGAAATGATAATTTAAACTCATAAAAATATTTTAAAACGTGCAATTTTAGGTAAATAAGCACGATCTTCAAACATGTACATTTTGGAGCAATTAAAAATAATTAATAATATTAAAAAAAAAAACAAAAACATTTAGCAATAAATAGTGCGTATGTATCTGTCTGTTCTGCAGTGTTTAAGTGTATTCATATTCTAATCCAAAGAGATTCATTATACAAGCTTTACACATGTTCAAGGTAAGTGTTTTGTTAATAAAAGAGAGAGAGAGAGAGAGAGAGAGAGAGAGAGAGAGAGAGAGAGAGAGAGAGAGAGGGAGAGATATTATGCTTTGTTGACACATTTTAAAAGTAAAACTGAAGCTTATTCTTCTTCTTCTTCTTCTTCCAGTAATGTGCCTGGCACCAAAGTTGGGCATTATCGCACAATTTAAGTATCGTAATTTTCTGAGGACTTCAATTATTAGAAGAATGATATTAATTTGGCCTTAATTTTCTTGTTTTGTCTTTTGAGGACTAAATTAATTAATCAAGATAGATATTTAAAATAACTCACGTGTGTAATGTAACTGTTTAATTTTCAGTAAATCATAACTTTGGTGTATGGGTTTATGATTAAAAGTACCATATAGCATAAAATTCATTCATTTATAGGCCAAGATATCAAAATTTAAAGTGATTAATTGATAAATTAAAGTCTTAATCTTATCTTAAAACTCATGTCTGTGACGTATACTTTAAAAATAAGTAATATTTTGACATTAAGGGGCTAAAAACTAGGTTGGTAAGACAACAATCGACTAAATGCGAATTAATTTTTTCCCGGCTGAGAAGCCAAGCAATCAGTGAGTGGTTGGATTATAAATATTAGTACTAAGACAAAGAAAATCACGTATGATAATTATAAAGAGGCAGAATTGATTTAATGAATTTGATAAGTACTTTGCAATTAGATGCTGGTTTTTACATTTAAAGGTGTATGTGTTAAATTATATTAAGTTTTTCTTCCTAGAAAGACTTGGAGTTGATATATGCTAATGATTTATAACCGTCGTTGCTATCTATAACAACCGCTTGAAAGTGAGCGAAAATATAGCAATCGAAATTCCGTTCGTCTGCTGTGCTTTTAAGTACCAATCTCTTATCCGCAACCACTGAATGAAAGATTTAATGAGACTCTCGCTTTATTACATAATGATATTTTACTTTTTTGATGAAACTTATAGTGTAATTGTAACAAACACTATTCAAGATCAAAAGTCCATAAAACAATACAAGTTAGGAGCAGAGCAAACACAAACCTACAAAACATCAAAGGTGGGATCTGGTGCCATGGAGGAGTGAGCATCCGCTCCCGATCGGTCGCATCCGCCGTGTACTCCTTATCATGATCGGGCTTTGACACTAACATGTTTTTCGGGTCTTCCAGAGCAAAACATGGATTTTGCCGTTATAATCATATGGATGAGCGGGGATATCATTTAATGAGTTGAGTGTTCACAAAACAAGTTTTTTTTTCTGAATATTTTCTGTAAATATTACAATCTATACCTTAATTGAGAAGGTTAGTATTTTCAGTGTTCAAAAGCTATATTTCATCACACGTAGGACTCCGTAAGGTGCTATGTGCTTTCGTCTCTGGGACAATTCTTTATTTTCAAATAAAAAACCACAGGCACCTGACGTTACTTATTTTTCTTTTAATAAAAAAATATACATTGTGTACACATACCTAATAATAAACATATTAGGTATGTGTATATTTTTTTATTAAAAGAAAAATAAGTAACGCCAGGTGCCTGTGAAAAAAACTATTCCTTATATACAAGTTTCCTATTTAATAATGGAAGTATAAGTGAGTTTTATTTTAAGATCGTTTCAGAAATAGTTGGGTAAATTCTACACGCATTAAAAACTCTCCCGGGTAATTTTACATATAGTACTTAATAAAACAAAGTATATTTACATTCCGTCCATGATAAAAAGCTGTCCGATAAAAAGTATATACCAATAATATTAATAATAAGTCGAAAAATTTTTAATCAAAAGAATAAAAACCTAATTAAGTGAGATAACTCTGCTATTTTTCTATTTATATTTGACCATATTTGTTCCCACATTCTACTGTTGATTGCACATTTTACATCTATGTGGACATTGTTTTTGGATAAGCGGATTCCAATGACAGAAAACGTCCGGCCAGCGAGGGCAATGTGGATCATCCGTTTCTCCACAGTTGACTACAAAATAAAAACAGTTAACAATTTATTCTATTTATATTCATATTAGTTTGATTGTACTTTATTAAATCAATATAAGGTCATTTACATGATATTTTCATAAATGGATTTGTAAATGCAACAGCCTGGTTTAACACTTCTTATTCAAAATTGTTCATAGTATTTATTGTTACTGATTTATTCATTTTTGTTACTATTAAATAACAATTAATTCTTTTCTAATAAACCGTTGATGGAATTCCAAATATGTATTTTAAAAAAAATTAATCACTAAAATATTCCAGGAGTGGCACGATTGGAATAATGTAAAAGTAAAAGCTATATTGAACCTTATTTCCATTTACAAATCAATGCAAGGTTTCTTAAATTATTTTTTCTCTCATATTTTTTATGCTTTAAAATGTTGTTTACCTTCGCATGTATCGCCAGTATAGGGAGGAGAGCAGGAGCATTGACAAGTGTTTTCTTTGAGTGATCCGCCATTGTAGCATATCCTTCCGCCACAAAGAACTAAAAAAAATATTTATTTGTTACTAATTGAAATAAATATTAAATTTTGTAATTTAAAAAAGGTTCGTTTTAGGATATAATGTCTTATATTAGCCATAAACACGACGTTGGGGTTATACTTAAAGTTAATATCTCATACTGTGTCCTCTAGCGCAGCGTCCGCACATGTAGGGACACTCTTGATTGGCGTTAGGAAGAACCACACAGTGTTCTTTCTGATATTCTACTCCACAGGCAGCATTGTCGGTAAATGGACATCGCACTGAGAAAAGATGACGAGTTCAGATTAACTGAATATAACTGAGCTTTATTGTGATACTGTACATGTTGAAGATAAATTGTGTTTAGTTTTACAACTCTTCCATTAAATGAAAAGTGAAGAAATTTGAATGTTTGTATCTAAAAATGGGAAAAGAAGTAGAATATAAATTGATGTGGACAACATTTGAAAAACATTTGACATACGCAACGTTCATGTACTCATACTTTTCAGTTACATGCCTACTAATAATTTTTCAAGATATTCTTGAATTAAAATTATAGAACTAATTAGATGATTAGGACAAAAAATCAGCATACATCACCAGGGGCTTTGAAGAGATATCAAATGACAAAAATACTTGTGTTTGTCAATGAAAAATTAACACAAAATTATAGTTGTACAGTTCTTCAGAAGAGGTAAAAAAATCATTTGGGATAATAATAATATTTGCACCAAAGTAAATAACTGACGTTTTTAAATTGTACAAGACATAAGAAAAAAAAATGATGCGTTTGTTCTAAAAGAGGATTCCTTTAATGGTTTAAATTGAAGATCATGAATTGAGGATAACTAACTATTGTAATTTACAGAAATGTTATTATGATGGTAAGATATGGTCGTGTAAAGGTTACATGAATTTTCAAATGCATAACAGATACAAATTTTGCATGACAATTTCTATGTGTTTTTAAGAGAAGAACTAGTAAGTTGTTAGAACATGTTTCTTATCCCTTTCCTTGCAAATAAAATATGTTCAAAACAAAACAAAAAAAAAAACAAAAACAAAAACAAAAACAAACAAACAAACAAAACAAAGAATAAAAGATTGAAAATGTAATATTTACTTATCATTTTGTATAATTATACAAAATGATATTTAAATATCACATTTTAAATTAAAAAAAATATTTTTATAGACTGGATTGTTATGCACTTTTATGAATGGTAATTTCATTAAAGTATAACTTATTGAAGTAAATTTTCAAAAATCGAAAATCATGAAAACATAATAAATTCATTGTACAATTGTTACAGGTATATCTGCTCATGAACGATACGGTATTATTTGAAATGAATTTCATAGAAATGAAATGGACTAATTTATTGGCAGGAAATACACAGAAGACGTGAACTTGGAAATGTTGGAAAAGAAATGCGTATCGCATGCAAATCCCCCCCCCCATTTTTTTCTATATTCAATCTTTATATATTTTCTATAATTTTTAATTTGTTTCGTACAATTTTCTAATCTGCTTTTAAGAGCCTCTAATCTTTGAACTATGGGGAAAAAATCCTAAAATCTGCCGTGCGCTCTTGACATCACAAACACACAAACTTACGGATATCACAGTTTGGTCCTGCATATAACGAGCCACACTCGCATTGACAAGTCTCTGTATTTAGTGTTCCCCCATTGTTACACACTCTATCCCCGCAATCTGTTGGTTTAGAATGAAAAACGAGTTGCATGACTTATGATGATAAATAATTGAGATAAGATCTGATTTTCAAAAATACAAAACATACAATAAAATAAAATATAAAAAATATCCTTTTTCTGAATATTGTAACTATTATATATCCCGTATATAATAATAAGGGAAAAATTTCTTTTTAAATACGCATTACTTCGTTTTATTTGACTTGATATTCCCTATCTTACCACACTTTCCATTC
The DNA here is from genome assembly GCF_032062105.1 of Saccostrea cuccullata. Classification (NCBI taxonomy): domain Eukaryota; kingdom Metazoa; phylum Mollusca; class Bivalvia; order Ostreida; family Ostreidae; genus Saccostrea; species Saccostrea cuccullata. The sequence continues at coordinate 439,920 of NW_026933012.1, forward strand.
CTGCACCTATGAGGACATGCCCCGCATCTTGCTCCTTTTGTGAAAGGGTGTGTGAAGCTTCGTAGTCTTTAGAATACATAGAAGATAATTCAGTAAAAAGGTCAATATGTAATAACTATAGTAAAAGAAGGACAGAAAGAAAATTATGAAGAGTGTATTTCTCAGACATGATGTGTTTTCCTTAATTAAATGAAGTATATACCCTGGAGCATAGTTACAGACGTAATATTTCTCGTATCGACTCCCGTCACATTCAGCAAATCCACAACCAACAAGGTAGGTACCATTATATGCAGCCTAAAAAGATCGTTTTCCGTTAAGTGATTTATGATTTACCAATCAATAGACAAAGGTAATTCATTTTTTTGCTTAGTTTATAATAGACATTGGTGATTAAATACTCTATTCATGTATAAAACCTATACTTGCATTTTTGTTTCTTTAGAAACTACTATATGTTTCAGTTTCTCATTGAGTCTTTTATAGGTGGTATAATGTGTAATGACCATATAAAATTAGTTACAATAGTAAATTATAGTTACGTATTGTAAATATTTTTGATGCACATTCTTCGATTTTCTCTAGATCTTCTTTTTTAAGCTTAAGTTCTTACAAAACAAATAAATTATATAAATTTGTTAAGTTATATTTAGATTTTCAAGATATATTTAGATTTGATGCTCATCTGTCATGCTCAACTCATAGTATCATTTTCTAGCTTCATGCAGTATCTCCATTTCCAATGAAACGTGAGTTAATGGAGATCATTCTTAAATGGTCATTTAACCAATACAAATTATGAGCAGAACCCATATGGACCTTAAAAAAATTGTAGATCATATGCAATGAAGGAATAAGCATCCTGTGTCCACCAACAACATCCGCCGTGCCCTCATTTTCTTAAATGAGTAATGTAACAAAAAAAAGATCGTAGACAATTCAGTGCAAAAATACCCGCCGAACAATTCGTAAAAAAGACATAAGACAGTCTTTGCATTAACCACATACAAATGTATATTGTATTTGCAAACAAAGCTATTGAATCAGTTACATAATTTGGGAAATTTTGGCCTTAATCGAGATCGTTGATAACCTTGCATCCTCAAATTATTTCTCAAAACTTCGATAGTAAAGAAAAAGTTTTGAAATATGTTATTGAGAAATAGTTCATATTCAATTTGGAGACATTGCTTTAAATTTGTCTAAATCTAAGTTAAAAATAGTATGACCTGTACGAAGTGTCCAATCGTTTCAGCAACATCAATAGTTTCTGGAATATAAGTCTTTGGATCAACGCCGTATTGCCAAATAAGGTTCTCATTCCACCATTCTTCCAACACAGTCGACCAGTTCGCATATCCTCCCGCCAAGTTTTGTCCAATTAATGTATGTTTTCCCAATGCTTTAAAGGAAAAAAAATCAAATTCCTTGATTAAAGGACTCAAGGATAAAACAACACAGACAGATTATAAAGAACTTTGAGCTAGGAATTTCCATTTTTAATCTAATTCATGATAAGAATTCATGTCATCAGAAAAAGAAGAATAAGAAGATGAAATAGGGGTTGTAATAAATTCCACTGACAATTTCACTTACATGGCACTGCTCTCATTTTATCATGGTATCTGCTACATTGATTCGCCCACTTTTGAGCAACAATGGCCAGTCTATCGTCCCATTTCTGAAGACAGAGAACATATAGTATATATTGCTATAAGGTGACTTGCTCACAGAAAGAAAGAGAACTCGTCATAGCTATTTTGCATGATCAACCTCATGGAAAATTGTCATCTATATACTAAGTACTTAAATGTATACGTCAAGAGTAAATCACTTTGAAATTTCTTTTGTCTCAATTAAGATTAAGAAAAAGCTACTTTATTAACCATATTTTTTATTTCTATTTAGAAACTTCTCTCTATTTTCTATTAGAAACATGTGCATATATGGTCCAAATGTTCTTTTTTAAGCAAAGTAATTTGTCTCATCTTTGGGATATTTCGATAGTTCTATTAGTACTCACCATGGTAAGAATGTCAGAAGCCTCTGGTAGTACATTGCCTCGGAGTTGATTATGAATTCTCACTATCTCCAACTTCTCCGCTTCTGACACACCGGATACATTCAAAAAAGGGTTATCAACATAACACATTGTGTGGTTGGAAAGTTTTTGATACTCTTCAGTGCACGTTACTATCTTGAAAAAAAATCAATTATCATTTCAGGTAAGTTAACGTTTGTAATATTATACAGAAATAATGTTATGTTTATATTTGATTTAAAAAAAACATGGTAAAACACAAATCATAAGATGCTAGGGATAATTTGTTTGCGATCAATATTAACTATGAAAAAAAAAAGATAGCTGTCCCGAAAAATGGCTTCAGATTTATCTTTTGAATAAATTGAGCTTCAAATCCTTCTCGAAGGTTTAATACAAGTGAAAAAACTCATGAGATACGATATTTCTAGAAAAAATCAACTTTTTACCTCGCTGTCAAATGCATCTGCCACAGTTTGAGGTACCCAGTTCCTAAATTGCACAGGTCCATGGAATGTTGTTAGGTTTTGTACTCTTTTAGGATGAAAGTCACCCTCACCAAACGGCGGAGTATTTATTGTATGGAAACTGAAAGAACTACTTTGCGATGTGTGGGTATCTGTTCCGCTGTTGGACACTTGTGGTTTCGGCGTTTCGGCTTTAAGGAATCCCTGGGATGGAAATATTCCTGGAGCATCGGGAAAATTTTGAGTAATTGAGGACTGCTTGTTTCTCTCACTTTGTGTTTGAAATACAGTATTTATATCGGTACCATGTGCTTCGTTTACCCTGTATTTTTCGGGAAGTATGAAATTTCTTGGATAAATAGGTCTTCCCATTGATGATGGCGTAAAGGGACTTTGAAATACCGGCGGTGTAAGTAAAGGCCCTGGTTTATTTTTTATCGCCTGGTCTGTTTTTACTGATGAAAATGATTTTTGAAAGAAACTATGATCATTAGCACTAGGTGTCAGCCTTGATCCATCAAAACTGCTTGTGCTGAAAGAATGGCTCTCAGAAGCAGCATGACTACCCTGCGAAGTTGGGTGCCTTTGGTTATTTGCTTCAATTTTATGAGTCTGTGGTTTAAAAAGTCCCTTTAAATCCTGCTGTCCCTGAACTGTATCAATAAAAGGCTTACCCTGATTCAGAATTCGTTGATGACTTTGAAGGCTTTGAATTATTGGTTGTCCTGGAATTATTGCATTTCCATGTTCACCTTCGAACAACAAACTTCGCTGACGACTTTGGTTGTTTTGAGGCTCTTGTTGACCTAGTGTCATCGAATGTTCTTGCTGAACTGGAAATCCATGTTGACCTAGATGGTCTCGAAAGACAGGATTTCCATGCTGAACACTAGATATCGGAGACCCTTGTTGATCTTGAAAGAATGAATGATCCTGTCTTCTTTGAATCAACTGGTTGCCCTGTCGACCTTGAATTTTGGAGTGTTCCAGACTTTGAAAGTTTGGGGGTCCTTGTTGACTTTGACGAACTGATTCATGGAGTTGACTTTGAAAATTTGAAGATCCCTGTTGACTTTGAAGAACTGATTCATGGGGTTGACTTTGAAAATTTGGAGGGCCTTGTTGACTTTCAGTTATTGAATGGTGAGGTTGACCTGGAAAATTTGGGGGGCCTTGTTGATTTTGAATTATTGGATGGTGAGGTTGACCTGGAAAATTCGGGGGGCCTTGTTGATTTTGAATTATTGGATGGTGAGATTGACCTGGAAAATTCGAAGGTCCTTGTTGACTTTGAATTATTGGATGTTGAGGTTGACCTGGAAAATTTGAGGGTCCTTGTTGACGTTGAAGATTGAGACGATGAGGTTGATCTTGAGTTACTAAGCTTCCTGATTGAGATTGAAGAAATGGATGGTGAGGATTTTGTTGACCCTGATTTGAGTTTCTCTGCTGACCTCCGAAAGAAGAGTGTCTCTGTTGTAAGTTATGAATTGGTTGAGAAATTGGTGATTGTGAATTTGTTGTACTTCCAGAGGACACGAAATGTTCCACAAATTTTTTTCCAAAATTGTCCGATTTAAAAGCTCCATTGCCCTGTCTTGTCGATGGTAGTTGGTTTTCTCTGGTGAAATGGCTATTTGACTGCAAGTTGGATGGATTCGCGAACAAATCGAAATTGTGTGGATCATTGGGTTCCCCAAAAGAACCAAACCTGGATAAACCTAACACAATAAAACTAAAATGAAATCAATTTAAGTATCTCTACAGGAGGCTCGTAATAAAAAATACAATGAAATGGTATACTTCGCTACAAATTAACTTTAAACAAGTTTTCTGTAAAGGGCAAGGAATACAAAAAATTGTCAAGCGTGTAAAACAATGACAAATGCATTCCATTAACCGAATTGTATTGCATTTTGTCTTGGTAATTAATGTTTACCTATAGCAACTGCTGTTATCAAGAAGCGTGCAAAAACTGTACAAATAAATTAAATGCGTAATGGGCATATTTCCCAGTGACATTTTTGCTTAAAAATGTCATTGCTTTGAATCTTACCTTGGTGATTGTTCGATGAAGAGGATGAAGATGAAGATGAAGAAGAGGATGAATGAGAACGTGAAGAGCTTGCAATCTGTGATAGTGTGTCACGTAACAGCGCCACCAATAACAGACCAGTTATCCATTTCATCATCTCATTCAGGGAACCCTCAGGGAAGTGTCTCACTTGTATGGTACAAAGCCCTGTACCACTAAACACATTGAATACAAAATACGAATGTGCATGGGATCGTGATCTTTGTTTAAGTTAAGGAAACATACGTAATTGTCTCTCTCTCTGATGAATTAAGTTCTTTTAAATGTTAACTCTAATAATAGCTTGCACTGTTTTAAAGAAAACATTTCCATATACAAAGGTAAATCTGAGGGCAGATGTAATTCACTTTTTCAACAAGTGTTAAATTTTTGAAAACAGCTTTTGCTCTAATTAAGTTAAATGAGCTGGAAGTACTTTACAGAAGTATATATATGTTTAAACAATGATTTTAATGTTTTATCTAGAAAACAAAGCATTTAAAAAAATCTAAAACGATATTTACGAAGAAAAAAAGAATTAAAACAGCTAATTCTTTTGAATTTCATTATCATCATAGTTAATGCTTTCATATATATATATATATATATATATATATATATATATATATATATATATATATATATATATATATATATATATATATATATATATATATAATTTTGATAAAAAATTTTTCTAATATTAGCGTTTAAAAAGAATTTAATTTTGTTAAATTATAATATGAAAATTAATGCTGGAGCTGAAAAACAGTAATCAGTTTAAAATGAAAAAAAAAATAAATACATAAAATAATTATATCAATATGCTGTGTAAGAAAGTAATGTATTTTTCTGCAATAGCTGCAACCGGTAATCCACATGCTTAAAAGCAAAGATATAATTTATTCTATATTTATTCTGTATAAAAAGATACCATATTCACTAGATGTAAGTATGGCAAATATAGAATTATTTATTGACGACGGATTTTTCCGTTATTTCCCGATCATGAAAAGGAGCACATGGCGTTTGTGACCTGTCGGCAGTGGATGCTCACTCGTCCATGGCACCTGATCCCACATCTGATGTTTTGGAGGTCCGTATTTGTGCTGCTCCTATTTCGTATTGTTTCATGGACTTTTGGTCTTGAATACTGTTCGATATCTCCATATGTTTCATAAAAAACTTATGATTGAAAAGGACTAGCATTGCACAAGAAATCTACACTGGTTGTTTGGAAAGCCAGCTGAAATCAAAGCTGATATGACATGATATGGATTTTAGTATGTAATATTCTCTATGTATGTACCAAATTTTTGTCATATCCTCCGACTAAAAGAAGGGGTCTAAAAGTCTTTGAGGTCATCTGTATGGCGGGTTTATAACTATATTCACGTACGTATTGTTCGGAGAGAGAATGTAATATTTCAAAGTACATTCACTTTCTTTATCTGAATAATTTAGAAGATAGTATCTTCTCGCTGGGTATATAAGATAAAACATTTGCAACTGCTGTGCAAAAATTACTCAATCCACTTACCAAGATTAATTCAATGCTTAAAAACTATTATAAATTCTATCAATTTGATTGAAATTTTCATTATAAAAGCTGTCTCATAATTTCTATCAATTTGGTCTATGATGATTTAAAAAGGTCGATATAAAATACAAATAAGACAATGTACAAAACTATTCTATTTTGTTTTTTGAAACTTTACAAAAAACTTTCCTCTCAACAGCAATAAAAGTTTGATGATAAATAAATACAAACAGTCTTTAAAATAAAACAACGAATCTGATTTTCCAAACAAAAACAATTTTCTGCGTTTTTCATATATAAGATAGTGGACTGACTGCACCTCTGTATGTTTCAAAGGGTTCAAATGCTCCTTAAAGATCAATTTCATTTGAAACTAAACGATAAAGTTTTTGTTAAGTAAAAAAAATATTGAAAAAATAAATTGAAGAAAATATATTATATATAAATAATCATTAAGCGATAATTTCCGCAAAAAAGGGCCTTGTATCGAGTCAATCGGTGTTTATTGCACAAATATTTCATTATCAAAAACCCAAGATTATTAAATTTCACCGAGAAACCTTATATCGCACTTTCTGGAAGTGGATAAACAATCCATTGCTTGTGAGTGATTACATTTCGAAATAAATGATTGCGTAAGTATAAGATTAATCATCGAATTTTGAATTTTGATTTCTTAAACGAATGAATGAAATTAGGGAGAGACAGGTAGCCCATTAAAAGGGGGGTAATTATAAGACATCTTGTTCAATATTTGTTGTAATGTTCATTTTTATGTATCCAAAAATTGCAAATTTCAATAAAATTAGAAAAAAATATTGGATCAGAGCTTTAAGTTAGCTGCATTACAAAATCGCTACATGTATAAACAAAATGAAATTATATAATGTATTCTACATGTGTGTGTGTGTGTGTGTGTGTATATATATATATATATATATATAGACACAAAATAAAAATGTCATTTTCACAAAAATGTGTAATTTCTTATCTCTTTTGTATATTTATTTAAGTGAAAGGTGCACTGAATTCTACAATAAACATATAACATGAATTTAAATAACTTAACAGAATTATTTTTTCGCAATTCTGTAATCCATCATTGATGATTAAGACGTATTATCTTGCGAGAAGATGCGAGAAAATGCAAAAAAAAAAATGGACAATGGACAATTGTTTTTCCTTAATTTACTTCTTTACCTTTAATTTATACGTTTCATTCATTTGGTATTATTGACACCGTCCTTATGCAGTAATATATCATTATCACTGCACATGTGAGTTAATTTCGCCCAGTTCATTCGATTTGCAAGAGTATGCTGTACGTAGGAAAAAATTATTTCTTAAACGAAACAAGCTTTTGACAAATAGTTAGATTATACATTGTTATCCCATTTTGATAATTCTGATTGCCATGAATTTGTCTGTGAAAGTCGACTGTCCTCAGGTAAAGTGTTGACTGTTCTCTTTCATACAAATTGGAAGACCATCATTTTTCAGACCATGTAGTCTATTTTTGATTATTTATCTATTTTGGGGTTTTTACCTTCACTCGATCATGACAAGGGACACAAGACTGGTGTACCTGGCCAATAGATGCATGCTTCTCCATCTCTTCTTTGAGAGATCAGTGTTTGAAATCCCCACAATTTCGATTGTTTAAAAACATTTTTAGTATCTTCACATTTCAATTAAAAAAACATCAAAGTTCAGACGTACCCGTTGTATTTTAGTAGTATACGTTTCAAGAATTCACCTGTATACAATACTTTACTATCCCACAAACGAGTTATATTTATCTTTAAGAAACAACATCATGTTACGATTTTAATATTAGAAGTAGCATATACAAATGTGTCAAAACTTTCAAAAGAATTTAAATTTTATGAACCAAACACGATTTGCCAGATTTATCGAAATCGTTTGAAATAAAACATAACTCAAAAGATATATAATCCCCTGAATTATAATGCAAACATAAAAGGATTAATAAATATTTGGAAATAAGTTTATTTTAAAACTTTGTTCAAAACTTTACAATGAATAAATAAAACAATTTCTTTAGATTGTTATACAATATTACTCATTTACATTCAATCAATTGTAGAAGTGTCATTGGTAGAATTTTAACTTCACAGACAAATACTTCTCTGTTTAAAACATTATCTTATCAATTGCCTTAATATTTTAGAAGTTAAATGTAAAAAACGGAAGATTTGGAAATGTAATTTGTACTCTTTAGATGTTTTCTGCAAATGTAAATCACTTGTAAATGAATCTGAATTCCTCCCCTTTTTATCTACAGGATACACAAAAAACAAGTTCCAAAGTGTGCCTGTATTGAACTAGAAAGCATAAGACTTTGCTAACAGGTTAAGTCAACCAAGCTTAGATATTGAAATATTATTATAACAATTACAATTATTGATTAAAACAATCACTTTTTATGAAACATGAAATTTTCAAACTTGGGAAAAAATGTGCAGAAGATGATGCTAAAATTGAACCTTAGTATTTATCACTCTGCAGTACCTTAACCATGGGCTTTGTTCACAGAGTCCACATTTATTTCTTGCATGATATGTGTGCGTTTGAAAACTTCAGATACATGTACATCATATAAACTTAGATAGCCTAGCTCACGAACCTAAGAATGTAAGCGCTTGGTCTATACTTGTAAGGTCAAGCCATACCACATATAATCACATTTTTGACGTGTCTTTAAAACTACTCCTTTAAACAACATAAATATATAAAAGCAATTGTCTTCTTCAGATAAAGAGTAATATTTCAATTGCTAAGTTTAAAAAATGGAATTATGTTTTTAATAATATAGTGCAAATAAATACAAAACAAAGAAGTGAAAATAATGTGGTTTGTAGCCCTCGTCTTTTCTGCACCATTCCTGGTCATTAATCTGTAAAAATATTTAAAAAGGGTATTTTAACAAATGGATATCGATGGCGGTCTATTTAATGCATGTAGACATTTTAATTCATTTATTGATTAACAAGAAAATTTTGCATTTGGATCCCCACAGTAAATCTGAGTCTTACTTCTAAGGGCAGATTCCACAGCGTTGGGGGCACTGTTCGGGAACATTAGCATACTTTTTACAGTAGCTCTTAGGCCAAGCAAGACAGCTTTTCCCGTCCGGCTTGCTGCAGTCAGCTGTCAAGAATTATAATCATTGATAAACATTTGCATTCAAGTAATTCAATTTCATTTAACAATGCAATATAATATGAAAAAGAGAAATTGCATCGATTTTTTTGTCAAAATTTCTTTTCTTTGCAGATTTAGAAGATTTATAATATGAATTTACTCATGACTACAGAAAAATCCTACCATCATCGCATGTAGGGGGTACATAGGGTGGGGCACATGCACATTCACACGTGTCTGTGTTGAGTGTTCCTCCGTTACTACAAACCTTCCCATCACATGGAGCTGAAAGTATCGCAAAAACGCGTGTAAGTATTTAGTCAAGGAAAATATTAGATTCTCAAACTCCCCAAGATGATTATAAGTACATTGTAGTAATTTTGCGTCCACAATAAACAAGCCATTAATTTAATTATTATTCAATTTATGCTCTACAATCTTGGCTGCTTAAACTTAAGACATGAGATATGGTTTTCGAAATCAAATGCAATACAACAGCAACCACATTGCTCTATACTTACGATCACAAAGTCCACACATCACTGGACACATTTCTGATCTAACGTTGGAGAATCTGTCGCATTCTTTACAGGACAGGGATCCGCCCATACTTCCACACTGGGGAATGTCGTTCCCATTTTTACCGTACTTCTTTTTACATTCCTCTAGAAAAAAAGGGATATATATGTTACATTAGCATCTTATGTAAAATAGTTGTACTTATAATGGAGATAAGGTTACGATCAAAGCTATTGCTATAATGAAGCACTTTTGAAACGCTTCAGTCAAGACGTGCATGGATAATTAAAACTTTTTAAATTCTTAAAGTTTTTATTCCTTGAAAACTGTGAGGCTGACGAATTATTTTCTCAAGCAAGTAATTTGAATATTACAACAATGATACGAATATAAATAATTAATTAACATTTTTAAATGAAAAAATAAGTTTTTTTTATCAAGATAATTTTTTCACATCACACATATTAACAAACATTTTTATCATGTACCTCGACTAGCTCTTTCTCCGGAATATTTACATCCATGTTTTGATGTAAAGGCGTTCTTATTTCCTGTTTTAGATGCTCCATATTTGCTTGCTTTCTTTGCTTTCTTTCCTGAAAGATGCATTGATATCATTCCATCATAGTAAATTAATGTTTAACAGGGAGTAGCAAATTATTACCGTAACATTCTGTTAACTGTATAATGATTTGTTTAAAAAAATATAAATACAGAAGTGTGAATTTCGAAAATTGATTTTTCTGTAGCTCCTATTAAGAATAGTTTTTAAAAAAAAAAAATAGATTATCTTTAATGTGCAATGCAGGATTTTGAAGTATTGATTTATGATCAATGTTAATTGTATGCTTCTGTATATTTTTTTTTCCAGTGATGTGCTTCTAAGATTGCCACATCTTGTGTCATCTTCTTAATTGATTTCAAGTTTGCAATCTAATAAAGTATTCAGTAATAATAAATCGAGTTTAACAGAATTTAGAATGTATTCTTGTATTAAATGTCAAAGTTTTTTTTTTATATAATATATTGAATTAACGTTTAGCTTTATAATCATACGAATAATCTGAATATATAAGTATGTAGCTATAGCCCTGTAATAGAAGGTATTGCATATGTTACATGTATAACGTTATATAGTTTTAGTGTAATACATGTAATTTAATCTCTATTCACTAGAAAGTAACTGAAATGTAACAATAACATAAGTATTAAGTTGTTCTATGACCCATACCTGTAGACTTGCACTTTCCACACATGTAGGGACAGTCAAACGGGACATTGGCGTAATGATCACAAAGATCAGCCGTCCATGTTTTCCCGCAGACCCACATATCCTCATCGGGACAGGAAACTAAAAAAACAACAATTCCTCAGAGTACATTTTAGTGAATGCACAAAAAGTTCAAACAGATTTACAGACAGAGGGAAAATGGGGTTATTCTGCCATATGTAAAACTTACGTTGCTCGCATGATGGTCCGGTGTATAATTTCTTGCATTCACATTCACATGTTTCTACATTTAATTTCCCGCCATTATCACACTTTTTGCCGCCACAATCTGCATATAATAGAATGGGTTTGTTGTATTTTTTGTTAAATTGAATTAAATGGACATTATTAGAAAATTAACCATCGAATACAAAACTCTTCTTATTAACCTTACCACAAAGTCCATTTTTGCAGAAATTAGGACACTTGCTACACCGTTTACCCTGTGTGTATGGTTTGCCTAAATCTGATTGTCTGCAAAATAAATTTTAAAAAATATGTGAGAAACTTCATTGACTTTTGCAGTCTAAGTATAACTTTTAAAGATACCCTTGCCTGTTATTATGTTTTTAAACACGAATTACAGATAGCTGCATTACCCCGCAGCGTAGTTGCAGACATAGTATCTCTTGTAACGGAAAGGATCATCGTCGGTGTAAGCATATCCGCAACCAACCAGGTACGTACCATTCTGTGCCATCTGTATAAGAATAAATACCAATTTACTTAAAGGTACTAGAATCTAAACCTTGTATACTTATATATCAAATATGGTTCTGTGCATATTGTGTTGATGCTTCTTCTTTATTGTATTATTAACTTGAAGATGAAGCTTTTCATTACAATGTTTGTACTAAATACCAATTCTAGTGTACAGTTGTCAAACCTGTGTAAAATGGCCGACTTTAAGCCACCCATTAAAACCAAGATAGGTATCGGGCTCCGGTCCATACTTCCACATCTCAATTTCGTCCCACCACATCTGAATAGCCACTGTCCAGTTTGGCTGTCCACCAGCTACATTCTGACCAACGGTTGTACTCCCTAGTGCTAATATACAGTATATACAAGGACATCAATTATTCTTATGCTTTAATCATGAAAATTTACGAAAGTTTGAATGAACATGCCCTTCAGTACTTAAGAGATATTAGTATACGTACAAGGAATAGTTCGGACTTTGTCGTGTTGGTTTGTACACTGTTTTGCCCACTTCTCGGCAACTTCAGCCAATCGATCGTCCCATAGCTAAAAAGCATTGAAAAGATCTTGATTTTGATCTGTAGATGTATACTCTTTTATTAATATTATCCTTATAAAATCTTATTGTCCGAGGTTCTATCTAAGTCGACACAAATCTTTTTTACTTCTCTTATATATAGAATGTCTTAAACTCTTTCGGTTCTTTGTAAAGGAAAAATATCCAAGTTAAAGAATTAAAAGCAAATGTAGGTCGTTCCGTTTTATTAGAAATTAGCTATTTTAATTACATTACATGACTAAATTCTGATGAAATGGTAAAAGGAAATTAACAACCACTAAATATCAAGCATGTAATTATGTGCAATGTGGTTCCTGAATTTTGCTAATATTCATTAAGAATGACGACCCAGTATACAGTGATTACGTATTTAGTGAGAAGAGCTAGGTCCTGGTCCTAGCAATAAGAATTCGACTACAGGGATCATCCGTGTATCCACTGATATTAGCTCTGCATATTCATGATGTGCTGATGAATGAAGCTACTAACATCAATCAGTTAAATAACACGTAGAATGCCTTCCAAGCACCAATGTCTGAAGGAAAGACCTATTGTAGGATTATCATTAACAAATGGATCAACAAAAAAAATCAAGTTCTGAACAAATTTAATGACCCCTGAATTAAGTTTATTAAAGTTTTTCCTTCGCTAGATATAGACTATTAAGGTTCATTGACCCTCTAATATGAGAGTTACCTCTTACTAGAAATGATAACTACTTCATTAAAACAAAGGTCGAGTAAAAAGATAATTTTTTGACAAATTTTGCCTCACAAGGTTAGCACTATCTGGCCATTCCTAATCTTTTAATAGATTTCTTTCGGAAAATCATCGGTGTTAAAGCATATAGGAGGAAGTGGGGGGGGGGGATAAAGAACATTATGGTAGTTTAGGAGAAATAAAAAGATTACCATAACCGGGAGATCAGTAGCTGGGGGTTCGATGCTTCCTCTTAACATGTTGTGCTGTTTGACAATTTCCAATTTTTCCGTTTCAGAGACACCCCAGCGTATAGCTTTTCCCTTGTCCTTCTTACACATTGTATGTCCTGGAATATCTCGGAATTCTTCTCTGCATGAGGAAACCTGGCACAAATATCAAGTAAAAATTGTAACCTTTTATAAACTGAATGTTCTGTACCTGCTCATTTTCGTTAACTTATTGAAAATTCTTTTAATGTTACGAAAGGTAAGCTAATGTCATTTGAACTTTTTAGAAAAAATAAATGAACTAGTTCTAGAAAACAACCAAATTGAATAATTTTCTTTAGTATTTTTCCTTTAACTCATGTGTTTGATAATTGCCAAAAGGTTTTATTCTAGTGTTAGATTACTAGTAGCTGTAACTTGTAACTTACATCGCTGTTTGGGGAAACTTGCTTAATTTTAACGGCGGATCCAGTGGTCTTTTTCTCGGAAGGTGGAGGTGCGTCTGGTTTCTGTGGCTTAGCAAAGAGCTGTTTAAAATCAGGAGTTGATGGAAAATACTTCATAAGGTATCGAAACAGACTATTAAAATCTAGCGGGAAAAAAGAACAAAAAATAACAAAATGGGTCAATCTTTTTGTTTATAATGGTTTTTTTTTACCTTTCTATCTTGATATTAGTACTTGTTAGTACTTATTTTTGATTAAGTTTTACTTACCCAGTCTCGGTGCTACAAGATAGGAAAATGATATGTGTTAATGTTAATATTGACAGTTCGGATAGAAAAAAAATATATTAAATATTCTAAAGATTTCATGATATTTACGAAAACACATACCTTTCTTTTCTTTTTTCTCATTTGTTTTAGGATTTCCAAGCGAAGTTTCAAACAGGGCAATCACAATTAATAACAGGATAAAATATCTCATATTTGTAAAATATACCAACAGCGTTTTAGAGGAATATATCTTAAAATGTTCACGAATCCGCAATGAAACGAATTATAAGTTCCAGAAAAGATCGAATTTAATTAAGAAATTAATTGTATGTAGTCCCTGGGCGTTAATACATCTGTTGTTATGATGTAATAGAAACCTTTGTACCTATGTCTACAAAGATTTTGGTTTCTGATCCGCACCAGTGGCTGCATTTTATGACAGCGCCTTTGCAGTTGCGTGAAAGTGTAGCAAAGATTGATGTTTAAAACAAAAAAAATCAGGCGACCTTGTAAACAGCTCTCTGGCGAGAGAAAAAACTGATTAACATAAATTAAAGACGCCCATTTTGCATGCTTTAGATCATTTTAAATTTGTGAACGATTTTTTTTCATTTGACCAATCATTACAGAAATATACAGCGGGTGTGACCGCTCGAGAGGAGATGCTTACTCTTCTATATCACTTGATCCACACCTGATGATTCAGAGGTTCCTATGCACTATCCTCAACATCACTGGACCTTTGAGCTTAATCACTGATAAAGTTCTTCATATAAGTTTATCTTGTATATGAAATTTATTTAAATAGGAGCAATATACATGCGAGAGCTGTCCAAATAAGTTTTGAACACAAAATATGGAGATTACAAATAGCATTCAAGCTCAAAGTTTATTAAACAATACAAATAGGGACCAGAGCTAATATGGACCTCTAAAACATCAGAGGTGGGATCAGGTGTCTTGAAGGAAAAAGCATCCTTAGACGATCTGTCACACCCGCAGTGTTCCTTGTCTTGATCGGGTAAATGGAAAAATCCTTAGAACTTTCGGTGTGTAAATAATGGGCTAACAATGCAATTAGTATAAAAAAAAGTTAAGTCAGTATTTGACCCCAGAACTTTCGGTGTGTAAATAATGGGCTAACAATGCAATTAGTATAAAAAAAAGTTAAGTCAGTATTTGACCCCAGTGATAGATTGCATTTCTTAATAAGGTCATTGTAGCGACCATGGAACTTGCAAAATGCTGGCTTCAAACAAGACTGTCGACATCCTTGTTTTAAACAACTTAATATTTAATAGCTTGCCTTGTTTTAAAAATTGAAAAGGGTATATTGTTTTATGAATAAGGAGAATTCACGAATTCATACCGTTCATTATAAAGTTTTGTTGATAAGTTACCATGGCATCAGCCGACTAGTATTTTTATAAATATTTGCCATATAATAGAATGCGCTTTTTGTTACTGAAAATTATTTACACTATATATGTTCAGTCACAAATTATGAAGGTGCGAAAATAATTGATGTGGTAAAGGATTGTTAGGAAAATACTTTGTTTTGGGTGTACAGAAGTAAGGTACAATTACATTTATCACTCACTTTTCAAATTCGTCAAAAAAAACCAAACCATTTGTTCCATTACTACTTCCTCTGGTTTATTATGGGATTAAGAAGTCCTTAAACGTACTGTCATTCCGTTAATTTGTTGTCGAGACTTGCGGGAATGGAGATGTATCATGATTATGCACTTGTTATAAAGCTTTCGCAGAAATATTTAGTAAAGCATCTTGCAAAACTCTGCAAACTGCCTTACAAAAGCAATCTAACAAAATATTTTAAAGGTAGAATACAACTAATAATATATAAGGCACAAAGGGGCATTTTATATCTTCACATATTATTGATACATGTCAACCAATTTAGTATCCTATTGTCTTAGCCTTTCAGGTCATCATATTATCCTTTCTTGTTTAATTTATTTTTCAAATAAAATTTGCAACATGTCAGAAAGGACAATATGTTCAATTTTTGTCAGAATTAAAATATTTTTTTTTTTGAAAATGAAAACATATGTATGATCGGAATTTTAGACTTATAAATGAAAATTACCGGGAAAAGTCTTCTTTACTTTCTGGGCATGTAGGAAAAATATCATTAATGTCCATGTAGCACTCGCTAATCAATATCGGTAACAGTAAGTATTGAAAATGCTAATTTCTTTCAATTTGGATAAATGTATACATCTATTACAAATTTTCACTAGCACCTGAGGTGAAATGTGGAAATTCAGAGAAATAATTTATATGATTTAATACGACTTCATAAACATTATATCAAAGAAGAAACACATAATTATGGAATATATTTGTTTAAAAATAACGATTATCTCTACCTAAAACTGATTTAAATCTCTGATTCAATAATACTTGTTTGTAAACAAATCTAGACGCCTTTACATGCATAACCTATAACCATTCATCAAGCATTTGACATTGGAGACAAATAATTTCTATGTCAACATTAAAAGAAGTGAATTTCCATGAATCCTTAATCAGATTAATTTGGAAAATCCGTTTGTTTTATATGTAAATTAGACACTATCAGTGCAAACTTTGGATTGTCGATTTGAAACTTGCCTAAAGCAAGAGTTTGGGAAGAAACACAAGACGAATCGATCACAAATTACTGTAGTTTTTCTATTCTTTTGACTTTTTTCTTCTCGTAGGAGGAATATAGTGTTCAAATGAAACAATCTGTGCACACGCCTACACCAAAGGCACTGATTTCCATACACAGACTTTGCCTTTTTCAAATTATACACGAAGTTTGTTCAATTAGTAGTGCAAAATATACATGTAACTGAATTTTTTTTCAAAAAGAAAAAAGGACATAAGTAATATCTTTATGTTTAAGCCCTAAAAGATTTCCCTTTTTACCTATGCATATACCTATAAAGATCATTATCAGAACGCCTCAGCTTACACTCCGTTTTAGGAAGGCTCAACGACGCAATTCAATAGCACTCTGCATAATATACATGTACCTTAACTTTAATAGTCTTTCTTTGAATGCGTTTTTGGATTTTGGAATAATTAAAACTCAGAATGACTGAACATGTAGCGAATACAGAGGATGATTGAACTCTTTAAACAACTCTTTTTAGTCTACACGTCTGTGTTTTATTTGCAGCAATATTGTTAAAACAGTTATCCCGGAGACCGGTATTTGGACTTTCCTGAATTGCCAAAATAAACGTTTAAACTTCGCATAATGCAATTTTAGCACACGAAAATATCACCTTTGTGAAAGTTTACATTAAAGGGGCCAACTAAAATGAAAAAAGTGCCAAAAAATATAGGAGTTAATGTCTTTTCATATTTAATAAAAAAAAAACAAACATGGACGGTTCTTCTTTTTATATGTGTTTCAAATATAAAATTACTCTCTACCTTCACACTTATCATTAAACTTTAATTCCTAAAATATATGTTTGTAAACAAATATTCAAAAGCTTTTACATCATAACCATAAAATTCATCAAGCATTTGAGCAAACACAGGCCTCTAAAACAAATTATATATTTCTATGTTAAATTACAACACATGAATTTTCATGAATCCTTAATCAGTATTAATTTGGAAAATCCGTTTGTTTTATATGTAAATTAGACACTATCAGTCTGCAAACTTTTTCTTGTCCGCAACTTTGAATACTTGCCTAGTGAAAGTTTAATGAAACACAACACGAATCTTTATCACAAATTACTGCATTTTTTACTTTTTTTTCAACTTTTTTCCTCATAGCAAAACATGTGTGCAATTGCCATTTTTTGTTTACCTATGACGTCATATACATGTAAAGAAGCACTGGACATTTGATACAAAGACTTTCTTCTTTTTTTCGTAAAACAATATATTTTAACACATGGACATTATGGGATGGTTGTTCATATAGTGAGCTCAATGGAAAATGCAATTTAATAATAAGAAAAGCACACAAGTGGTGTATTTATGTTTTTTTAAGGTGCATGGAAACAGATTTGAAGTTAATATTTTCTGTCCGTCTGTTACATATATTTTAATAGCATCTCATTCACACTGAAAAATATATTAAAAATTTTATTTCATTAAAGTTATTGAAATTTCAAATTTTTACTTTTTGATGACATATATTCCTTGCACTTTCCACACAAAAATTTTATTCATTATATTCATATGGAAATGGGCAATCTTTTGTGTATTTGAAAAATATTAGAATTTTAATCAGAAAAATAATTATTTCAACATATTGAATGAATGAAAGCAAATAACTTTTGTTCACAAATACGTCACTCCGCGCTAAGTGCTGTTCAATAAATAGCCTCGGTGATCACACCCGTTAAACGTACAAAAAGTTTTTTTCAACAGATTTACGAGCTCTGATTTCACTTATATATTCTCTTTTAATTACAACAGTGGTGCGTTAAATTGTTAAGCGTCTGCTCAGGGTCGCGAAGTGACAATATACTGTGTGTATGTTTTGCTGTGGAACATGGAGACCTGGTTTTCTGGATTATAGTTTTAATATTTTTAGGTGCTACACAAAAGATCCACTTGCTCAATGGCCCTGAGTGCAGGGTATATAGGATAAAATTTGTAGAAACCGACAAGTGGTGGCGAAGTGCCTATAGTGAAAAATTCTCGAGAACGTGAAAATTTTAATCAATCATTAATTACAAATCCAAATTTTATTTGATATTTCATCTAATATTAAAATATTTTTATATAAAATATACTGGAAATTTACAAAAATCTCACAAAAACAGAAAATATTTGCCTATGAAAAAGTTTTTTACACACACTTTGGAAAATGACAACAAGTCAAATACTTTAACAAAGATTTTCGAATATGTTGGTGTGACAAAATCGCTAACTATTTTTTTATGATCCCAAAAGTTTCCTTAAAATACACATGTTTTGGTTTACAAAAACTGAAGTGGATTCCCACTGTATCCTCTCATAAAATTTCAATTTTTTTTTTTGAACAACTTTGATTTCGTAGATTTCCCAAAAATGAACTTCAAGTCCATTAAATCGAATTTCATACACAAGACATGATTTAATATATCATATAAAACTAGTTTTGTGCTCTTGCAATTCTTAGCTTTTCTCAGACCATGACTGTTTTTGTGTCTTATTGTAAATTTGTTTTGAGGGGTTAGAGCAATGTATTCAAGTTTTATTATCTGTCTGAATTTCAGACAAACGCTGATAACTACAATTGTTGATTTTTTAAAAATAATTATTTAGATACTCTTACACGCTGTCGTTTTCACTCATATTTTCAAAACATAAGGTGTCCATTGAGTACTAAGCTTTTTACTGCCAAATGTTTCTTTAAAACACTGTAAGGTAGACAGACTACTCGGCCCAACGACACCTCGGCCCGTGCTGGTTGACACCTCGGCCCTGACAGGTGTGTCAAAAATCCTCTAAAAATTTGAAGTTTTTAAAAATAACTTTTCGATGAAATAAAATGTTCTATATATTTTTGTGTTAAATTGTTTAAAATATTTTTTTTATTTTTTATGTCAAGAAAAAATTATACTTATGTATATTTAATCACTATACCTTTTACTATAAATATAGATAATTTCAGTATTTCTTTATTTTCTAACAAACGTGATCAGAACAACATCAAAACTCCTTATAGGTAACATGACATTTAATATTGACTTTTTTGTTTATTACAATGCAACTTTTACATTATTTATATATTTATTAGCCATTGGAAAAAAAAATTTTTTGAAAAAACTTCCCGAATGACTGACTTTGTTTATGTAGATATTTATGTGTAAACCAGTATAGGTCTACACAGAAGTTTATGTCCTGGTCCACAAGATTTATTGATTTAATTATTTTTTGGATATATAGGCCTATATATTTTACTGTTAAGTTTTAAAAACTCGTATTTTTTTCAAATCAATTCAATAAAATATCAACAGTGGTTTTTTAAATAAAACTTTTCATAAATCTGATACTGAAAGGGCACATGCAATTGATACCCAACTTAAAGGGAATGCCCACAGATTGTTGGTAGACCTGGGGTCCGTTTACAAAGGAACTTACGACGGAGACCAAAAACTTTAGTTGATTGCAATATTGTACAACATTAATTTTGCAAATCTAAAATATCTCAAGTTTACAGATTATTTTTTAAAAAAAATTAAGCCATTTTAATTTAAAGTAATATTATAACAGCATAAATTAAATATATAGATTTAATATATTTTTGTCTTAGGTGTCTTTTGTGTGAGTTCTGTAAAACGGTCCGCTGATCACTATAAAGCACATACATATGTACATGTATAGATAGAAACACAACCACCTTTTATTATCAACTTCAAAGTACTTGTGTATACAAAAAGAATGTTTTATCAATTTTGCCCGCTGTGAAAAGTGATCAAATATCATCAGTGATAATTTGTTTAATTTTGGCAAACCGTACATTGGTTATCCGCAACTCCTTGTATACCACTGAATGAAATTTAATGAGACTTTATCGGAATTTTTGTTACATGAAATCCATATTGTGTCTATAAAACAGCCTCTGTAAATTTACTTTTTGAATATTTCACTGGACCTTGCCAGTTTTCTCTCTATAATAAAGGGTTAACTCCATTCTAATTTACTGCAATTGTTTACCATTCATTTTTAAAAACTTCATGATACTTTCACAGATTCTTTGTATCATAATGTTAATGAAACTATTTGTGACCAATGAAAAGAGGTCACTTAAACTGTAATGGATCCATTAAAGATTCAACCATGAGAGAAAATCAAGCTTTATTTCATATTTCTAAGTTGTATGTAAAACATTAAGGGAGTCTGAAGGCGAGGGGTATCATTTAGGGAGCTCATTGCTCACACTTCTTTTGTTTAATAAAATAGTTCTGCAAATGACCAATGACAAGGTAAGAAAATGTTCTTACGAATTCTATTTTAATGGAAAAGGAAGCTGTTACTGATGTCAAAAATACTGCACTTTTATTAATCGAAGGGAATGGTTGTAAAGAGAGTTGAAAAAGTTGTTTTGATGTTAATGATTTTTAAAGAATTTTGTGATTAACCTTCATTTGTAGTACGAATACAGTGTTCGCTATATATATAGTACCATCGTTGGACATTTAACGTATATGTTTCCTCTTAGACATCTGAAAGGCATCCACCTAATATAGAAACAATTTTAGATTCAAATTTCCTTTGTCACGACTCCACAAAATATATTGCTGAATTACTGAGCGCCTTACCGATGTCTGTCACTATTAATCTGGCATTTAAGATTTCACGTTGCTCACAGCACTCATATTTTTGATGTTCCTAGATATTTTGATTAACCAGTTCAAATGTAGTCTTAACACTCCGTTTACATTGTTGTATTTCTTACATATGTAACCCATCTGAACACAGCGTGAAAGGCTTGTCTTTCCAGATATCAAATTCACATCTTTCATATTGAATCTACAACGATTTTTGTGAAGAGCCCCTATTTTGATACGCCTTCATTTTCATTTAATTTTTGGCAAAGACCGTTTTTAAAGTTTTCAGATCAGTGCATTCACCGTGCTTACAATAAGACTTAATATTTTTGCGAAGACTTCAGGGAAAAACGCAGTTTTTGGTGATGATGAGTTCTCGACTGTGAAAGAGTAAGATTATATGCATATTTATGCATTTTAATAAATTTTATGTTACAAAACATGTGTACTTAATTATTATTGAGCGACCCTCGTACATGTATTTACATGTAATTCAATTTGGCTGTTTGCAACACAGATATGACTGCATGCCTCGAAATTGTGCAAAACATATTAAGTTATCGATAAATGCTTTAAGACTGAATGAAGGGTAAATGAAAATGAAAATATTATTAATTTGGGATCGAATGATTAGAAGAATTAAATGAGGAACAGTATGACCCTTATAAAAACGCTCACATACTTTGAATGTTCCACAGAACAATCATTTAATTCATTGAAAGTCGGATGCAGGTCCATTCGAATACATGAAGCTTTTAGAATGCAAAGTTACGTACGAGAAAAAAGATTGAAAACATTATAAAACTAGATATTTTTTCTATTAATTTTTGCAATATAAAAATAATCCATTTTACTAGGATTTAATCCAGAAAGGAGATCTGTTCACTGTCAGATAAATTCCGTTTCCGAAGATCTTTGAAGCCTGATATTTGTTTTATCGTATATTAACTAGGATATTTCCAGATGGTACAAATTTTGCTTACTTATATATGAAATGGAAGGTCGCGGGGTTGTAAGTGGCGATAAAACAAAATTTATGAACCTCCTGACCTTCACAAAATACTTGACTTCATTATTTCTCTATTACCGGCATGTTCCGCAATGGTTTTCAGGAGATTAGAAACGTATTCTGACATTTAATACAGGGGGTCATAAGTAATGGACAAGATAAACAGAAATCATCTGTTCTGTGATTAGCTTTATCATATTTCTCTCACCAGTGCTAACTTTCTCTCCTCTGTAGTTTAATCCATCTACACGATACTTTGACTTGGTCGTCGCTTGCCCACAGTTTACCGGCTGCTGACAGACCTGTATCGCACATGATGGAATCATCTCCCCGGGAAACTGAATGAGTCCTGGCATCTTAAGTGTGCAGAGCAATTAATCAATTCCGGTGTGAGATTTATTCCGGGTGTGACGGCATCATGCAACCCATTCTCTATTGAGTAAGTACGGTAAAGGATTTTTAATTTTTTTTTAATTACAGTGAATAAATTAATTGCTTTTTTGTTTTTATTTTACCATTATTATTTTTTTTAGAAACTATTTTTTTTATCTTTTAATAATGAAAATGATACATTTTTTTTTTCATATTCTGTGCAAATCATATGTATTTTTAAAAATCGAGTTTTTGAGTATTCATTAATTTGTATTCCCATTTACTAGTATTCACCAATTGCAACAGAATATTGTCAAATTGCTTGATATGATTTATAAACTCATTTTATTTTTTAAAGAAGTAGCAATGTTTAGATAAAATCAATCCAGATAAGGATGTACTCTAAATTAAGATAGCAATTGTCACAATGTTCAAGCTGTTTACTTACAATTTTAAGATTCATATAAATAATAATCCTGAAACACAAGGATTTCTCATTAAAAAAAATCAAAAGTTTATGAATTAAACAGGCGACAGTACTGAAAGAATCAAAACTGTATGTTGCTATAATGTTGCGCTTTTTAAAAATTCAAACTGATTAAAACTTGGATATACAGGTCTTAGAAACTGAATGTGTTAATAGTACTTGTTATGTATTTCTAGCCTCATGTGCTGTGCCAAAAAGAGAAACTTAGATGTCAGAGGGTTTTATTGTAGTAAAGCAGTCATCTTGGTTCGTAAACAAGATGTGCAAATCTTCTTTGTCAGATAAAGGTAATTACCTCTGACAATCTAGATCCACATACTGATTGACAAGGCGGTGTAAATGAGAAAAATAATATCAATACCTGGTTAATGGTTTCCGGACCTCAACTTCTAATCCGTGACGGTCATTAAATATGATAGATGCAACAACACACGTGCGCTCCCAACTTAAAACAAAACGTTAACGTGAGTACAAAACATACTTCACGTGAGAGTTCATGATGGCACATTGTACATCATAACAAACCTAGTCTGTTAGTCTCAGACTAATACATTTTCATTCGAACTAATAAAAATTGTAGCTAATTAGTCCGAACGGACTAATAAAATTTTCTGGGAGAAGAAAAAAAGAATTTACCAATGGTTTTGAATACCCATTTGTTAATTCAAGGTCAAGGTCTGCTGTTACCCAAACGCATAGCTTATGATCCATTCGTATTCACGATTTATTTCAATTACAGCAGGAAAAAGACCGGATATATATAATAATGTTAAAACTAACTTTTTTTTTTACTTTTCATATCCTTTTCTGAGAAATTAACACTCTACATTTAAAAAGATTGCTCAAAAACGTCTACCTTATTAAAAAGTTAATTCTGGTCGTTTATATTTATCAAACCTTTATCAGCAGTAATGTAATAGAAATCTCCCATTGGATTTTGTAAGGAAATAGGCACGGATCGGTTATATTAGCGCAAATCCTTCTCTTATCCGAATGCAAGGACGAACATTATGGAAATGAGTCAATAGTTTAAAAATACCTTCGTAAAAAATAACTTATCTAGCTGAACAGGTTGCAGAATGCACCTCCACAACTGACCAGTATCTACACAGAGAGGGTATAGGTTTACACACACACACACTCTCTTATTGAATTTGAAACAATAAAGGAAATAAAAGGAAAGATCATCTTAAAAAAATGTCAATGTAACCATCCTTCACGGATTTGTTGATCTAATAGTTAAAGTTTACAATTTTACAAGCGGTAGTTCAAATACAAAAATGTATGTTACTGAACTGATTCATGTTTGCTAGTTTAATGTCCTTTGAAAATTTTTCACTCGGAGAGGAAATTTAAAAGCCTTGTTACTTGCTAGCTTTAAACAATGAAGGATCTTTTCAATGTCAGCACTTCCTGTGACACAGGACCTCGGTTTATACAGTCTCATACAAAGTACTAGTCTCTACATACCGCAAACTGACTTGTGTCTCATTTTTACCATAAGATGGGTCTAGCAAACCAACCATGTATTTGCATATTATTATAACTGTAGTTATTTACAGTGTTTTTCACGAATGAGCATGAAAAAATTATGTATGACCAGATTACAAAAGGATTTTCCTTTTACATGTTGCAAGCAATTTGATCATGCATGCTACAGTATAAAAGAGAAGACACCAAACTATCCATATAAAGGGGATGTTCAAATTTATTAATGAAAATAACATATTTATTAGGAATATAGTTTCTTACACACATCAATCTTCAAACAAAGCATATTTTTCCATGTACTCTTTGATTTCATCCACTAACATTTGATAAGTTTTGTTTTTTCCAAAATATTCCACAAACTCTCCTTTAGGATTGAGGAGATATGCAATAATTGTATGATCAACCTACAAAACAAATTAAATTGTATAAGTGACACACTCAAAAGATTTGTAGCATTGTGTGCTTGTTTATAAATTTAGAATTCTTTGTTTTATCTAATACTGGACATACTCCTACAGTCACTTACTATATAATCCCCATCCTCATCCTCCGGACCTTTACTGTAGTAAACACGGAAATTCTTACAAGCCTCATCTATCTTCTCCTTAGAGCCAGTCAATCCAATTATCTTAGGTGAAAACTCTGTAAATCAAATAAAAAAAAACATTTTTAAAATTTTAGAATCTTGAACATCAATATCTTGAATGGCTATGTTAAAGTCATTTGGACACAAATGGTCCCAAGCATTCTACCTTGATGCATTTTACTCTCAATAACTTGACCCCTCCAATATCTTGGCTTTTTTGGTTCTACTGAGTTTGAGATAAGAGGGTTTTAATTTTTTTTTTACATGTATGTATGTTTAAAAAGTGTAAACCTTTAAAACAGAATCACTCAAATATTTATACTCACATTCTTTTATTTATTAATGCAATTACAATTAAGATATTTCTCTAGGGAGGCTGCAAAACTTGTACATAATTTACCTTCACAGTACTGTTTCATGGCTTTGGGAGTGTCACGATCTGGATCAACAGTTATAAACACCGGTTGTATGTTAGGTAACTCTTTATCTGCATCTAATTCAAAAAATACACAAGGTAATCAAGCTTACTTACATGTATGGGGAAATTAGCAACTGGATATCTAATGTCTACAGTTACTTAAATGTATGGGGAAATTAGCAACTGGATACAAGTAACAAATTTTAATTTTTAAAGATTTAAACTCATCTGAGCCACACTGCTCCTTGTCTCTGACAAAAAAGGAGACTCCATTTTGTACATCTTTACAAACTTGAAGTGAAAGTATCAATGACAAATTGAAAAATTAAAAAGATATAGGAGTCGTACATGTATATCAAATTCTACATGTAGGAATGGGTTGATCAAATGAACATTTAAAAATAATACCACAATTTTTAAACACTGTATTTACAATTGTCCCAGACTGCATCAAATATGTGCTGTTATACATGTATCCTATGAAGAAAGGTTCAAGTATTTGTATGAGGTAGTTACTGGTTTTTGTCTGACTCAACTCCTTATTTTTTTTCAATAGACATGATGCTTACCAGGTGTCTTTTACAAATTAAAAAAAATAATGAAAAAAGTCTGCAAAAACCAGTAACCAGATGTTATGAAATCCGTTTTTCCTTTCAAACAATTATGGACTTGTACACCTAAGGTTCACGTTGAAACCTCTGAAGAAAAGCAAACAATCAAAATCATCCCAGGTGTTTCCTTAAGCAATCTAATTAAAATACAGATCTCTACATCTATGTAGAGATTTGCATTCTAATCAGATTTTTCCTCAAGTAAACAAAAAATGCTCAGGGTGATCTGTGAAGAAACACAGTTGAGAATGGGTGAAAATTTTTTTTTTTTAAATGTCAAAGGCATGATTTAAGTCATTTGAACCATTTTTTAAATTTTTAATTTTTACCAATATAAAATTTTGAATTTTCTATGAATATTGCCCATCCCCTGTCCTTTGAGGGGAGGGATGAGGAGAATTATGACTTGGTCCTACTAAAATCTGTACTAAATGGGAATGAAAGCCTGTGAATTTCCTTAATTAAAGTTTTGCTGCTCTGGATTATAACTTTTTCCAATTAACTTTCCCATTCTTTACATTAATAAACTAGTCAAATGGTTATACATGTACATGTAACTTGATCATATTTTAACGTACAAGGTAATTTTTGCATATTTTAGATTCAATACTATTTTACTGTTCTATAAAGATTATTTATTCTATAAAGGTCACTTTAAAAAAGTAATATTCAAGAATATGGTACAGTTGTGTGCCATAATTTAAGATCATTTTATTTTTTCTATAATATTTCACTGAAAACAACATTTTGTAAATCACTGGTATGACAACAATTCTTGACAGATTTTATTACAAATTTTTTGATAATTCAAGAAATTGTTGTAGTTGATGAAAACAATAGTTTCTACCTGATCAGCATTGATATTTTTAAAATATGGTAATTTAAGTGCAACGTGATTTTTTAAGTCACATACTCACAATGAATTATATAGTCAACTTTATAACTGATGTTAAGTGATTAACTATCTTTTACTAAAAAACTAAATATGTAATGATATTTTAAAGAAAGATAACTTATTAACATTTTCTGGTTTAAGTACTGAAATAAATAATGAAATTGGACAAAAATTGACCATTTGCCAGTGATTTTACAAAATGTTGTTTTCAATGAAATACAAAGAGAAAAATAAAATGATCTTAAATTCTGGCACACAACTGTACATCAAGAGTAAAATAATGATCAAATTGTTTGTCCTTTTTGGATTTTATTAATTGTATACAAGATATCTATTTTCTTTAAAGAAATCGTTATTTCCTTACCTATTTTATCCACAACTTTTACAAGTTTCTCTATCTCATCTGGACAGATATCTGGACAGTGGGTAAAGCCAAAGTACATGAGTACCCACTTTCCTAGGAAGTCCTTGTCTGTCCTTGTTTTTCCATCAAAGTCTATCAACTCATATGTACCTCCAATAGCTGCTGTACCTAGCTTCTTCCTCTTCCTTTTTGCTTCCCCTGAAAAAGAGAGCAAATTTAATTTCTAACCTATTATCAATGGTCATATGCTGTTCTTTGGCAAGTATAATTATCTACATTAACAAGTTATCAACCACCACTGGAAGCAATTCCCATTTTATTTTGTACCAGTTTAAATGTGAACAGCATATCATGCGATAAAACATGCATTATATCAAATACAAGAGAAAACCTCTATCACAGTTTAGAACCACTCCTCTGCATGTGGCAAAAAGGTTGTGAGGCGCACATTCCAGTGTACCGGTACTAGTTTTGTACCTTTTTGTTAAATAACAAAGCAATTGTACTCTCCAATTACATGTACGATGGTTGTCCCGTAAAATCGTGGACAAAGCGTTTTTCTCGAAAAGTAATAGGCGCACTAAGCTGAAAATTTCAGTTAATGTTTATTTATCATATTTAAGTGCATGATAATTTTTTTGATAAAATATAGGCAAAAATGAAGATTTTATTATGCTTGAATGTGCACGGGGTATTGTCCTACAGCGCACGGACAAAAAACCAAGGTTTTATTTAAGAATACACAAGTTTGAATTCAAAATAAAAGTTTTAAATACATAAGATTTGGATTAAAATTATCCTAATTCGATTCCACAATCAATTTTGTAGTCTGTGTTAAAATTTTAAGGCATTCTGTTAATTTTTGGCAGTTTCTCGAGCATTCGAAATTGGAAAGTGGTAAACACAACACACGAAAAATGGCGACGTTGTTTGACATTATGGCGCACGGGAGAGCAGTTCCGTTTTAATTCGATGTTGTAATGACACCTTTTAGAGACTTCAAATGACCACAAAAGAAAAAAGATTATAAAAATATCACCATATCTTAATAAGTATACAAATGAAATAGGAAGCGAAGAATACGAGTCCCTGGGGAGTACAAAAATAGAAAACTCCTACTGTAATCTGTCACAGTAGACGCCGATATGAGATTTTCTATTACCAGATAGTTGAATGATGGTGAGAATATTGTCCGTAACTTACTGATAAATCTTCAGAAGATCGCATGAGGGTGCCAATTGGTTCTTCGACTCTTTATGGAGACTAATTTGGAATGTGTATCAATAAAATTTCTAAATTTAAGTCGGACTCATCCAACTTCATTTTCATAAAGATAAAACGTGACGCTGTTTTAGACACTTTGACGTTATAATCCATGCGCCGTAAGGTGATACAATACATGGCATAAAATCACATAGTTTGTTTATTTATGCATATATTTATCTGAAATTTGCTGTGTATATTACTAAAATATGTACTAAATAATAGTGAAAATTTCAGAACGCAGTGATGTTTAGTTTTTACACTAGACAACTTGTGACAACCCTCGTATATGATTATGCTCAAGCAAGTAATTTATCTCTGCAGTCTTAAAAGAACTGAATTCAATCACAACATGCTTTCCACAATAACTTAAAGAAAATGGAAGTAATAATATTTATACAAGTGAAATAGAGCTTACTTAGTTCTTGATTCTTCATTGTGTTGTATAAATGAAGGGCATAGAGACCTCCAACAATAGCAAAGACAACAGAAATCCTCCATGATATTGGCTACAATATAATGTAATAGAAAACATGTGTGATAAATCATACAGATCATGCAGAGAGAAATCTGTCTGAAAAAAATCTATAAATTAATGTAAGTCAATATCCATGCTCAGCAAATTGAATGTAAGATAGTACTGTAGAAGCACAAACTTTCGAAAAATTTTGTGTGGGATTTCGTTAATAATATTGTTAACAATGATATAAATGGAATTTTATCCCCAGAGAATATTTGTGCTTTTACAGTATACCGCTAATAAATCCATATTTGTTTAGTTCTTTAAAGTTAAATAATGAATATAAGTGAGGTTAAATATAGACAATTCTTTTAAATTCAAAGTATCTCAAAAAGTTTCCAAATAAAGCAGTCCAAAAGTTAGATCAAAATATCCGATGTTTTAGAATCATTTTATTTTAGTACACAATTTTAATGAGATGTGATGCTCTTTACCTACCGTCTTTTCACTTTTGTCTTCCTTTCCCTGCTTTGAAGACTGAAATCGTCTCTGCTCTTTTAAAAAATTATAAATGATCCTCTGTTGTGATTGTAATTCAGATCTGACAGCTTTGTTGTGTAGAAAAGTCTGCAATATTATTACATCATTTATTCATCATTTATTAGTGGTTAATACGTTTTCCATACGGGGATTGTTTAGGTAAAAGTATATTGAATAAAAACAAAACATTAAGCAACTAGAGAATAAACATTTTATTATCAGGTTTTTACACACCGGGAGAAAGTCTCTTCGGGCTGCATTAAACAATATATAGACTAGTTGTTTTCTTAGTTCTTACCTGGTGTCTCAGTAAAGATGGTGTATTTAAAAACGTTTGTACTTTGCATACATTCCTCACAGCAATACTTCGTGTTATGGGAAACATTTTCCTCTCTTTAAGTTCAGTTTATTTATGTAACCAAAGTCATCCAGTCAGCTCATGGGCGCAGCCATATTTGCTTCTCATATTAACTCGTTCTTAACATTACTCGCGTCACAAAACGCGTTACGAGGAAATTACTCGAAACCCAGTAGGGCCTAAAAATACTTTTCTATGACATATTCACAAAGTGCTTCAACTTAAAAATCTAACATTTAAGCTGAAACTAGTTGGGGTTTTTTTTTTTGTTTTTTTTTTTTTTTTAAATATAAAAGATTAGACAAAATCAGTGTAGTCTTTACGGAAGTCAGAACCTGTAACATATTTAATGATTTTTAATTTGTTGAAAATAAACTTATAATTTAAAAAAAAAGTTTTGAGTCAGGTCATTTTAGCTAGTCCGTCGAGGCAATCAATTAATTTTTAAATAAAGATGGCCCTGAGGTCATTTTTTAATACATACATTTTTTAAAAAAAAAGCATCTTAATTGTATTAAAATATATAAAGTTTCGTAAACTCTTATAAGTGTCACGTTCTAAAAAAGATACATTGTTCATGTAGATATTTAATTTTCTTTTCTGAAAAAAAAAATTATAATTTAGATATGAGCAGAGACGGGCAGCCATAGACCCAAAAGCACTCTTTGCTTCAGATTGGTGATGAACATGTAGAGTTCAAAAGTTCATTAGTTAAAGTTATAATAATCCAGTATATATATATATATATATATATATATATATATATATATATATATATATATATATATATATATATATATATATATATATATATATATATATATATATATATATATATATATATATTATACAATGTAATAAAGTTCACAATGCTCACACCTGCTGTTCATCATGACTAGTCGATCTGATCAGAGATTTATGACTCTGACCTACAAATTGTATGTAATGGACAGGAGATAAAGGCCATACTTCACTCAAGGACGTACGATTCTTACTTACCTATATTTTTGCTACACATGTGCATGGATAATGTTCCAGGAGGAATAATCATAAAAGACATATGGATGAAATGATTCAATTGATTTTTATCCAAAAATTATTCGTCACTGATTACCTAAAACTGTCAACTATTAAAACTCTATGCTTTCATTTTCAGACTAAATGAAAGACACACACAGGATGCTTTGGAACGGAAATAAATTTCAGTTTGTGAAGAACGCCAGCTTTCTGGAAGACACCGACCTTTCTACGGCTGACCTTTCTACGGTGAAGTCCATATTGAATTGTTCCGCTTCCCTTTCCTTCTACAGAAATGGAACATATTTGGACATTAACAGCTCCATCTCAATTCTGGGAAATAATAAAATTTATGAAGAAAACGAGTATATTTTGAACAGTTCTGGGATTTTTGTGTGTGAAAAGGAGGCATTGTTTGACATCAATGACATCCGGGTATTGACAACAATCGTGACGTTCACTATTTCAGTCACGTGCCTCATCATTGCCTTCATCATTCACATCTGTACAAAGACTTACCGCTCCACACACGACAAATGCATGATGTCATTCTCAGCGGCACTTTTTTTCGCCCAGAGTGCTGCACTGGTTCCTCACTTGACGACAATCTTTTGTCAAACTAACGCTGTCCTCCTGCAGTATTTATGGTTAGCTGTTTTCACGTGGACAAGCGTGATGGCGTTTGACCTTGCGTACGCATTCAGTATTTGCAGGATATCTTACCTTAGATCTACAGACAGTAAGAAATTGTTCATAAAGTATTCCCTGTTTGGATGGCTTGTACCATTTGCAATCGTGTTGGTTTGTGTTCTTCTTGACCAGTTTGAAGAGTCGGTGAACTTTGGCTATGGATCGAGTGGACATTGCTGGATCACCAACAAAGTAGCTGTGTACATCAGCACTACAACCCCTGTCGTAATTTGTCTTGTCTTCAATTTTGTATGCATTGGAGTATCCATGTTTGGAATAGAATATGTTAAAAAGCAATCTTTATATGTTAAGAAGAGCACAAAAGACGCTGCAAGATGCACTGTATATCTACAAATATCACTCTTGCTTGGAGTCACTTGGGTTTTGGCTTTTATCATTATAGCATTCCCGTTCCTATGGCTACAGGTTATGCACAATATCATAAACGGTTGTCAAGGAGTTTATGTCTTGGTTATGACTTTGAAGCATCCTAAAGTTGTTAAAGGAATTTCTAGAAGGATGCAGAGATACAAACTGTCTTACAGTAAAGCGAAATCAACTTCTCTCACCACGTCAACTCCAAATAAACCTATCAACACTGTCAAAAGATCCCACTCTATTTAGAATTTCTAAGCAAATGTAAAATACTGTATTTTGGTTATAAATTATTTATAAAATTTCATTGAATGACTGTATTCTTTTGTGTTTTTCGGTATAAGCTCACTTCAACCAAGCTTGGGGAGCTTATGTAATACTAGTATCGTCGATGTCGTTGTCCCAGGTTAGGGGTTTTGGTACAGTTTTCTTTTTTATTAAGTGCTTCTATACTCTGCATTGATATTACTTGCATCAGAGAAGCTTCTAGTGTGTATCAGATTTAAGATTCTGCAATTTTAGCAAAGGAATTACCAGTATAGCATTTCTGGAGCAGGTTAACTTTTTTGGCGCAGGCCTCATTTCCAGGTAAGTAAAAACCTTATACAGACCAAACTTGCATGGATGATGCATCTCTGGATGTATACTACATGTACCAGGCTTGCTTCGTAGGATGGATGTTACTAACATTTTCCAGATGAGTGAGCAGATTAATGTTTCAGAGCAGGTCTCATTTCCAAGTAACTATGAACCCTATGATGACCAAACTTGCATGGATGATACATCTAAGGATGCACACAACAAGGCTTGCTTCGAAGGCAAGGACTAACCTATATTTCCGAATTAGTGAACAGGTTAAAGTTTTTGAGCCCTATGATAATCAGACTTGCATGAATGATGCATCCAAGGATGTACACTAATGGACATGCCTCGGATGCTGACTCTGACCTACATTTTTGGATGAGTAAACAGGTTAAAATCTTTGGATAAAGTAACCGTATATGTTGAACAATCTTGCGTAGATGATGTATCTATAATTCTATATAAGAATGCACCTAATTTACTTGCTTCGGATGCTGAATCCAATACTGTAGATTCCTTATTTTTCGCGAGTACTTTTTATCGCGAATGGGCTCTTCAACAGCAAATCGCGAGAATAAGAATTCGCGAATGGACAGTTGATCAAGAGTTTTAACATAGATTTCAGCTCAATAAAAATAAGGGCAAGTAATTTAATTGAGTGTGTGGTGCTTCGCGCGAAATTACGCGATAATTAATTCCACGCGTATATTTAGGAATCTACAGTATACATTTTCCAGATAATGGAACAGGTTAAAGTAATGGATGCAGATCTATTGCCAAGAAACTATTAGGTCTATTTAGACCAATCTTGCATGGGTGGGCATCCTGGAACACTTTCAACATTGCGTCAGATGCTGTATTGAATTGCTTTATAGTTTGATCTCATGGCCCTATCAGATCAAACTTGCATAAACTTTGCAACTTGGGATGTAACCTAATAATATATAGAAGCATTGGCGAAGAATGGCGACCCGTGTTCGATATTCAGCTTTACCATAAAAAATCTATATAACAAATTAAAGCTGTGTCGACGACGCACTTTCAATCAATTAACAATAGTTCGTAGTTACTTCCATTCTTGCGACTGGATATATCATAGTGAACTTGAAATACAACACCACAGTCTGACACATCTGTTTCATATATGATGCATATTACACTAGAAAAAGACATTAATAGCAAGATAGCAACAAAACTTTATAATAAACGTGTTGACTTCAACTTTTCTATCGTCAAAGACCCTTACTTAATAGTATGTAGCAATATACCAATCATCTGCTTATGGGGTTTATGTATACCAAATTTATCCGATACGCATGATTAAGCTCCACGTATACGGTCATTTTTAGCTCTACTGGTCAAAGACCAGAAGAGCTTATGCAATAGTAATATGTCTGTCGTCCGTCCGTCTAGCTGTCTGTCTATCTGTAAACTAATTGCTACTCCTCCTACAGTTTTTGTCTGATTTTAATCTAATTTTGCACAAAAGTAGACGACACAAGGATACACAATTCTGTATGTCGGTTTTTGAAGTCGATGAACGATGTTGCCGTGGTCACTAGAAATATAAATTTCTGTGAAATACTTTAAAAAAGCTACTTCAAATACAGTGTTTAGTCTGATTATAATATGATGTGGCATGCAAGTAGACTACACTGAGATATATAATTGTCTTTCTTGTTTTCTTTTTCATTTTGATGAATGATGTTACCATGGTAACTGTAAGATTTTTATTAAAAGCTACTCCTGAGGTTGTAGTTTTAATGAAATCTTGCCAAAAAAGAGACTTTATCAAGGATCATTTTATCTATTTATTGCCATTGTAAAGTTCCAAGTGCCAATGACTACTTTTCTCTTCCTTTATTATTAGTACAAACTGAGCTACAGTCTCGAAAGAGATGTCTGGCTTTAGATGAGGCAAACTATTGACCAGAAAGTTGACGATGAAACATGCATGGAGATAATGAACAGTATTCAAGATCAAAAGTGGGTCAAACAATACAAAATAGAAGCAGAGCAAACACGGATCTCCAAAACATTAGAAGTGGGATCAGGTGTCATGGAGGAGTCAGCACCCCCCGCCGACCGACCACACCCGCCGTGTGCTCCTGGTTATGATAGGGAAAGAACGGAAAAACCCGTCAAGTCAGTGTATAAATAGTGGACTAACAATTAGTATGAAAAACGTCAGTCAGCATTTGACTCAATGATAAATTGTATTTGCTGACAATATAATTGTATCAACCATAGAACTTACGATCGAAATGATCACTTTAAACGAGACTGCTGATATTCTTGTTTCATCAGTTTGTTTGTCAATAATTTACCTCGTTTAAGAAATTGTTCATACGTAGAGCATGCTCTTGTGTATCGAATCAACTGAGATGTATATACTTTGTATGCAGGTGATGAAGGTATAATGCTGCATAAGGGAAGTTGACGATAGAAAAGTTAAAGTTATGATACAAGGATATCAATCGTCTCGTTTAAAGTCAACATTTCGCAAGTTTTATGGTCGATACAGTGACATTATCAAAAATACATTCTACCATAGGGTATAATGCTAACTGACGTCTGTAACACTTATTGTTAGGCCATTATTCACACACTGAAATTTCTCCGCTTACCCTCTCATGACAAGGAGCACACAGCGTGTGGGACCGTTTGACAGCGAATGCTTACTCTTCCATAGCACATAACTTTCCACTTCTGATGTTTTTGGTTGCCCGTGCACATGTTTGCTTTTCATCTGGCCTCGGGGCCATAAAACAAAGACGAGCTCAATTTTTATCTCAGTCTCACTCTTCATCTATATATTCCTTTGGTAAAAGTGAGACTGAGATCAAAAGTGAGCTCCTCCAAGTTTTATGGCTCCCAGGCCTGGTTTGTTTTGGTTGAATGGATTTTGAGCTTGAATACTGCAATGTCTTCTAAAATACATCCATATCTCATTTTTTGCGATTGAAATGCACGGTTTTAAGTCCAATTGCTAGGAATTGTTAACGCCTCAAAATCGTCAGAAATATATGCACAACAAATTATACGCTTAGATTCTTACCACACTGACAGCTGTCGGTAAATCGTAGACAAACTGTGAGAAATCAAAACCTCTGCGCGTTTCAGTAAAATTTTCAATATAAATCATCGTCTTTTGCACTCTGTGGTGTGTAGGGCAGCAACAGTCTTCCTCCACTCTTATCTTACATGTACCTGCAGTTCGTAGGTTTGCAGCCTGCTGGTCTTCTCTTGGATATGCTGGTGTGTGTGCCGCATCAGTACGAGGTCTTCCGCAAAGTCCAGGCTTGGGGGCCATAAAACTTAGACGAGTTAACTCTCACTTTTCACTATTAAATCCTTTGGGGAAAATGAGTCTGAGATCAAAAGTGAGCTCATCTAATTAAGTTTTATGGCCCCCAGGTTATATCCTCCAAAGTTGAGAACAGGTTCCCTTGCTTAGAATCTGTCGTCTTCCACATGACCCAATCGATGACCAAGTTGAATAATACTGCAGTCATTACGCATGCATCCTTGCTGACTGCGGTCTTAACATCCTGTTATTGTGTGTTCTTCTATGCATCCGAAGTTTTTGTAAAAGTTCCTAATCAAATGGACAAGTTGGATGGAATACCATAATGACGTTGAATGCCCCAAAGGCTACCTCATTATATGCTGTTAAATGCCTTTTCAAAATGCACGAAGTTTACATGCAGTTGTCCCTACCACTTGGTGTACTGCTGTTTACTGATGTATGTACAAGTGAATTCCTCTTTATTCACCCATAAACTGACGATTGCGGAACTAATTTTGAACACATATGGGGCCTTCTTGGGATTTTTATCAGAAAGTTATGGACACCATTCTTACTTCATTCCTCAAAAAGACATATTTCTCTATGGCGTGCCGTCGCTTTAACTAGTTGTTGTTTGCCCGTATGTTTTTTGTTTTACCCTGGAATTTGATAAAAAAAAAATCGTAAGCTTACAAAACACCCATTTTGCTTAATAAAATGCTATCTGTCGATGATTTATTTTAATTTCTAAAACTATTTTTGTCAATTGAAAACATTGAAAACGTATACTAAACATACAAAATTGAACTGCTCTCCAGTGCGCCGTGACGTCATAAACCGACGCAATTTAACATACACAGTGACACAACATCCAACATTTTAGCTAAAACTATCCTTTTGTACAGTTTCTCTGACACTAAACAGAGTTATGTTATAGTCTTGTTTTGTTCAGATTCGAGCGCGCATTATTTGTCAATAAAAAAAAACGTCCTCGATGTCACCGGACATTCCCTGTATTTGGTCGTGTTTTTCCAATGACAGACAGACCTTTTTTCCCTGGTCTATCCTGTAAACAAAGTACATCTCTATTAAAAAAAACGTAAAAGGTCTAGTAGAACAGTGTACTTAAGTGTAGAATTCAGACAGGAATTATCCCTATCTCTCTCCTAAATAGAAAATTAAGGACGAGGAGCTATTTGACTGGCGAAGCAGAGCTAATTTCTGTAGTTTTTGTATAGCCAAAAAAAAATTGATTATGCAATGCTTCATAAAAATTTCTTAATGCTTTCATGGCGGATTTTTCGTAAAAGATCGTTAACAAATATAGAAATGATACATTATTACATGACCGCTATAATCATGTCAACTGATCAGAGTCCATTAACTGAAAAAATATCCATGCAGCAGTGCCTATTCTTATTGAAGTGTTGCGTGGTACATCGACTGACAATTTGTAAATTGACGAAGCCTACTATTTTTTATTGACATTCTCCGGAGAACAAATAATAATTAAGACAGTTATAATATGAAATATCTCCCTGGTGTTTTTTGAAACATCACTATATAAATTAAAACAGTCCGTAAAAAATTGAGTTTAATTTTCATAATGGCTGTAATGGTAGTGAATTCTTATTTCTTAATGTTGACTGTGATAGCAAATAGTAAGTGAATTATTCAATTTTTAAGTTTTGAATACTAAATAACGTATCTACGGAAAATTGTATTTAATTGTTTATGCAAAATCAAAAATCAATGTAAAAAATGAAATGTTTAAAATTAGTTACTTAGACATCGTTCGCACATCATTCAAATGTCCGCTTCAATAAGCAACAAATCAGTACGAGAACTAGAAGATTAAATACATTCCGGCTGAAATTCTCCATTTAATAAGTATGAATAGTTGTTATTGTTGGTTTTTTTTTAATGAATAAAAGGTATTAAAACATTAAATCAGCAATGATTTTATGGATTCTGTCTGAAGCAGTTGTTAGTACAGTTTTGACTCATTTTTAAAAAACATTTCTACGAACCCGTTATTTTATAATGAGTTTATTGACTTGTGATATCCCGATGAGTTGTACAACTCAATGGCAATGAAAAACTTTAATTAAAAATAGAAATTTTAAACTGTACTTATAACTTGGTAGATATAATAATAATAGATATATATGTATAATATTTAGACGAAGTTGCCTTATTGTATTCCAGATTTGAAAATATGACACTTTTTCTCGTGTGATATGATTTGTAGTTTGTTTGCAACAACTCGAGAGAAGTCAAGGAAAGCTAACAACACCAGGGTGCAGTCTTAATGAGACAATATTCACGATCTCCAATGTGACTTCATCCTACAATAATTCTTTAGGTTGTTTTCTTAATTTTTGTTTTCAGATTTATTTAACGAGGCCGAGTGTAATTCGAGTGCGCATGACTTTGCGCAGCTTTTTAATTTCATGCAGTAATATGTGCGGCTGTACACCTTTGCCAAATATTTTGATTTAAATTCAAAATTAAAATTATCTTTAACCCCTACTGGTTTGAAAACGTGATTTTACTACAATAATTAGGAAAAACGCTGAAATGCTTTTAACGACGTCACCATTTTCGGATTTTGCAAGCAATGCATGGTGCTGAAAAATGACGGATGACTTGCTTGCGTGTTCAAGACTTCCTTGGATTATCCAAAGAAACATATTAGAATTCTAAACATTGCTATTTTTAACCGAAAAAAATCATATGCAAAGATAATTCATCTGCACTGAAATGTATTTATACCGTGATATGGCAATTTTAGAGGTATTGGGCTTTGAAAAAATAAACATAATTAATTCCTAGACCAACCTAGATGGTGAACAATTTTGAAATTTCACTATTTGGTAACTTTCTACAATAACTTTCATCTACTTGAATGAAAAAGAAATCTCTAGGGCAGAAATACAAAAAATATGGGAAAAATTGGATGATTTGGCGCTTTTCCAATGAGTCCACATAGGGTCAAATAGTAAATTTTGACAAATTTTGAGATGGCCCCCGAAGAAATCGCGATGGTGAACATTCGATTTTGTAATCTTTAAACAATAAATATAACAGTAAATATTAATTATCAAAAAATCATCAAAATCCCTAGGGCAGAAATAATTAGACTCGGCCTCGTTAATACAATCTTCCTATTTTGTGGTTTTATACATTGTTAAAATTGTCTGTTTAAAAATTCTGCAAATAAAATATATGATTTTAATAATCATTTTTTGAACTAAATTTCACAGAAAACTCGGTGTGTCCATTTCTTCGGTGTGATGAAGAGAAGCAAGGATGGGTTTGCTCTCGCCGAAAAGATGAAGTTAAATATTGTGCTTGTGATAGTCAGTGCCATCTGTTCCAAGATTGCTGTGAAGATAATTTTAACAGTGACATATATTTTCATTCTTACAATTATGATTCAATGATGGACTTCAATGAAACTGACTATGAGTACATGATGAAGGTTTTTAAGTATAGTAGTTGCATATCAATTAAGTTTCAGCGTCCCAGTACATCTGAAATTAAGATAATTAGCATTAAGGTAATTAATCAATGTGCCTCTCATTACACTGGCTTACTTCGAACAAAATGTTCATCTAATTATCAGATTCTGAACATTTTAACATCGGTAACGGTAGGCATACACGACTTGGTATTTAGAAATCCATATTGTGCTCTCTGCCATGGATATAACGTAAAGGATCTCCAACTTTGGGACACATCTGTACTCTGTCCTGAAACCTACAAAGGTATCCCTAAAACCGACATTCAGAAGCTATCTAAATATTGTGAACTGGTTCATACTTTTAAGGAAAATCAGAACTTTCGATACTGTGTACATCCTTTTATCTCGGAGAAATTTCTCAGTGTAGACCAAAGAGAAGAAACGATAGATGACATTTTATGCTTTGGATACATATCCCCTCTCACCAATGAAAACAAGAATATAAGTTTCAGAAATAAAAACTGCGCAATCGCTTCAAGATACAACCTTTCTCTCTTACAGCCTTTTAGAGAAATGCGAAATATACAACTGATATCTTCAATAATGGACATGAACATTCTGTTTCGTTTTACAGGTAATGGGTTTGACAATAGAAACCCTTCTAAATGTGCCTCAAATTTGACATATGACCCAATCACCGGACTTTGCGCAAGTCTAATCTGTCCACACGGATCTATCAAAAGAGCTAAATCATGCATCTACGATAATCCTAACTACGAATTCATTTATCAGCCATACTTAACAGATACGTCTGAAAACAATTCTTTAATGTATTTTTATCTTAGGAACAAAAACTTTGATGATTCACAACGGACTTTTGTCATTAGTGCTGATGAAGGATATGTGTTTGATAACGTCATCAAATGCCTAAATTTAATATTTCTGGAGATGAATTTTTCATCAGAGGTATTTCAATTGCAAAATTTTCCACCGAATGAGTCCCTGATTTGTGAGGAAGGGGATCTAGAAACTCTCAGAGCCGACGAATTGCTTGAAACAAAAGATGACTTTTTTCGCATTCTGTACAACCAGAAGACCATTCAAATTCCTTCTGGGAAAATTCGATTTTCTATCACAGCCAAAATTTTAAAAACTGACGCTATGGTAGTGATTGGAGGATTTTCCAATGTAACGTTCTTCTTTTGCACTAACAGATCTATTTTGAAATGCCCTACCTTTCTAACTTCATATAAAGCAAAGGAATATACACTAACCAACAATTCAGTTCACTTCAATTTAAGTTCAGTTGTGTTAATGAGCGGTCAATATAAAATAATTAATTCTATTTTGTATATCTGTCACAAAAAGAACCCTTATTCTGATGATAATGTGCTGAATTTAATTTTGACTACAGTGTTCTTTTCTATTTCGCTATTCTGTTTATTACTAGCCATGTTTCTACAAATCAATATAAGGGGGATACAGACTTGCCCAGCCAAATGCTTTCTCTCATTTTCATTGTCGTGGTTCATCGCTCAGTTTTCGTTCACCCTTCCTCCATTTCTACCGTCACGAGTTTGTCTGACATTTGCCATGTTGTTGCATTATCTATGGCTATGTATATTTTCGTGGTCAAGCATTCTGTCCTTTGATTTGGTAAAGTCATTAAATGCATGCTCTAAAACTTTGAAAAGGGAATTCAAGAACAACAGTTTGTTTGTTAAGTACTGTATCGTTGGCTGGGGGCTACCGCTGCTTATTGTTGGTTTAAGTAATGTTCTCGAAATCAGTTTAAGTACTTTTACCTTGCAATATGGGGCTAGAAACATTTGCTGGATAGGAAATAGTGATGCGCTGCTTTTAGCTTATATTTTACCAGCAAGTACTTTCCTATTTTTTAACATGATATGCCTAGCAGTGTCACTCCATGGTTTGGAAATTGCTAAGCGTAATTCTAGAAATCTACAAAAAACGAGGAAGGACAGGCAGAGGTGGTTGATGTATCTTCAGATGTTTTTCCTCTGTGGTGGATGTTGGATTTTTGCTTACGTGGCAAATAATGTGTCTCTTTTATGGATGCATACATTAAATCTGATATTAAATGGCAGTCAGGGTGTTTTCATCCTCATAATGACAACACGAGACTCTAAGGTGAAAAGGTGGATAAGAATTAAAATGAAATGCTTAGAACCAGATAATTCTAATACTTCCCAAAGTAACAGCGGTGGTGGAACTATTAGCACGAAATTATGAGACAGAAAGATTTCATAGTGAGAAAAAAAAATATTTCCCCGAAGAAAATCCATCTTTATATGCTTATTTCTTTACATATACAAGTTAGTACATGTTTTTTTTAAATCTTTATTCATAAAATTGAATTTTACTTTTTATCCTTTTTCACCTTTTCTGTTATTGTAACATTAAATTAATCACTTGACCTGATTAATGAGATGATATTGTATGCTGAAATTATTTTTGGTAAAAGAAATATTTGCTAAAATAATTCATTGCTATTGTAGGGATAAAAAAACCTTTGTCTTCTGTCCAATCCTTTTCACTTTCTGTAATTAAAAATTTATATATATCAAAAATTGTTATTCATTGTTTAGAGTTCAATCAAAGTTATCTATTCATATTAAGTATATTAAGTTTATTTGTAACCAATAGACAATATCTATGTTCATAAAGTCTTAGGTCTTCCTACAATCTTTTGAAATTTTCGTGAGCACTTACTGTGCCCCTGGATATGCCGATCTTTTTATATTCCTATGAAGCAGAATTTCATTCATAAGCTTCTATTCAGATTCCTGGCCCCAGAATCATAAAACATCCTTATACTTAATTAAAATTTTTAATCTCCAGTAAAATATTTATTATTTATCGAATTTATCTCTAATTTTGCAAATAACAACACAATATTGTAAAACAGTTTAATTTTGACCTATTTGACTTCTACAATATTATCATCTATTTTATGCATATAAAATCAGATGACTTTATTTTACGGGAAAAGGTATTAATTTTTTGGTCGGGATCCGCCTGCGGCCTTGGGTATATATAAAATTTGTATATTCGGAAAGCTCAAGGGATCAACATTCTTTTTTATTAACCATTTTAAAAATGTTAAAAAAATATTTTCATCAACTTGCTGGATACAGAGTAGGTTGAATTTTTCTTTGTCAAGTTTTTTTCATAATATTTGTAAGAAATTTTTTACATCTGCCTTAAATAAATTTAAATTTTGGTTAATGGATAATAAAGTTTGTATGTTCTTAATACTTTTTTAATCCAACGTATATATTTTCTCTGGATTGTGCTGGATTTACAGCCCGATTAAATGTGACACGACAGCCATTTTGAATATATTGTTGCAAATTTTTGCCCGTAGCAAATTTATCAAAAAATTTGTATCTGGTGAATTACAATTAGTAATTTTTGTTTGTTATTTACTCTAACGAGCGGAAATGCCTCCCAAAAATAAGACTAAGCGGAATTGCAGACTGAGAGACAACGAGGGCAAAGCATCAAGGTCAAAGAGGTCAAGACAAGAGCGACCAGCGGTAGCGATAGAGGTTGACGATAATCATACAGTTCAGGAACCAGGTCCTTCAGGAAGCATCGCCGCCCAAGAGAATGTAGTTGGTGCCAGAAAGTCAAACTCTACCCCACTGGCCCCAGCACCTGTGCCTGCTTTGGCAATTGAATCTCAATCAGGTACAAGCATTGGTTATGAGAATCAATATGTAGATAGCATTCATTCACTATTGGCTAGCAATGTCTCTAACTCATTGAAGTCTAAAATCATTAGTTCAGCATACATAGAGATTAGTTTGTTGCTTGATAACACTTCCCTGACAGAATCTTCAGAGAAAAAAATATTTTTTAATGAAAAAGGGGAGTTGGTCACAAGAGAGGTTGTTAAACCTAGCAATAAGATTCAAAATATCAGTAGATGGACAGATGCATTCTTAGTTTACTCTAGCATTTATGCTTCGGCCCACCCAGAATCTTATCAGGGTTTGCTGAAATATTTACATGACATAAGACTCGGGGCATCAAGATGTGGGGAGGGGGATTTGGGATGGAAGAAATATGACGAGCAGTTTCGACTTCGCCGCAGTATCGATCCCACCATAGATTGGTCTAAAGTAGACTATGAGTTATGGTTGATGTTTATGTCATCATCCCCACAATCTAAACTAACAATTAAACCAAACAGCCCAGCCTACAACAAGTGCTATAATTTCAACTTCAAGGGTCATTGTGACAGACCTTCTTGCCAGTACATGCACAAGTGCATTAAATGTTCTGGGAGTCATCCACAATATTTGTGCCCTCAATCTAATTATGTTGGGAAGTCCACAAGTTACCCAAGGGTACAACTGCAGGGACAGCCTCAAGTTAGACCCCTTTTGTCACACCCAACCCAAACCCCAAGACC
The DNA here is from genome assembly GCF_032062105.1 of Saccostrea cuccullata. NCBI lineage: Eukaryota > Metazoa > Mollusca > Bivalvia > Ostreida > Ostreidae > Saccostrea > Saccostrea cuccullata. Next base: position 483,913 of record NW_026933012.1, read on the forward strand.
ACAAAGGTATATGGGCCCTAGGAAATTCCCCTATTAATGTTGAAAAGTTAAATGAATATTTGCAGCCATATCCAGACAAATATGCTGCTAATTATATAAAAAATGGGTTTTCAAAGGGTTTTGAAATAAATTATACAGGCCCAAGGTGTCATGTGTTTTCAAAAAATCTTAAGTCTGCAAGTGAACACCATGATGAGTTGATGGAAAAGATAAGTAAGGAAATAAAGCTTGGCCGAATCATGGGTCCTTTTGATCAACTTCCAATTTCTAACCTCCATATTTCACCAGTTGGCATTGTCCCTAAATCTGATGGAGGGTGGCGAATGATTACCCATTTATCCTATCCTAGTTCCCAGGGGATCAACGACTTTATAGACCCAGATTTATGTACAGTGCAGTATGCATCTTTTGATGGTGTAGTCAATATGATTGCAAATTTGGGAAGGGGCGCATTGATAGGTAAGATGGATATTAAAAGTGCTTTTCGTTTAGTTCCGAAATCCAGGGGATTTTGACTTGTTAGGTTTCTCTGTAGATGGATTATATTACATAGATAAATGCCTTCCCATGGGTTGTTCCATTAGTTGCAGAATTTGGGAAACATTTGCAACTTTTCTACACTGGCTTGCTCAGTTCAAGTCTGGATTGAATACATTAGATCATTATTTAGACGATTTCCTTTTTGCAGGTAGGTCTGGTAGTGATGAATGTGAAATTCTAATGTCTACTTTTAGTAACTTAGCTGGGGATTTAGGGGTACCTCTAGCCCATGAGAAAACTTCTGGTCCAACGACAAAATTAATATTTCTAGGTTTTGAAATTGATACACTAGAGATGACAATTAAGATCCCAGAAGCTAAGTTAGAAATCCTGAAGAGTCTGATTGAAAATTTTTTAGATAGGGAAAAAGTTACACTGCAAGAAATGCAGTCTTTAGTTGGAATGCTCAATTTTTTCTCAAAGGCAATCAGATCTAGTAGAGCTTTTATTCGAAGAATGTATGATGCATTTAGTGGAGTTTTCAAGCCACATCATCATATAAGATTATCAGTAGGAATTAAAAGTGACCTTAGAATGTGGCTGGTGTTCTTGAACCATTTCAATGGGGTTGCATATTTTCCTAATACTGTATGGGAAGATTCTAGCATTTTACAGTTATTTACAGATAGTGCAGGTTCAGGTCATTTAGGTTGTGGGGGTTACTTTAGTGGAAGTTGGTTTTTTCTCCAATGGCCAAAACATTGGAACAACCAAGAAATTTTGAGAGACATGACTTTTCTTGAGCTCATACCAGTAGTTTTAGCAATAGAGATATGGGGACCTAGGTTGTTACATAAAAAAGTTCAGTTTCATGTTGATAACCTTTCATTAGTTAGTGTCATCAATACCCAATCTTCCAAGTCCAAAAGAGTGATGGAATTGGTAAGACATTTGGTTCTTAGACTGATGATCAACAATGTTATATTTAGGGCAAATCACATTAGTAGCTTGGATAACAAAATTGCAGATTCTATTTCTCGCAAACAGTGGTTCCGCTTCAAGACGTTAGCACCAGAGGCAAGCACCAGACCAGACCCTCTTCCAGTAGAATTAGTCAACATGATTTACAGATTCAAATGAATAAATTGCTAGATGCTTCAATCTCTGAAAACACTAAGACAGCATACGAAACAGGACAAAATTCATTTTATAATTTCCGGAAAGAATTTGGGTACGAAATTTCATGGCCCCCACCTCTTAGAGATGTTGTTCACTTTGTTGCTTATCTGTCACTTAAGAAGTGTTCCTATGCTACGGCAAAATCTTATCTATCTTCTATTAGTTTTCAATGCAAAATTCACAATTGGGTTGATGAAACAAAGAACTTTCTGGTTGTAAAGGTTCTTGAGGGTATGAGAAGAACTGGTAGGTCTGCAGATGCAAGGCTACCTATAACCTTGCAGTTGCTTACTAAAGTTGTTAGGGTTTTATCGAGCATTTGTAGCAATAGTTATGAAACAAAATTGTTCAGAGCTGCTTATATATTAGCCTTCTTTGGTTTTCTCAGAATAGGGGAATTCACATTGTCTACTGGTAATAGTGTTCATACAATTTTACAAGTGACTGATGTTCAATTTGAAGCTAATTACTCCAAGGTTTTTGTACACATAAGAATGTCAAAATGTGATCAGGATAGAAAGGGGGTTTCTTTAGCCATTGATAAAAGTGGGGGAATCCTGTGTCCAGTAGCAAGTTTGATAGATTATCTTGCAGTAAGACCAAAAATTAAAGGGCCATTATTTATCCACTGTGGAAAAAATCCCCTTACCAGATATCAGTTCTCTTCGGTTTTGAAAAAATCACTTCAGGTTTTGGGGGTTCAGGGACATTATAGGGCCCATTCATTTTGTATCGGGGCAGCCACTGCAGCATTTGAAGCGGGGTGTTCACAAGATGTCATAATGGAAGCAGGGCGTTGGAAGTCTAGGGCATACAAATCACACATAAGATGTCCTATTTGGCAGATGTTGGGGCGAATAAGTTGTAATTTTGTAAATATAACAAGAATTATTCAAATTATTGCATACATTTGTAGAGGTCTCTGAAGTTAAAGTCTGGTGTGTGGGCTCCTCTATTATTAAGAATGCAATGATGGCATCAGTATGCAGACCGGGGGGAACAAATCTTGGATTGGATAGATTGAAAATAAATATCTGGTGGCAGGGATATTCAGGTTTGAATTTTTTGGGACTTAAAAGAAAGCTTTTTTTCTCACAAAAAGAGGAATCCCCAGAATTTTTGGTTATTCACTGTGGGGCAAACGATTTAGGATCAATTGATCTGTTTACTCTAAAGATTATGAAGAAAATTAAATCCCATCTAAAGATTATCAAGACTCGCTTTCCACATTCTACACTTGTTTGGTCACAGATGCTGCCACGAAATAAATGGAGGTATTCGGGGGACAATAAAGCAATGGAGCGTTGTCTTAAGACCAATAGGGTAGCTGCTTCATTAGTGTTAGAGTTGGGGGGTTGTTACATAAAGTACCCTGATTTATTGAAAAACATATCGCAATTTCTGTTGCCAGATGGAGTACACCTCAATGACCTAGGAAATAAACTCTTTCTAAATAATATCCAAGGGGGGTTAGAATTTTTCCTGTCAAAGCAAGGAAATGTGTATCCTTAAACAAAACATCAAGAACATTGGTCCGTGGGGGCTTTTTGTCAGTTGCTTGGGTGCTCCCCCATGTGTGGGATGACTGCGAACTCTCCTTCGGTTGTTCGCTGTCATGTGGCGTTTGCGCACACCAAAGCAACTGAGGCCTACATAAACTTTGTATTGTTGTGAAGTTTTCACCATTGAACTGTGAAGGGGGTTGAAATGTTGAACCATTTTATATGTAAAATATTTGCTGATATGTTGATATAATTTGTTTTGTGCTTGAATTGTGCATATAACTAATTACACTTAAATAAGTAACCTTAAATAAGTAACCACCCGCGGTTTACCCGGGGTGGTCATTTTTTGCACATATGACTTGTTTGTGTTGATGAATTTTGTTGAATTTGTGTGGGTTTGCCCAAAAGTTGTGTGTATTAATTGGCATCCCACAAATTACTATGCCACGGCCAATGTTCGCCAAAATAAAGGTTAAAACAAACATTTTGTTGTCATTTCCCTGTATAAATAATATCATCTATTTTATGCATATAAAATCAGATGACTTTTTCATCAACTTGGGAAAAGGTATTAATTTTTTGGTCGGGATCGGCCTGCGGCCTTGGGTATATATAAGTCGGAAAGCTCGGGATCAACATTCTTTTCATCAACTTGCTGGATACAGAGTAGGTTGAATATTTCTTTGTCAAGTTTTTTCATAATATTTGTAAGAAAAATTTTGCGATGAATTGCCTTAAATATCCCACCCACCCATTCCCATAATTTGGAGTTTAAATTATTGCAAATTTGGTTAGTTGTGCTGGCTTTTTCTTTTTATTTTACAGAATCTGTTGCACTGGATGTCGTCTTCGTGAAATATGTCGTGGCATAACCTTACAGGAATGGCGTTTGCGCACACCAAAGCAACTGAGGCCTACAGCATAATAAACTTTGTATTGTTGTGAAGTTTTCACCATTGAACTGTGAAGGGGGTTGAAATGTTGAACCATTTTATATGTAAAATATTTGCTGATATGTTGATATAATTTGTTTTGTGCTTGAATTGTGCATATAACTAATTACACTTAAATAAGTAACCTTAAATAAGTAACCACCCGCGGTTTACCCGGGGTGGTCATTTTTTGCACATATGACTTGTTTGTGTTGATGAATTTTGTTGAATTTGTGTGGGTTTGCCCAAAAGTTGTGTGTATTAATTGGCATCCCACAAATTACTATGCCACGGCCAATGTTCGCCAAAATAAAGGTTAAAACAAACATTTTGTTGTCATTTCCCTGCTAACATTATCGTGGCACTAACATAAAGTAAAAACTGAGTAAAATATCGAAATTACATTTCTGGGTGTATTTGGGATTAAGGAGACCACTGAATCTCTCAAAAGGATTCATATTTGGTGTGACTACTTGTATAAACAGAAGAGGCACATCTATACATCATTTGTATATCTGGCTTTCATTTTATATTACCCTTCGTGCGTTTAGCTCCTTTTCAAAGAATTAATTTAACAAACTCTTTTTGTCTACCATTAATATAATATACTTTGTGCGTTTAGCTCCTTTTCAAAGGAACATTTAACCTCTTTTTGTATTATTATAATATAGACACATTGATAGCTATTTTAAAAAATCACATTTTTGACCCTGACCTTTCTTTTACCTTGACTTAATTTTAAAGAGAAATTGGTTTAGTCTAATTTGATAAAAACTGTTCAAGAAACTTTTACATGTATTTACATACTCGTGTATATTGATGAGATAATTCCAACTGCATCACCATTTCTTTTACCTTGACTTCTTTTTCTTTAATTTATACAGGTTATATTCAGCTCAATTTCCGAGAAACTTATATTAAGCCTTATAAGCTAAAATATATTAATGAAAGCAATATTTCTTGTTCTTGACCATTCCTTTTACTTGATCTCATTTATATTGATATTTTTTGTCTAGCTTAATTTTTTTTACATTGACCTTCCCCTTCACTTTGACATAAATTTCCTTAAATTTGCATTAAGCTTAATTTCAAAGAAACCATTTGTTCAAAAATGATCAGCGCTGTCCAGTTTGATTTTATTTCAAAGGTGATCTTCCAAATTACCTTTGTTGTGTTATTAAGAGTTAAAATAAGTCACCAAAATATATATTTTATCAATATTCAATATATTTTTGTAGCAATTTCAAAAACTACTTCTAATTATTTATCTCACAATAAGGCTTTTTTTTTTTTTAACTTTCTTACCTTGCAGATTCTATATTGGTAAGTACGTGAGGTTGGATAAGTTCTGCTGCGTTTGTACTACTAGTACTCTCTTATTCTGAACATATCTGTTTGATAATGATTAGTGAGATCCACCCTTCAAATGAAATTATAAATGCTTTCAAGCACACCCGTACATACAATGTTCAACCGTATCAAAACAAGGATTTTGTATAGAGAAAAAAAATAAAAGTGTAGATTGATTGATTGTTTATTGTTTAAGTCCCTCTCGAGAATGTTTCACTCATATGGAGACGTCACCGTATGGCGATGAAGGGCTTCAAATTTAGACCTATACTCGGCACTCAGGGCCATTGAGCAGTAAGGATTTTTTATCGTGCCAATGCCTACCGTGATACGAGACCTAAATGTATTCACTTCTAGTGCCGAGCGCTTGGCGAAGGAACAGTCACTGCCTATATTTTTACGCATGAGGTATGACGCGGTGCCGCGAACGAGAATCGAACCCGGGCCTCCCGTTCACGAATCGAAGGCTCTACCACTAGGCTACCGTGGACGGTATAAAAGTATAGAACACGTGAAATAAATCTAGAAACATGGCCATTGTTCGAACAAATATCTGTCTCAGTGTTATATAATTATGAAATATCCGGAGTTTTAAATGATAAAATTTATCTTAATGGTAATGTATTTACTCAGAAGAATAAGCGCCAACATAATGCACTTAATTCATCGAGCTATATGGTATAATACTTGAAAAATTGGATGAATTTTTTTTTCTGAACTTCCTAATTTATTGACAAAACCCTAGACTGAACAAAGCAAACACGAAGCACATTAATGTCCCATCTGGTGATAATGGGGTATTTCTTTATAAAATTATGAAATGTGGGGGGACGCTTATTTTTAAAATGTTCGTAAGGCGGATCTTCATTATATTTTTTGGTGAGTTGAACATGTACTTGTGATACAATTTTGTAGAATAGTTTTTTTTTTCATTCTGCCATATACCAGTATCTGAATGAATTTCTAATATTCTGGATATTAATTGTAAAATGTTTGTAATAATTTACATATACTATTTAAAAAATATATGAAATAATAAAATAACAGCAACGCCAAGTTATTATTGAGTAAATAATTTCTTTTTCAAATGACAGATTTTTTTAAATACATATCCTCACTCTTTTCTCTGCAACCGAAAATTGCTTTCTTTACGATTAAAAAAATAACATGATTTTCCGAATTTTAGGTTTCCTTTACGGTTTAGATAATATTCAAGCTGCCACGTTTGAAACTACAGGGTCTTTTTATCCGATTAAATCATTTTCCATATCATCTAATACAACATTATTAAGGAATCAAGGGAACATTTCAGGTTTGCAAATTTACCATTGTAGAACCCATTCGTTTCATGGAATTTTAATTATATTAAGATACATTTACTAGTATTTGAATTATTCAAATCTTGTAATCCTTGATTTTATCAAATGTATTTTTATTTCAAAAATTTACATATGTTTGCTTAATTTCAGATTGCCCTTATCTTAAATGTGACCCTGGAATTAGAGATGAATGGAGTTGCACAGGCAAAAAACATGTCATTCGATACTGCGCTTGTGATAGACAGTGCAATCTGTTCCACGATTGTTGCGAGGATAGCTTCGATAAAGAGCTTTTTCTTCAACAAATTTCAAATAAATCAACAACGAATTACAGTAATTCGGAATCTGACTATATGCTACAAGTTAACACCTACAGTGGATGCTTTTCGATAGAGGCAAAGAATATCACTGGAAATCAGACAAAAATAATTACTGTTAAATTAATTAATCAATGTCCATCTCATTACGTCGGCAATCTTAATGCAAAATGTTCATCAGGTTATAAAATTCTGAATATTATAACTTCCGTCAAGTCAGGGATACACCATTTAATGTTTATAAATCCCTTCTGTGCACTCTGTCATGGGTATAAGAAAAGAGATATGTTACTTTGGGACTCTTCTGTGCATTGTCCAAAGAAATATAAATGCATCCCCAAATTTGACATTCAAAGACTATCTGAACATTGTGCACTGGTTTATACTCTCAAAGAAGAGGGAAACCTTCGATACTGTCTCGACACAAACACGTCAAATGTATCCCCTGGGTCGATGTTTTTATCAAATAAGAGTACGGATCATAATCTATGCAATGGCTACATTTCTCTTCTGTTTGATAAAAATGAGAAGATATATTTCAGAAATAAGCACTGTGCTCTGGCAGTCCGACACAATATTTCACAACTGGAGCCAGTCATTGATAGTCATCCTAACAAAGGGGTACCTGCTGAAATGGACATGAATATCTTATTCCGTTTTACTGGAGAGGATATTGAAATCAGCAATACTGCAAATAAGTGTTCCCCAGGCTTGACATATGACCAAGTAACTGGGCTGTGTTCTAATTTAATCTGTCCAGTAGGATTTTTCAGAGAAGAGCAAAGATGTATTCACAATGAGTCAAGTTATGAATTTATACGTAAGCCGAAAGTTCCTAATTCGCTGGAAACCTTTTATCGCACTGATGTTTATATTTTACATGAAAATATGAATTCTTCATTTGATATAGAGAAAATGTCTCTAATCAGATTAGGTGTCGATGACACAGATGTTTTTCAAAAGAATATGAAACATTTAACAGAAATATTTTCCGAAATGAATACTTCATCAGATTCATTTATTTTACAAAATTTTCCTCCGAGCCAGTCACTAAATTGTGATAGGGGTATTCTTGAGAGTTTCACGACGGATGAATTCTCCGTTTCATGGAATGGATCTCTTGATGTTGTTTTTAAGCGGAAGTTAATTTCCGTCCCTTTGTCTAGGATTCGTTTTTCATTAACTGTCATAATAACCAAATATCCTAATACAACCTTAAAGTTTACAAATGGACATTTTTACTTCTGTAGAATGAATAATATTTTAGAATGTTCATCATTTCTTACTTCATATGAGTCTGACACATACCAAATAGTCAACAATTTTGTCTACTTTAATTTAAGTTCTACCATTTTAAATAGTAAACAATATCTAATTATCAATTCAATTTTGTATATTTGTCACACTGAAAAAACAAATTCTGAAAAGTATACATTAACTTTGATTTTGACATTGGTATTCTTTTCTATATCATTATCTTGCCTTTTGCTTTCAATTCTTCTTCAAATTATGATTAGAGGGATACAGACTTGCCCAGCAAAATGTTTTCTCTCGTTTTCTTTATCTTGGTTTTTCGCACAATTTGGTTTTATTCTTCCATCTTTTTTGCCACCAGAAGTCTGTTTCTGGTTTGCTTTATCTTTACATTATTTATGGCTTTGCATATTCTCTTGGTCAAGCGTATTAGCTTTTGATCTGGTGAAAACCCTGGCCGTTTGCTCCAAAACTCTCAAGCGGGAATTCATGAACAATAGTTTGTTTGTCAGATACTCTGTTATAGGTTGGGGGCTGCCTTTCGTCATTGTTTCGGTGAGTTATACTCTTGATATCAATCTTTCTTCATTTGAAATGCAATATGGAGCACGGGGTACATGTTGGGTGGGAAATGCAGATGCGTTACTTCTAACTTTTATTATTCCTACTTGCATTTCTACTTTTTTCAATATGATTTGTCTTGGGGTATCTCTCCATGGTTTGGAAATTGCGAAGAAAAATACCCAAAATTTACAAAAGACACAGAAAGAAAAACAGAGGTGGGTGATGTATCTTCAGATGTTTTTCTTCTGTGGCGGATCTTGGATATTGGCTTATGTTGCAAATAATATATCTATGACGTGGCTTCACATTACGAATATTGTTTTGAATGGCTGTCAGGGAGTTTGTATTTTAATCATAACGACTAAAGACTCTAAAGTTCGAAAGTGGATAAGCTTTCAATTGAATTCGGTTACATTTCAAACCTCACAGAATAGCAATAGTCAAACCCACAATGACATTGACAATACAAAAATATGAGTTTAAAAGTTTGCTGTTCAAGGATTAATTTTTAAAGTGTTTTCTTTAAATTAAATTGGTTGGTTATCTGTTTTATTATATACCTAATGTGTATCACCCAATTTTACTGTTGAATTTACGCTTTCACGTGACGTCGTGATCCGATTTTCCGGATCACCAACATGTTCTTTTTTGAATCCATATCACCACTCTCTGAAACTGATGACGTAGTACGCAGAAACATGACGTTGTTTTTCTTGCGCGTTAAAAAGTCCCTTGTTATTATGCTTTGTTTTATGGATAAATATTATACAATTTATCTCTTAAGTTTTATTTAGGTATATTTTGCTAGTTATGAGGGGGTATATAATAAATTTATCATTATAACAGTAACTTGATCCGAAGAGCCGTATCACGTCTCGTTGACAGGCGCGGATCATCAGATCAAACTCGACGCTTCGCGTCTCGTTAGATCTGATGATCCGCGCCTGTCAACTCGACGTGATACGACCCTTCGGATCAAGTTACTGTTATAATAATATATATATACTTTTTTCGCGGCGAACAAGGATCTAGTCCGGGCCTCCCGATCGCTATGCTGATGCCCTAGAACGAGACTTCTGTGACCGATCCTTAAAATGCAGTATTCCACTTGGTACTTTCATTTAACAATAGTAAACTGGACATTTCTATCCTATCTGGACCTCTACCGAATCAATAATTAACATAAGACCTATAGTAGTGCTTTTACTTTTACAGCAAAAGTTAGATATAGTCAACTTAAAATATATTTTCCAAATGACAAATATCAATGTGCTTTTGAATGTCATTGAATTTAACCAGTCATCCCCTGCGAAATGATCAAGAATAATTCTTGAACTTTTAAGAAAAGTTCATGAATTATATTCTTGAATCAGCTCATGAATTGTTCATGAAGATCCCATGAAGTTAAAATTGGACACTCATGATTTCATGGATTTTATTCATGAAAACCCAGTTCAAGAATATTCAAGAACTATTTGTTGTTCATGAACAAACTTGGATTTTTCAAATGCCTGCAAAATGATCAAGAATAATTCTTGAACTTTCAAGAAAAGTTCATGAATTATATTCTTGAACTTTCAAGAAAAGTTCATGAATGATATTAATAGGTTCAATGCATTTTCATACCTATTCATGAATAATTTGTAAAAGTTATTTAGGAATGTTCATGAACTATTCATGAATGTTCTTGCTTTTTGTAAACAAAAATGTAATAAGTTATGCAAAATGAAAAACTGTAAAAGAAAATACTTTAATAGCATCTTGAAAGATTTCACAGAATTTTTGTTTTCCAATCATGGTAACAAAATCTTTGTTCAAGTAAACAACTCTGAAAAGTGATAACGATAATAAATAAATTATGTAGTTCATTCCTAGTAAAATTATGAAAAATTTCAATTAAAACGCGACTCTTTGCAGAATCCCTAACCTTAGTGGCTTACTTGGTCAAGAGGAAAGTGGCTTCCTTATTCAATGTATTTCAAAGCGTATGCCTAAAATGGAATGATTTTTAATCCAAGTATCACTGTCTGGCAGAAAGTGTGTTCAGCAATTAGGGCATCAGCTAAAAGGGCTTTCAAGGATTTTGAGCAGAGGTGGTCAAATAAAAAAATCTTATTGGCTTTCCCAGGAGTGTGGAATTTGCAAAATTTCATCACTTGGATCCTTTGATCGATTACGATTCATATTTTTATTCCTTTCTTTTGATTTTCTTCAAGAGCCTGGATTTTTTATATTCTTTTTTTTTTTTGGCAGCCAGAGTTTTTTAATCTTCTGATCTCAACTCATCTACATTATCTGTGAACTACTTCTCTTTTCCCTACAAAAACAAAGATTTACTGAAAATGCTCATAAATGTGAAAACTCAAGACTTTAATGTTTTTTTTGTTTTTTTTTTTTTTGCATATTTGTTTCATTTAATTCTGCATCATAGGCACTGCCATATTTTAAAGCATTCCGAGCGCGAGTTTAGCCTGTTTCCCTTGCCCGCCATGTTCAAGATGTTATAGGTGAACAGGATGAATGTTTGGGAAGTTTCTAGTATGCCGGTCCCCAGAAACACGCGATTGCGCATGAGCAGTTATTTCCCTTGCCGTTGCTATGCAGAATGTAAACAAACCGCAATTTCCCACTCGCTTCAACAAAACGCATCCGATCGAGTGATTAGGGTTAGGTTATATAGTTTTTAAAATTGGGGTTGTTTTATAAATTCACTCTGAAATCTTTCTGACTTTGGGGTAATTCATATAATTTTTGCCTTTTGTGACCAAAAACTTACTTGAATCAGCCTAATGTCGAATCGTGTCGATATAGGCGTACATCGATCTCCATCACTTTGCCTTTGGGTTAGGCCTAGTTCATGAAATTTTTGCATACAAAGAACAGGAATTTTTTTATGAATGCAAGTTCGGATGAATCAATCTAGGTCTAATGTCCAAACATGACCGACTTTGAGTGCTAAGTTTAGGCAAGTTAGGCCCTACTGTAAAAGTGACTTACCATTTACTGCATCTCGATATCCTGACCTCTTAATGTCCAAATTCAGAATATTTTCCCTATCAAATCGATGATGATGCACAATGCGATCCATCAATGACTAGTAACTAGCTAACATTTGTTAAATCCATATATTTCTCACGAAAATCTCGCAATTTTAATAACATTGCAATTTGAGTCCTATCAGGCATCTCTTCATTACGTCAAAACAGAAATGACGCATCTCATGAATATTTATGAGATTACGTCAAAAAATGATCATGTGACCACATTCATAAACAACGCAAGATGGGAGTTTGACTTCCTAAACAAGTACGTTATTTTACGAAATCTTTTAATTCTCATTTAAAAAACTGTGTTTAAAAACCAGTTTTTTAAACCCAATTTCTCACAAGGAACACGAATTTGGGGTCAAATTTGCAATTTGTGGCTTCTTTTTCGATTTTGTCGATCGCTCACGCGATCGTCTATATATTGTACACCGCCTTCGGCGGCACCTATTTTAGCGCCATATTTATGGGGACCGGTATACTAGAAGTGTCCCGAATGTTTCAATCTTTAATAACTAAATGTAACGTAATTTGGTTGGATCCTTACTCATAACAAAGTTTGACAAAATTTTCATTAAAAAAGACATAACTGAACTCTTACAAATAGACAGTAACATCTTGATAAATATCTCACAGATTCAGCGATTGCCTTTATTTTTTTTGTAACTCACCACTAAGATCTGCAGTTATGAAGTAAATTGATCCTCTGGATATTCCTTCTTCGTATTCTGTTATTTTCTTCAAAGGTTGACAAAGAATGACTAGATCTACGCTAATAATCCTCCCACTCTACCGATTCACTTTCCAACGTCTCGCGCGTTTCAAAGTTTGCGCCTTTTAAAAAGTGTCATGCAGAGCTAATTAAGAAATAGTTTCGAATTGCCAAGATTTTTGTTAAACAAAAAATAACAAACACTATCTGAATGATTTTTCACTGAAATCAATTTTTTTTTAAATCAATATAAGTTATATCATTTATTGAACTGGATTTTTTTTACATTATACCTGTAGAGCCATAGTTTCGTATTCAAGTATGGCCGCCTCCATATCAGAGGACAACAAATATCTCTTGGAACCACTCGTCCTCAAACTGAGTACCCTGAGCTATTAAAGTGTATAGGTGAATAGACTACAAAATACTAATGTGGTTCATGTCATAGCTTCTTCACAACCATGCAGCCTGTGCTGTATCATTTACACACGATGGACAGAAAAATGTGACTTTATAACTGCATCAAAATATAAAGCTTTTCGACCCAAGAATGGTACGGTAGAGTACGGACAAGAGATATAATTTTTTAGTTGTCAATAAATTTATGATACATTTTTACGAAGATTATGAAATTTTTCCTAGACTGCAAGTCTGTTTCATTTTCTTACAACTTGTTAAAAGTTTGACAAATAGAGAAAATTCGGTCGAACAAAGTGGTGTCTTGAAAAATGAGATAATTTAAAGCACAATATTAATATAGCTGGCCTGTGAATTTAAATGATGAAGAAACATTAGTAATTCAATATGAGAAAAAAATGCTGTCAATATTGATGCAGTGTTTTATAAATTAATCATAATTTAATTACAATCTCCCTTCTATAAGACAGTTCATAACAGAGTTTTATTATCCCGAAGAACCTAAGTTATCAATTACATAGAGTAGAAAATAGTGATTTTAACCTCTTATGATCCCATACTTTCAAAATCAAAACAAAAGCATGTTATTAATTAAATCAGGGGCTTGTTCAACAATTGCATATATGCATTTAAAAGTTGTATTATGGGAGTAATGAGTGTTTTCTGGCAATCGTTTGTGACAATAATTTTTACATTTTTAGTCTTCATGAAAATTCATGAACATTCATTTCCTTGAACTATCAAGTTTTTTCTTTAAACTGAAAATTACCAATATTCATATTTGTTCATCATTTGTTCATGAACTATGAATTATGAATGTTTTCATGAATTTTATTCATGAACTACATATATGTACTTTTATGAACCTGTTAAGAATCCTTTAAGAACCATTCATGAACAATTATGAACAACTCATGAAGGTTCTTAAAATCATGAATATCATTTCGCAGGGGTTGTAATGAAAACTGCATTATTCCTGTAACATTATACCCTCCGTAGCCTTTAAAAATGAAATAAACTATTAAATCCACTACCTTGACCTACATGTATTATTGTTTTTTCAATTTTTGCATTCGTTAAACAGTTAAACTAATATACAGTTATTGACTGGGTATGAGGGCAACATATGATTTGTTGGACCTGAAGGTGAGAATGTTGCCAGAGGCCGCAGGCCAAGGAAGAACAGCTAATAAAGAACAAAATTAATTATATCTTTATTATATCACATAAATTATTTATCACAAAACATACACTTACCTTCTTCCTTGCCTTGGTGGTAGCAACAACTCTTTCAGCTCTTAACTTCGGCTATTTCCGTGTCACCGATATTGAACGATGATTAATTACTTGTGACGTTGCAGTCTAACAATTCTTATGTTGGACCGGCAGGCAAGTCAACAGTGAAATTATTAGACCGTAATAAACATTTCTTTTGTTGGACTTTTTATTAGTAATAAATATATAGAAAGCTATTTATAAGGGTATAACAATATAAAATGGACCCATTTTCTGAATTATTTTAACAAATTCAATAAATCTGAAGCTAAAAGAATAAGAACAAATTTGAATGAAAGTTTGGGAAATAGGTTGCATGCAAAATTATCATCATAGAGTTGTTTCTTATCTTATTAATTAAAATTCATGTTAATTTTACACCCGTGATGATTAATATAATTTTGACTAAGATTTTGACCGAACTCGATACTCATGCAGACCTTGCCGATACTCATGCAGACCTTGCCGATACTCATGCAGACCTTGCCGATACTCATGCAGACCTTGCCGATACTCATGCAGACCTTGCCGATACTCATGCAGACCTTGCTCTTAATACGATCAATTCTAAAACAAAGGCAGGTATTAACACATAAAGTGATGTTTGAATGGTTTAACCAAATATACCGTATAAGTAGAATTTTTAGCGAGGATTTAATTTTGGCATTATTAGCGAGGGTGCTGACATCGCTAAAATTCAATATCGCTAAAAATTAATTGCGTATTAATTGTAATAGCTTCTTTAGTTAGCATTTTAAAATCGCTAAAATTACTTCTCGCTAAAAATAAAATACCATATTTTAGGTAGAAATCGCTAAATTTGCGTCTCGCTAAAATTTCCACTTATACGGTAGATTAAAATTTTGTAATTTTTTGTCGTATTATTGACCTTGTTTGTAAATTTATCTCTGTAGTGTATTATGGACAGATGATCTAAACAGAAATGGATGCCTGGATAGATATGTATTACATTTATTACAGTAAAAAAAAAATATAATTTTATTATTGAATAAATATGATATTCTGACACAGTGTAAAAGAATATCAAAATGATATATTTTTTACAGTGTGACAAATAACAGAAGTGCGGAAAAACTCTCAATTTTCCTCCCCGTAATGAGGATCGTCGTAAAATACTCTTTGGCATGTTATAAGATAGAGTAAATAAATCATGTTGACAAAGACTAAAACTGCTAGAGTTTCTCTGAATATGTTGCTGAAATCAATGTTTACAATGTTTTTTTTATATCGCACCACTTTATTATGACGTCTCAACCGTTCTGCTCTGATGGTCAATTGACTGTTTTTCACTGTGTTGACCATTATTTGAATGCTTCAACGTTGACAATTTCATGCGAGGAAAGAGTTAACCGTTGTTGAACACTCGATTTGTGAAATCTCATATTTTACTAGAGTTGACAAATCATTGTTAAAAATCCCTTTGACTCTACTTATGTTTGGTTTGTAGACCTGGTTCGCAATTCCATAATTTTAAAAACAATCTCTATTTGAACCAAGTAACGGAAACTACAAAGAAAATAGAAGAGTATTCAACTAATTGTCAACTGCAAAGAATATATTAGAGCGCTCAACAGTGGTCAGTCAGCTTTAAAACGTAACGTCAAACGTCATCAACATCGTGCGTACACTGTAACGTCTACATGCAAATAGGTTGAACGCTCCCTAATTTGCATGATTCACCTAATGTTCAATTGATAGTCGACGAACCGTCGACTGCATACATCGTTTGAATTCTAATTATAGTATTTTTCGTATTGGCAGTATGCATGATACTTTTAACAAAAAGACAGGAACAAAAAATATATATAATTAAAGAAAATGTATGAAACGGAAAAATCAATGTTTTGTAGTTGAATAAGGAGTTTAATTCACGAGTATTTGTTGCATGTTGTTTAGCGTCCCTCTCGATAATTATTCCTCATATGGAGGCGTCACCACTGCAAAATTTGTCCTAAATTCGGCACATACGACTATTGAGCAGTGGTAGTTCTTTTTCGTGTCAGCACCTACTGTGACACGGGACCTCGGTTTATATTACGGTTTCATCGGAGGAACCGGTCTCCACGTCCCACAGTGGTATTCGAACCCGCAATATTTCTCGAGTGAGACAGGATTTTTTGATACTTTCACTCTTGCTTCAAATTCGTGAAAATATCAAAAAAAACCAAACCCTACCCACTCGTGAAATAACACTAAACACCAACGGCTTGTCGTACAACATTGATTTTTTTAAATGCGTCTCTAACATATGTTATGTCCAGACTATAACAAAAACTCAAACCCTTAACTTGAAAGAAGTCGAAGTAGGAGGAATGTAAGTAAATCCAATTCTAAAAAATTTTAAATCCATTTTCTGCGCATTAATAAGATTTTCTTATTAAAAATTATTATTTAAAATTGTGTTTTAAATCCTTCTATAAAATTGTTTGGGGAAACAACTTTCGTTTTCGATTCATGTACCAAAACTACTCGCCGGCTTAATAATCAATTTCAATTTTCTTTATTTCAAAAGACATACGTCTTATAGCATTATAAACAAGCATTCCTTCGCGACAATTCAATGTACTAGGCCTAGTCTTTTACACACCAGGGGGGCTCGTTTCTCAAAAAGGCCTATGACCAGGCGTAAGCTTAGTCCGGACTAAATCAGTGACTAAACGCGGAAGTCGGACTAAGTTGCGTTTCACAAAAAGGCGGAGACTTAGTCTAGACTAAATTTTGGTTTAAATCTAGGCCTGCTCATGAGTAGGCGTAAGTTCTTAGTCTGTACACAACTTTGGAAAAGAGCAAATGTTTTAATCATAAAGAGTTAAAAAAAATTATTTTATACTTAGGCGATATAATACCTATTCATATAAGGGGTGTTAAGAAAGTTCGTTCCAGGACGAAATATGTTCAAAAATTTAAAGTAGTGCTTAACTAAAAACTTAAGATGAATTTTCAAGTCTTACAAAATCACAAAAGTGTGCTTTAGATTTATAGCAATTAATTTCTAGCAGGAAATAATAGGATTTTTTCCATATGAAAATACATATATTTTCAAAACACCTGAATGATAGAAATACTGGTCTATTTGAGTGAAAATAAAGGATATTTTACTTTTGTTTCTTCATAGCTTATTTTAAATCAGACAAGCTGATAAGCTTAGGTATAGGAAGGATAGATCACTTTTTAAAGAATAGGTTTGTCATTTTGAAATTTTTCACAGATTTGATAATTTTTTGCTTAGTTTTTGAAAGCATGTTTTGACCTATGTGCTTAATATATGTAACAAATATGCATCATCCCTAATTTTTCTGAACAGACATCATCTGTTTCAGTACCTGCCCTCCCCCTACTGTTTCAACAAAAAGACAGTTAAAACCTTATCAGTAGCAAAAATGGACTCTGTAAATATGAAATATCACAAACTCTAAAAATCTTCTCATCGTATTTTTTTTTGAAAATAAAAGAAAAATGTGGAACGAACTTTCTTAACACCCTTTACATGCATACATGCACATTATTATATGATATGCGAAAAATCACGAAAATTAATAAACATATAATATTACGTAGAAAAGTAGAGATGCAGACTTTTTTCCGCAAAAGGTGTATTGAACTAGGAAGTTATAATTAAGAATTTTAAATTCTAGTTGGGTAGAAATTTGAAAGTGCCAGGTTTATTTTTTAATGTAGGCACGCGTTGTGGGAGAGGGGGGCTGCAACCCTGCCTTTTTTATTGAAATAATGCGTTTTCTGTTTAAAAAGGTGTATAATTTATGGGCTGACGCCCACTTTCAGCATTTCACTTCTCTGCTGAATATTTTGGTCACTCAATTACTTAACCCCCCCCCCCCCCCTCCTCTATCCATTCACTTTTTTAAAACGATGCCAGGTCCCGGATAATTTTTTTTGTTTTGAAATGGATAATGTTTCAATAAATCCTCAAACAATATTCATTTTTAAGAATATGTTTTAGATAATGAGATATATACTGTAACTATACCATCAACCAAGTCAATCCTTCTTTAATTTTCCCCTTTAATTGCATGTATTTAAATATAATATTGATAAAACATAAAAATTTGAATTTGTAAAATGTTCGAGTATTATACTTAAAGTACCGGTATTCTGTTCATAAGACTGTTCACTCGCTGTCGAGAGGTGAGAAGTGTAGATGGGTTAATCGTTTTTTCTTAATGGCTTGCAAAAGCTTCATAGTTTTAAATCGAATTCTTATGAACCATATTACAGGCAATAAATATAGTAATTTTTATACATTTTTAAAATATTTCCATTAAAATTGAGAATGCGTGTGTTATATTGCAAATGGTGTATACTATAGTATACATATGTATTTCTACATGGCCTACGTAAATTATCATTACGATATCAGTGTAAAACTGTACATAAAAGTCCAAAATGTAATACATGTATCATACATGCAGGTACATGTATCACCTTGATTGCCAATATACATGTATGTCTAATTCATATTGAATAAATTGATTGAAATTATAAAGAATTATATATGGTATATGGGCCATTTTAGGCCTCTATTCAGAAAATATTTTACATGTGTAAATTTCTTTCTTGTTCAAGGCTTGCATGTATATAAAATCGTCGCTCATATACTGTGTCAAAAATGTCATTTTTTGAAGCTTCGTTTAAAACTAAATAAAGGGTGTTCCATATTATATGTTACATTTTGAATCTTCAATTTGACAAACACAAGAAAAAGATACTGAAAATTCTTTTTATCAAACTGATGCATGTATCCATAAAATTCATAATGTACAATTACCAATTAAAATATTGAAAACTGATCAAAATCTTAAACTTTAAAGTAAATAGTCAAAACCAAGTTGCATCATTTTTGCTACGTTGAATTTCACAACGGCAAAGCTCACATTACATGTTCCAAATGATCTCCATTAATTCAAAAACAAATGAAAGTTGTTTCAGATTGAAATTTATATAAAACCTTGTCACGTATTTTTGCTTAGACACTCATTTGAAGGCGCCTGCTCTTTTTGAGTGGTCTAGGATTATAGACCCTATTCTTTAAGTAACCTACAGAAAAGAGCCCACAGATTGAGATTGTCAAATGCACATTGAGGTCAAAACCATTCCTTGCATTATTGAAAATTTGTACTTTGATAACTTCAAATAAATCATACTTCAAAGTTTATTTTATGCTGAAAATAGTGATATTGCCAGAATAAATTTCTGAAAATATCTATCAGACACTTTTCTCAGAAGTTTGCTACACTAAGAGTCTCCACTTCACCAATTAAATCTCTGCTTCTTTAAGTCTTCAGGCTTTCTGGAATACTGGTGTCATTCATTACATATTGTCCATCCCAGTCCTTTAACCTTGTTTCTAGCCTTCTGATAAGCATCCTAGAAAGCTTCCATTCTGTAAGAAAATTTATTTCGTCAAATAATGAAAAAAATTTCCTTCAGATACTGCTTGCCCCCCCCCCCCCTTCCCCCGACTTTCAAAACTTTTGCTACGAGCCTGTTCCAGCCCCTAGCCATACATGGCTTTTACTCACAGGAAAATTAAATTACCTTTTACTTCAAATTTTCGCAAGTGCATGTAAATACATGTATAATCATGAATATGTACATCATTTGGTTTAAATGTAGATATCTAATATAACACTTGTGGATGTAGAGGAGGAGGGAGGCTGTGTCCAAAATTATAATAAAAGATTTACTCAGTCAGATTTGTTTAGTGTAGCTGTGGGCGCCTAACACGACCCCAATCTGCCTGGCCCTTTTTCAAGATTTCTGAATCCGCTACAATGTTAATGCTTTGAACTTGAAAATACGGATGGGTTTGCGTAATAGATCTGTTTGAAAGACGGTGAAAAGGAAACATGCAAGTGTGCCCGTGCTTCCTGTGCTTTACATCCTTTATTTAGGTTCAAGTGTGATATTAATTTGATCCGCCACATGTCATTGTAGTCTCTAAACCAAATAAAATGCGATCTGCGCATGCTTAGTACCTAGCGGAGAGGTCTTAGTCTTAGGCCCAATCTTACGCCGCTTTCTGAAACGCGATTTAGGCCCGACTAAATATTGGCGTAACTTTTTTAGTCGGACTAACTTAGGCCCAAATCTACGACTTTTTGAGAAACGAGCCCCAGAAGTTCAATAAAACCCCCTAACATTGTATGTTAACACTTTTATAAATATTTTATATTTTCCACGTTTGAAGCGACACAATCACACAAGGAAAAAGAAATATCAATTTAACTCAACCCCGTCTCAGTCGCCGCATGTTGACGTCTTATACCATGTTTACCCCCTTTTATCCCATGAATATGACTCATTGGATATTTTTGGTATCCCACAGTTTGGCGCAGCTGTGACGTCACAGGGAGATTTGAAATCTAAGGCAAGCAGTGTTCTCTAAAATTAAACTGCCATGCTTCTGAGTATGAAAAGTCAAAACAATGAGGTTTCTAAAACTCTATTCATATTAATACATGATAAATCTTTTGAGCTGTATGGCAAGCCCTTTTGCTATTTATTCGGAAAATAAAATTTATCTTAAAATTACATCTCAAAAAATTGAGATATCTCCCAACTTAAAGAGGTATCTCTCATTTTTAAGATATCTCTATGAGAAAGAGATACCTCTTAAACTTAGAGAGATATCTCTTATACTTAGAGAGATATCTCTCTAGGTGAAACAGATACCCCGGTATCTCTTTCTCCCTGAGAGATATCTTTTTGTAAAATGATTTATCTCTCAAGGACAAAGAGATATCTCTTTGACTTAGAAAGATATCTCTTTTACTTTTGTAGATATCTTTCCAAATTAAAGAGATATCTCTTAAAGTAAAAGAGATATCTCTCTTAGTTTATCTTAAGAGATATCTCTCAAAATGAAAGAACCATCTTTCAAAAGTGTCAAAAAGAGATATCTCTCAGGCAAAAAGAGATATCTCTTTATTGCAAAGAGATATCTCTCTTCATTATTGTTATTTTAATTCCATTTAAAATGACTTCTCCCTTTACCGGAAGCAAGCTTGTTATTGACGGAAGTACATTAAAGTATTTTTTAATTCGACATATTCATGATATTCTACATTATTGCTCAACTAAACATCACAAGTAGTTCAGTTTTGTCTAGATTTCAAATTAGAAATACATGAAGTTGATTATTTCATCAGCTGAGAAAATTCGGTTCATTGCATTTGAGATTATATATATTCCTGAATATTAAACTTTTAGCATTTTTATCAACGAAGTTGCCATTATTATTTTTTGTATCAGGAAGGGGATTTACAGAATTTTTGTCTACTCAGTACATATATTATTCTGGGTAATTGCTTGCTCAGTCTTTTTTCCTATAACATCGAAACTTAATTCCAAAGATTTTACTTCCTGTTTCGCTTTTGTTTTAAAGTAGAGAATTAATTATTCTATTTTGAGGAACACTAGAAAAAGAATATCTCTTTCATTAAAAGGGATATCTCTTTAGCTTTTAAAGATAGCTCTTTTGGAAAATCTAAAGAGATATCTCTCTAACTAAGAAAGATATCTCTTTTAACCTTTTTAAAGAGATATCTCTCTAAATTTTAGAGGTATCTCTCTCGCTTAAAGATATATCTCTTTAGCTTATAAAGACATCTCTCGAAGTAAAAGAGATATCTCTCTTACAAAAAGGGATATCTCTTTTATTTAAAGAGATATCTCTCTAAAGTATATAAATATCTTTTTTAGTCAAAGAGATATCTCTATAAGCTAAAGAGATATCTCTCTATGTTAGAGAGATATCTCTCTTATTGAAAGATTTTTTTTTTATTTCACGAATAAATAGTAAAAGGGCTTGCCATGGAATTGGCACACTCTCACAAGTTCTTTTTTTTATACAGAAAAAGTATAGATTTAGTCTATATAGCAATATGGCATATTTTAACACTTGATGCATGACAAGTTTTTAAAATTCTTTTAATATTTAAAAAAGGTACACAATAGGAGGGACCCATACTGACTACATTTTTTAGTTTTTACTTAATATCTGTTTAAAAATAAGTAGTAAGAAAAATCTTTAAATTTTATACTTACAGAGATTGGACAAGCTGAATTATTCATGAAGACAACAATGTTTCAATTCAAAATTCCCCACCTTCTCATACAACATACTCTGATTCAAAAATGTGTTGTAATTATGGTACTGAAATATATATTAATGTAATTTTAAACCCAACACAAATAAACTCAGAGAGATTTTCTTACATCGAGTGGTCAACTAGGACCAACTCTGCAAATTAAGATATCACATAATCGGAGTGTTCAACAATTAGTTCAGTCTTGTATTTTACATGACATTTTCATAGCATAGCATTCAACTAACAGTCAAAGAAGTCAAAACAGTTAAAGCTTTTCAGAAAAGTTCAACTCCAAGTGGTCAACAGTTTTGCGTAATCAATTGAGACTAGTTGACGGTTAACGACACATTTTTGTATGTGAGATGCTTTATTTATAAACAGTTTAGTTTTAAATACAGCATATTTTTACGACCATTTTTTAATGTTCAACATAATATTTTATGAACAGTTTTGTTTGATATACCGGGGTATATATATTACAGCATAAGGTTGTATGAACAGTGATTTTTACTGAGAGATTATTCGAATATGTCAATGGGAGGGAACATAGATGCCTGTCCTGTTACCAAGGAAACATGGGAGGCACGAGCAGCAATAAAACAGGCGGATTGTGGTGGACAGAGTGTTTATCATTGTCTGTCTGACAGTAAAGGTTGGAAGTGGGAACGATGTGTGGAGAAAACAAAGATCATTGCAGGTATAATATATATTAATTACCGTATTCGTCTCGGTTAATTTTAGTAACATACAATGTATATACTTAACATTATAGCAATTTTTGGTAAGGGGTAAGCAAAACGTTTAATTTGCAAAATGATCAGGTGATTCCTCTCCAGACTCAACCTTTTTAAGTTCATGGGTACAGAACCAAGGGTGTTAAGTTCTGTTTTAAATTACATTGTCTCTTAAAGTCCCTATTTGTATTTTGCCCCTTGATTATCAAGCGGTACACTTATTGTCTAAAAAGGCTTATCATTGTAAAAGTAATTGGGTAAGTTTGATCAATAAATTGGGATCAAAATTTGACTCTGGAACCTACAGTAAAAAAAAATGAATATTTTTTTCCTGAACCATTACACATGTTACACGGGGAAAAAAGATTGATGAAGTGAAAGTTTCAAATATAGTTTATATGCTATTTTTTAAACTATTGGTCCAAGGATATGTTTGTGACACAATAGTTTTCTAAATTTTTTTTACATGGGATGATATATGAAAATTATTTAAATTTTTATCAGGATCAGCTGGGCAAGTAATTTTTAAAAAGTGTGTATATTAAATTCTGACTTAGTGTTAATATAATTTTTTCAAACTTCAGAGATGAGGTTTGGCATTAATAAGCTTCCACGTATTAAGGCCTCGTCACAAAGAGTAATTCATAAATTGTTCAAATCATCATCCTTGAAGATACATGTATAGTGATGCCACAAAGGGCTATGAAAGTTAACATACGAATATATTTACATCAACTGAATATTATTTCCTTTGTTTTATGAAGACCATTACCGTTACGGTAATCAGTCCATAAACGACACAACAAAAGTCACATGCATAGGTTTCTTAAGCAATGGCTACTTCAGCAGTTATGCATAAAAGACAGATACGTCTATAATAAAATATTAAGCATTCTTAATCTTACTTTGAATGTTTTTTAAAACAGATGTAAATATAAATAATAAAATGTCTTTCTTTGTTAGTACTGGAATTAAAGTCGCATGCAGTAATTGAAGAAAAAAATTACATAACCCGCTTGTGCGGCAACTGCGACATTAATTTCCGTTCTAACAACCCAAAAAAGCAATATATTGCTGAAAAATCAGAAGCATCGCATTATGAAACATGTCAGGATCAGTAAAAGAAGTATGTAAGGTAATGTTCCTCGCTTTCACTGTAAGTAGGGGGTATTAAATTCCATCTGTCTTTTTCATCTTTACATTTCTGTCTGTCTGTAACACTTTCGTTTTCACCCGATATTACGGACTTTTGATCTTGAATACTGTTCGTTATCTCCAAATGTTTCATTCGAGAAGCATGTTTTTGAATATTTGTGAATTAAATCTTTGTCAACAAAAACAGAAGGGCAATAGATTTTAAAATGCTTGTCTCCTGATTTGTTTTCAGGGCAATGCCCGATTTTTACTGCTGATGGCTACATTGACTGGCAACCATGTAACACTACCATCCCAATGTGTCCAAACAGCACCTATGTATCTAACGAAGTGTATAAATGTAAGTATAACGCTGTCAGATGTTACAAATGCAAAGATTGAAAGAGGACAAACGCAAGGAGTTATAATATGCAAAGACTTTTTGACTGAAAATTAGTTTTTAAAACATGGTCAGAGCGGTGTCTTGATAACTTGTTCGGTGCTCTTAAATCCGTGGTTGACAGAATTACGCAACCATGAAATGTGTGACGTCACGTACGAAAAGTGGTAAATAAAAATAGAAACACGTGAATATTGATGACGATATAATATCGATGTCAATACATCTCCCATAGTACATACTGATGCATTTAAAGTACATCCATGAACACATTGCTTTTTAGGTCACCTGAGTAAACTCAGGTGACCTATTGCTATCTGTTTTCGTCCGTCGTCGTGCGTCGTTCGTCGTGTGTTAACAGCTTCTTCTCTGCAACCACTCAACCAATTTCCACCAAATTTTACACAAAGCATCCATTGGTGAAGGGGAACAAAAATTGTGAATTCCATGGTCCCTGCCCCCTGAGGCCTGAGGGATGGGGCCAAAACAATAAAATTAGTGCAATCTTTAAAAATCTTCTTCCTTACTCCTGGACATCAAGCGGTCAAACTGTTAGCATGAATGGAATGACCATTGAGTCCTCTACCAAAATTGTGAAATTCATGGCCCCAGGGTCAGGGGTTCTAGTGCTAGGGTGGGGCTCTATTGATTATATAGTGAAAATGCATTATTTCTTTAAAAATCTTCTCTACTCCTGGGTATTAGATAAACTAACTTAGGACATAGTTATGATGAGGAAGAACTCCTTTTGCAAAATTGTGAATTTTATGGCCCCAGGGTCAGGGGTTCTAGTGCTAGGGCGGGGCTCTATTGATTATATAGTGAAAATGCGTGATTTCTTTAAAAATCTTCTCTGCTCCTGGGTATTAAATAAACAAACTAAGGACATAGTTATGATGTCAGAGGAAGAATACCTTTTGCAAAATTGTGAATTTTATGGCCCCAGGGTCAGGGGTTCTGGTGTTAGGGCGGGACTCTATTGATTACATAGAGAAAATGCAGAATTTGTTTGAAAATCTTCTTCTCTGCTGCTGGGTATTCAACGAATTAATTAAGTATATAGTTATGATGAGCAAGAATGCTTCTTCCAAAATTGTGAATTTTATGGCCCCAGGGTCAGGGGTTCTGGTGTTAGGGCGGGGCTCTATTGGTTATATAGAGAAAATGTAGAAATTGTTGGAAAATATTCTTCTCTACTGCTAGGTATTAAATATACTAACGTAGTATATAGTTATGATGAGCATGAATGCCTCTTCCAAAATTGTGAATTTTTATGGCCCCAGGGTCAGGGGTTCTGGTCTTAGGGTGGGGCTCTATTGATTATATAGTGAAAATACATTATTTCTTTTAAAATCTTTTTTCTCTGTTCTTGGGTATTAAATAAACTAACTAAGTACATAGTCCTGATGAGGAAGAATGCTATTGTGAATTTTATGACCCCTGGGTCAGGGTTTCTGTTGTTAGGGCGGGGCTCTATTGGTTAGGTAGAGAAAATGCAGAAATTGTTCAAAAATCTTCTTCTCTGCTCCTGGGTATTAAGCATATGAACTACCTATATAGCTATGATGAGCAAGGGCCATTCTTCCTGAATTGTGAATTTCAACGCCCCTGAGTAAAGGTACCATGGGGGTGGGGGGGCTCTACTTATATAATGAAAATGAATTAATTGATTGAAATCTTCTCCTTTGTATTAATCAAATATTTTTGATAAGCAAGTGTGGACCAAGGGTCAGGGGTTCATGTGTGGTACTGGCACTATACTAATTATTGCTGAATATTACTGATTAGTCGAAATGCATTTTTTGTTCCCCTACTCTGTCTATGGGTATTAAGCAACCAAACTAAACATGCTAAGTGTATAGTTATGATTAGCAATAGTGCTGCTTTCAAAATTGTGAATGCCATGATGTCTAGTTTAAACAGTGTTAAAACATGAACGAAAGTCAATAGTTGTAAAGTTGTTGCATGATGCTCAGGTTACCTATAAGGCCCATGGGCCTCTTGTTGATATTCACGGACGATTTGAATTTCTTGCAATCATTGTATTGTTGACGGAAGTTCAGTTGGCTTTGGCATTGCATAGTCTAACAAAGGAAAATGCAAAACAAGTTAATGTGCAGTTTATTGTGATTTTTTCCGACGAAGGGCCCTTGCTTGTTAGAGAGGAATCGGAAGGTTTACAATCAAAAGTGTCGATAACTTAACGCATAACAATACAAACAGAAGGCAATCAATATTTAGTACAATCCCAAAAAAGCCTAAGCTAGTACAATTAGTCCGCTATTTTGGTTTGTGAGGCTGTCAACTTTATTTTGGTTTTCCTTTCAGTTAACGTGTGCATTGTATACCCATTTTTTCTCAGCAATATACCCCTAACCCAATATTAATGTAACCAGCGCTTGTCAATATTTTCTTGCAAACAAACATATTAACCCCATTTCCCGAGCTTTTCTTAGCCAACATAATGACTGCCTGGTTCATTTTGAATATTATCCCTATGTATGGCACGCCAAATTCACAAAAATGAGCTAAACCTAGTTTTACAATTGATAAACTAGGTTTATCGACTGTAAACTATAGTTTACAAATCGTAAACTATAGTTAACGATTCGTTAAGTATAGTTTTCATCTGTAAAACTATATTTAACGGTTGTTAACTATAGTTTACGAATGCTAATCTAAGTTTATCTGTCTGAAATAAGCGTTAACAATAGATTTTGTTGATAAACATAGATTCACGTTTGTAAACTATTGTTTACAATCGTAAACTATAGTTAAGAGTTGTTAATCATAGTTTCACAAATCGTGAAACTATATTTATCAGATCGTTAACTATACTTAACCGTTTGTAAACTATAGTTTACAAATTGTGAAACTGTATTTATCAGATTATATATGTTTTGCAATCGCAAATGATTGTTTTCGGTGTTAAGTATAGTTTACGCTTGTGAAACACAGATTATCGCGTTAACTATGGTTTACAGATGTAAGAATAGATTAACGTTGTTAACTATAGTTTACAGTCCGTAAACTATAGTTTACAACCGATAAACTTAGTTTATCGATTGTGAAACTATGATTAACTCATTTTTGTGAATTTGGCGTGCCATACCTATGAGGAAAATAAGTATAATAATTTATATATGATAAACTCCAATGCAATAAGACCGCGGAACATTAACTGGCAAAATTGGAAATATACAGCTTACGTCATTTCTATCTGTTACAATCAAAACATTCAGTGATAGACAATGAAATGGGCGGGTACAATTCGACGCGGACGTTTGGAAAACATCGGATTGAAATTGCAGATCGAAATTCGTTTTCAATCCACCTCAGCTAGAAGTGTGTAGAAGGCACATTATTACTGATTGACCCAGAAGACAAATAATTTCAATTTTGGTACAGTTTGAATTTTTTTGTCCAGTGTTTTAAATGAATAAATATTTAAGGGAGAAATATTTCATTTCTGTTTGGTAAATATATGTATATCTTTGTGTTGGTGGTGGTGGTGGGGGGGGGGGGGGTTGAACGATTTTTAAATAAAGTTGTCCAACAGTTTTCAGTGAGAATAAGTATAAAACTCGTGTACTCTTATAATCCTAGAAATAAAATATGTTGTCATGTTAAGCTATGACCTGACTCAACAATTTTTTATCCCCCCCCCCTTCTAGAATCAAATATCTCCTGAAAAATAATCTTTGTCTTGTATGATATTTCGCGTTCTTAAAATTATAAGCTAAAACTCATGTTAATGTGAACTTCAAACAATACGTATGTGGGAGTTGAAATATAGTTGATTTTTGGATCATACATTCACTCTTTGCTTTGAAAACAGCTCAGGTGGATTGAAAATGAATTTCGACCTGCTATTTCAATCCGATGTTTTCCAAACGTCCGCGTCGAATTGTACCCGCCCATTTCGTTGTCTATCACTGAATGTTTTAATTGTAACAGATAGAAATGACGTAAGCTGTATACTTCCAATTTTGCCAGTTAATGTTCCGCGGTATTAATGGACAGATGCGTGTGGGAAGCATACATGGGATATATACTGAGTATTTCCATGTTTTCGGGTTACCTTATAGTTTCAACTAACTCATTTATCAGTCAAAATCAAACCAGATTTCGATTTTGAAATAAAACATCTTTATTTATTAGTGACTGGAATTCGTGTATATAATATAAAAAAATTGTTTTTGTCCTGCATTTTTCCCTATTATTGTATAATTTGCTGGTACTTGTATCACACCACTGCGTTAAAATACTAAAAATATTTTTAGATCCAGCTTGTTTTGGTAACAATACTCCAAAAGATGCAGATCTAGGGTAAGCAACAAACTACTTTTCCTGATACCGTAGTAATTTGTTTCATGGTATTTTTGAACTGAAAAAAATGAATACATTGTTTGGATATTTAAACAAAATTCTCAGAATCACAAATATTTTTTACAGAACCAACACAGGACTGATCGCCGGACTTGTTACTGCTTTTGTTGTTGTTGCAATTGCTGTATTGATCATTGTTATTATGTATCGGCGGAGACGAGGCAATACTGGTGAGAATTTCATAAGCTTCAATTTTGGATTGGTTAATAAATAAAAAAAAATCATGAAAAATATGAAGATTGATTTGTATACTTGTTTGCTTTAGGTTCAGGAAAGCCTGAAGAACAACAGCCCATGATCACACAGGCCGGAGTTTCTCATCATCAACCGGGTAATATTAATTCTGTTCAATTAATTTGTTTAATTAATTAATAAGATTTATTTTCATATTATAAAACAATAAAACATGCAGACTATCTGTAATGTTGGGAAAAAAAGTGCCTAAACATGACTTAATTTGATAATTTAATTAAGTCTTAATTTAATTAAATCATGTCTTAAGACTTTTTGCATCATAATGGAGATGACTATTTATGCCCCAAAGGGAGTGAAATATAATATAAATCCATCCTTTTATCTCGTAGGGCTATGAAACCTTAAATTTAGACATTTAAAGTTTGATTCTCTTCAACACTGTAATAGTGCATTTATAAAAGTTTATATCAGAAAGGTTTATCTTGAGGAGATACTGACATTATTTCATGATTTAAAGATCTGATTTGATATTATAAATCTTTGTCAAAGATGATTTAAAATTTTTAATTTTACTTGTTGTAGAGTACATTTTATTTTAATGCTTACAAACATTTCTCTACATTTATTAGTGACGGAAGATATGCGCGTAGTCAAAAATGCTTTAGGAACACTATCACGTGAAAAGTGTGTTGTCATTTTGGGAAAATTTGGAAGTTCTGTTTCCAGCACATCATTACGTATACTGACGGCGTATGTGAAAGAAAATAAGGACTGGAAAATCATCCAGTGTAGATATACAGAAATACCAAAAGTAATCGACGAGAACACCGTGATGTTTGTGTATGGCTGGTTTGGTATTTGGAATGAAGACCCTTGTTCCATGAAAAATGTAACAAATGCATGCAAGTCTCTTGTGGACATTTTACATGAAGTCGCGCATGTCAAAATTGTAATTGGAATGAGGTCCGATTTGTCAAAGAAATATCATCAAATGTTAGAAAAAGAAGCAAAGTATCTCTTTGATAAAGAAATAAGTCTTGATACCGAAAATGAAGCTAGGTATGAAGAGTATAAGACATATTTTAAAGAAAACATTAAGGACCCGTGTGAGAAAAAAATTTGCGAATGCCAAGATCTGGAATTTGATATGTTAAGAAGAGGAAGTCATATTGGCATTCCATTAAAAATGAATGTACTGGCAAAGTTTCATGATGATGTCATTCCTGCATATCTAATTCATCGTGATCTCTTGAAATCGTTTGTAGAGCACTTGACAGCTTTAAACAATGAAAAAACCAAGCTAATTTATCAATGGATAATGTACATATGTTTGAAAGGCAAATTTGATCGGTCAAATGGTTTTGATGCTGAATTGTGCGAAAACATGGGGTTTGTAATTCAAGGTTCGTCATTTGATGGAATGTACAAAAATGAGTTAGGAAGATACCTAAAACC
This sequence comes from Saccostrea cuccullata, assembly GCF_032062105.1. Lineage (NCBI taxonomy): Eukaryota > Metazoa > Mollusca > Bivalvia > Ostreida > Ostreidae > Saccostrea > Saccostrea cuccullata. The sequence goes on from NW_026933012.1 coordinate 514,700, forward strand.
GAGGAATTCTGATCAACAAAATGATGTTCCCCCTGAATCAACACAGTACGTCTTCTGGCATCCCTTTATCTACATTTGCGCCTTCCATTCACTTTACGAGAAGGACCCGGAAGCTGTCTTGAGGCATTGTAATATTGATGCCATTATTCAGCTAGTACGTCCAAAGGATAATAAATCATTCTTCGAAGTTAGTATTGATAAAGAAAAAATTCCTATATTCCTGGACAGAATGCATCAGTTAGATATGTCAAATGATTACATGCTACATCCCTTGGTTACAGCGCTAGCGAGAGATGAATTAGAAAATATGTGTCGTCCGAGCTGAAGCACGTATGTTTTTGGCAAGAAGTGTTTTAGGACATTATATGAGAAGAATGACCAAAGACAGTTGTGTGTTTAATTCCTATTTCATAAAGTTAGAAACAGATTTGAATATTTGTAACAGGTTTTTGGTTAAGGGGGATGTACAAGCCATATTGGATCTAGTCTGGTGTAAAATAAGAAATGTCAAGAATGCGCTTTATACTCTACTAAACTAGCCCAAAGTTACCCAAAGTGCTAATGCACTAATTACCTACTGTTAGAGACCAAAATTAGTAAACAATTAAGTTTATTTTGTTTTAATTGGGAGGAAATTATTCATGTTAGAACTGCGCAGCTACAGCATTCACGAGATGATTAATGCATTAAAAATGGTGTTAGTTTAATTCATTGATAATATGGCTACAACCATTTGTTTCGCTTTTTTCTTGTCATAATACATAATTCTTGAAAATTTGATTTTTCGTATGGATGTCTTCCTGAGGCCATGTGTTTATTTCGTCCGCCATTCCTCTGTCACACAGAGTTCGAATAACATTGATTTTAGAATAAATGCGACCATAATAACATCAAGACAAGAAATTATTAAGTAATAATCATTAGGTTATATTACGTACTACTTTTATTTGTTGCATCGCATCGTCTGACTATTGAAAAAACGCGATTTTAACCCCACTCCAGCAAATCGGGAAAAATTGTTCTATTTACAGCTCGAGTTTCCTCGTTAATAATATTCCACTGAGCACGTGGTTGGCATGTGCATATATCTGCTATGGATAGATCCGTTTATTACCATGATTATATTTAATTTGTCATCAAACAAGTCTTGATAATTTGTTGGTTTCTTTAAAACTCAAGAAAAAAAAATAAAAATGTCCTAAACATATGTGTTTAAGGTGGGTCTTTTTTTCTGTGGCGATAGAAGTTATTTTCAAATGGGGCACTGCAAGGAGGATGCTTAGCATTTAATTTGAAAATGTTAAACAATATGAGGTGCATGAAAAACAAATTGTAATTCCATGTCTTACATTCGAAAAGTTGGTACATATGTCTATTTTGTTTAGAAGTTAGATAGAAAAAATAGGCAGTTATAGGATTTCCTTCAGGCACCTCACATAAATAGCTAGATTGTATGCAATGACCCACACATTGTATGGAGTTATGTTTGGACATAAAAACGCATCATGTCTCCTTATGTTGTCAACGTTGTAAGCTTTCGCTCATTGAACATACGAAGCTTGATAATATATTATGTTGTTTCTTTGAAATTTAGAAGCGAGCACAATATGTGCAAAGAAAGGTCCATTGCATATGCTATGTCTATCATCGCAAAAAAAAAAATTGAGAGGCTAACCCCCCCCCCCCCCCGAAAATCCTATGTTTGTCTTTAAAATAGTGCCAAAGATTCAAATATTTTGCATTACTAAGTATGTGATGGAACATGTACTAGCCTTACAAGACCACTTGTTATAAAAATATTTGGTTGCCCTAATCTCCCGATCTACTGCCTAGAAATGGCCCGACTCTTTTTTTTTTTTACATCCAATTACACGATATTTTTTTCTTCCGTCAACAATTATGTTAAAATTTTAAGGATTTTTTTTCTCCCCTTAAATACGGACCCTATAATTTTTACCTGAGTTGGGAGGACCACCAAACGTCATTTTAATGATGGTATAAAATATTTAATTATGTTGAGTTTTTTTTTTCTTTACTTTGTAAAATTGTAATTTTGACAATATGGGCAAATAGAAAAAAAAGTTTTTTTTATTCATTAAGTCTCCTAACCCACTCTGAATGATTTCATTCCTTTTCAAATGTTGCTCCACTGTAATGAAAATTGTAAATGCATGTTTATTTGACACAGTATACGAGGGGTGATCAAAAAGTAAACAATATCTTAGGTATTTGATAGTTATATTATTGTTGAAATATTCAAGTACTTTTCAAAGTGTAAATTGGAGGTCCTTGATAGCATATTGCTTAATTAAAACCACATCCCTTTTCAAACTTGCTTTCACCGGGCAATATAACAAGTATCATATTTAACCATCTGCCTTCCTTCACTAAACGATCTATCCAATCATTGATTGAAATTATAAAAAGTCATTTGTCTTAATAAACTGTAAACAATTTCTTATACGCTACTTCAAAGGCATTTCTAAGATATACAATAAATATCATAGTCGTTTGTTGAACGAGTTCCACTGCGACAACCATTTTTCGTCACAAGTACCTGCATAATGACGTCATTTTCAGATTGTGACGTCACAAACAAGGAGCAAAACTTCAGCATTTGCTATTTATAGAACTTGCGTTTGGCTATGTTTCTAATCTGAATTGTGGTTTTGTAGATATAGAGATAGTTCGCGAACTTTTTGATCACCCATCGTACTAGAAGGTACTAAAACAAGGTCATTCATATCGATTTTATGTGTCTAAATTTCTTTGTGTTTCATTGGTGATAATTAAAATTTTGATAGATAATATAAGTTATCTGTGGCAAACTTACAAACTTTTAATTTTTAACTTTGATGGTGCTCATTTTTCCTTACCTGGAATCAAAAAGTTTACGATTTTTTTTTATATCAATACGTACACTATTTAACAACTGTTCGATAATAATACTAAATAAAACACTTCAAGCCACACTATAACACCTTTCCTCTTTTAAAAGTGTTCATATTATTTGAAATATTTTGCAACTGTAATTCTCTTCTACATTTAAAGATTGTTATGCCCCTCCATATTAAGAAGAGATCTGGAAAACAAAATTCTGTGCTAAAAATAGACCACGTGCTGCTATCCATGAACTACTTTCATGGTTCTTTACACTCTTTTTGAAGACAACGGTACCTTGTTTTGAACTTGAAATTATCATTTAAAAGTGTAATATTTAGACATTTTCTCAACAAATGGTTGTAGAGAGAACATTAATGCACAGTTTGCATATTTTTTTGGATTTTTTAAGGCTCTGCTGAATTCTGTAGCTGCGCAGTTCTAATGAGCATATCAAAAGCATTTTTCTGCAAAAGTATAGATTATATATACACAACATGCATTCAGTTATGCATATTTGTTGTATCTTTATCATAAGGAGTTAAAATTTGATCAAAATATAATGTATTTTAGGCATTTGAAGAAATGTTTACATTTTGTTCTCACTGCACTAAAGGTGGCCGTACATCCCCCTTAAGTATAGAACAACACATCTTGTTGAGGGTTCTATAAACAAGACTATATTTAAGGAATCACTGTCTAGTTTGGAGAGTATGCCAGGGCATCAACAATAGTGGGAAACATGGGATAATTTGCATAACGGGCGAAGCCCGTTATGCTAAAATTATCCCATGTTTCCCACTATTGTTGATGTCCCTGGCATACTCTCCAAACTAGACAGTGATTCCTTATATTTCCATTTCATTGTAAAATGAAATTGCAGATTTAGACATTAAAAATGTAGACTAATAGATTTAAATTACACGAGGAGTTCCATGCCAATTTCAATAGTCCTGCACACTGACGTCAAACCCAAAAGCAGCCGCACGAGATTTACATGCATATTTGGCCTCCTTAGAGTCAGACACAGAGACAGATGCGCACGAGATTTGCATGCGTACTAAGTCTCCTTAGGTGCTGACCTATCGACCTGCCTTATTTACATTCAAGCAGGATTATCAAGAAATAAACTCCTCCAACTTTCAAACAGATATCACAGAGAAAAAAATTAGAAATGGAAATATTGCCAGATAAAAACTCAAATGAGGAAACACTGCAATATTGACAATATAAACAAGTGTAATTGTGTAAATATAACCATAAACAAGATGTATTTGTGAAACACTGATGCCCCCGTATGACAACATAGCGAAGGTTAAATTTTCTCAAATGTACAAGTTAATCAAACATATTGATAATCAATTAAAGTAAGGCCTTCTCACAAGAAATACAAATGTGACATATAAAACCCTATTACCATGTTCAAAAGTTGTGGCCAAGGTTAACTTTTTTAAGGGTAGGTCAAACTCCGGGGTCAAAGGGTCAGGCTTAATTAAGGTTGTTTATTTCTGAAGAAAGGCCTTGTCACAAGGAATACATCTATGTGAAGTAGGAAAGACCTAACCTTTACCGTTCAAAAAGTATGGCCAAGGATAAAGTTATTTTTAAAGTAGGCCAAAGTCAAGATCAAAAAGGTCAAAGATGTAGGAATTCAATGAAAGCTCTTGTCACAAGAATTACATATGTAAAGTATGAAAGCCCTGGCCCTTACCGTTCAAATGTGAAGGCCAATTTAAAGTAAAAGTATTGAATTTAGGTGTAAAAGTGTGTCGAATTCCAAAGTCAAAGGGTCAAAGAAAGGTCTTGTCAGAAGAAATCCACCTGTGAAACATGAAATCCAAAGTCCCACCCAGTCAAAAGTTATGGGCAAGATTTAAGTTTTTGCGAAGAAACAGACAGATAGACGGACAGGGCAAAAACTAAGAGGGGTGATCAAAAAGTACTCGAACTATCTTATATATATACTTAGTATTTACAGAACCAAAATTCAGATCAGAATGAAATTTGGCACACAGAGAATCATACACGTGTTTCATAAATAGCATATGTAATGAAATGATTTGTCCCATATTTGTAACGTCACAATTTGAAAATGACGTCAATATGTAGATCAATTGTGAAAATAAATGATTGACTCAGTCGTATTCGAGCAACGTACGGCTGTAAAGATTAGCGTGTATCTTGGATATTCCTTTACAGAAGCATATAATAATTTGTACACGGTTTATAAAGACAATCGACTTGCAAGAAGTTTTATCATTAATTTGATTGATTGTTTAAGTGAAGGAAGGGAGATGTTTTAAAATGATGTTTGCTCTATTATACACTGTACAGTGAAAGCAAGCTGGGGAAAAGATGTGTCTTTTGTTAACCAATTCGATATGAAATATCGCCAACTTACAGTTACAAAAATAGTTGAATATCTTAACAATAATATGATTATTATTAGTCTTAAAATATCATATACTTTAGAGTTTAAACATATTAAAAAGGATAAAAAGAATGCATCCATGCTTTTTCCACATTGAATAAACGACGCTCCAAAGAGAGAGGACTTGGGTTTTGATGGTCACCATGCTCGTTCTGGAAAAGATATCATTATCCACCCAAACTATTGCCGAGATTTGGCCATTTCTGACAAATGGACTGTTTTTGCAATAAACAAGATGTGTCTTTGTGAAACACTGATGCCCTCGTATAGCAAAATAGCAAAGAATAAACTTTTCTTAAATGCAAATTAAATATATTGGTACCCAAATTAAGATCTTCTCACAAGATATATTCTTGAAATATGAAAGCCCTAGCCCTGACCAATCAAAAGTTGTGGCCAAAGTTAATTTCTTTAAAAAGAAGGTCAACCGTCAAGGTCAAAGTTCTTGATGTACAATTAAAGTTTTTGCTACAAGAATTGAATATTTGAAGTATGAAAGCCCTACTCCTTACTGTTCGAAAGTTATGGCCAAGGTTAAAGTTTTTCCGTAAGTATGGAAATCTCCAAGGTCAAAGTCCAAAGGTCATAGTTGTTGGTATCCAATAAAAGATCTTGCTACAAGGAATTGAATATTTGAAGTATGAAAGTCCAAGTATCTACCATTCCAAAGTTATGACTAAAGTAAAAGCTTGGATTTTAGTGTAAAAATGGGTCAAACTCCAAGGTCAAGGTCAAAAGGTACCAGTAGAAAGGTCTTGTCACAAGGAATACATATGTAAAATAAGAAAGTCATAGTTCCACTAAATCAAAAGCTGTGGACAGGGTTAAAGTTTTTGTGAACAAACAGACAGCTAGAAAAACAGACGGACGGACACGACAAAAACTGTTTATCCCTGAATCTTCGATTACGGGGGCATAAAAATAAATTGCATGGTAAGAAATATACGAGTCGGAAAAATCTTTAAGCGCCTGTGACAGAACGCTGCGGAGCATGTCAAGTGACCGCCCATATCACGTGATCCGTGCAGATCGATGCGAAAAGGCGTAATAACGCCTTTTGAAAACAAAGTGTTAATTATTACACTTTTCCATTCAAAAAGACGTTAACGACGCCTTCCCATTCCGAAAGGCGTTATCACGCCTTTACAAAAGGCGTTTTTATGCCTTTTTAGCTCACCTGAGCCAAAGGCTCAACTGAGCTTTTCTGATCATAATTTGTCCGTTGTCCGTCGTCGTTGTTGTTGTCGTTGTAAACTTTTCACATTATCTTCTTTTTTGATTTTGAAAAAAGACATCAATCAACCAAGCCTGTTGTAAATTTAGCAGGGCTCGACACTCAAGACCACTTATGATTTTTTCAATAAAGTGTTATTATGGAGACATAGAGTGTTTCGGCGGTTTTTAAAGAGAAATATAATTTTTTGCTCTTAAGGCCCGCCATCATCAGGAGCCCGACCTTGAGTATTAGTCTTAAGCTATTGTAAGCGTGACTTAATTATCATTTCGCCTATGTTTTTGTGTTTACTGTAGGCGATTATTGGTTCATCGATAAATAACTCTTTGCAAATTGTGTCTGTTTGCAAAATGTTCCAGTGTTTGAGAAGGCGTTTTTTTAAACCCTTGATATATGGATTGTATTTGGTAATCATAATATTTAGTTGACGCTGTTTTTCTTTCATGATTTTTTCGTGCAAGTACTTTTCTCTGTTTGTTTTGCCCATTTCAGTGATAATGGGATCGATTTCCTTATCAGAGTAACCTCTCTTGATTAAGTGTGTCTTAAAGTTTGCTAAAACTGTTGTCAGGATAGATAGATGAATCACTTGTATTTCTTGCATGTCTGATGCATTCACCTTTTATAAGTCCTTTAAATACTGAAGGACTGTGGGCGCTTTCTCTGTGTAAATACTGAAAATTATTTGTTGGTTTTACATATGATTGTATATCGAGGACATTACTCTAATGGAATCTCAGGCCTTTGTATACTGTGGTGTCAAGAAAGTTAACACTTTCACCTGAGATTTCAAATGTGAATTTTAAGTGATCGTGACAGGTATAGCCGATATCGAAGAATTGTAGGATTTCCTCTTTTGTGCCGTTGAAGGCTATACACCCGTCATCTCTATATCTACCATGATAGAGGACTTGGTTGGCGAATTTGAATTTTGACATAAAATGATTTGTGATTTGATACATTCTTGTATCTGAGATTTCAGGGGATGGTGTCGCACCCATACTACAGCCTATAATTTGTTTGTAGTATTTTCCATTGAATTCAAAGTAATTGTTTTCTAAGACACACTTTAGTAGGAAGATAAGATCTTCAGCATCTGGATAAGGGATGTCTCTTTGTGGCTTGTTAGCGCTTTGATATGCTTCATTGACGGCAGAGAGGAGCTCGTCAAATTCCATGTTAGTGTACATACTTGTTACGTCAACTTCTTAAGAACCACATGGCCTATTTCAACCAAACTTGCCACAAAGTATTCATGGGTGAAGGGAATTAAAGTTCGTTCAAATGAAGGGCCACGTCCTCTTCTAAGGGGAGATAATTATGAATTAGTGAAAAATTAATGGCATCTTTTAAAAATCTTCTTCTCAAGAACAACTGGACCAGGAAAAATGAAACTCATGTGAAAGCATATTCAGGTAGTGTAGATTTAAGTGTGTTCAAATCATGACCCTCAGGGTTAGGGTGGGCCATGATGAGGGGTCAAAGTTTAACATAGGAATACATAGGGAAAATCTTTAAAAAGCTTCTTCTCAAGAACCACTGGGTCATGAAAACTGAAACTCGTGTGGAAGCATTCTCTGGTAGTGTAAATTTAAATTACTTCAAATCATGACCCCGAGGGGTAGGGTGGAGCATGAGGGGGGTCAAAGTTTAACATAGGAATACATGGGGAAAATCTTTAAAAAAATCTTCTTCTCGAGAACAACTGGCCATGAAAACTGAAACTCATGTGTAAGCATCCTCAGGTAGTGTAGATTCAAGTTTGTTCAAATCATGACCCCCAGGGGTAGGGTGGGGCCATGATGGGGGTCAAAGTTTAACATAGGAATACATGGGGAAAATCTTCAAAAATCTTCTCAAGAGCAAATGGGCCATGAAAACTGAAACTCATGTGGAAGCATCCACTGGTAGTGTTCAAGTTTGTTCAAATCATGACCCCAAGGGGTAGGATGGGGCCACAATGAGGGATCAAAGCATAACATAGGAAAACATGGGAAAAATCTTTAAAATTCTTCTTCTCAAGAAGTAGCCATGATTGGTCATAGTTATATGGAAACATCCTCATGTTGTGTAGATTCAAGTTTGTGCAAATCATGATCCCACTTGAACCCACTTTTATATTTAAATTTTTCAGTACTGAACTGATTTTTGCTTTTAGTTTTACATAGCCAGAGCTCAGGTGAGTGATGTGGGTCCTGGACCTCTTCTTAAAAGGCGTTATTACGCTCTTTGATTAACCATTATTTTGCCTTTGCCAGGCCCGTGCTTTTCATAGCCCCCATCCCGCCCCACTCAACTGCCCAAACTCGAGGGGGGGAGGGGGCTCTCGGTAAAACTTTATTTAAATGAAATAATTTTCCCAAACATTTTTTTTACCACACTGCATAAAATGTTCAGGAACCAAGCTATCAATAGATGGATTATTATATTTTAACTATAGCAAGACTATAGCCATCTGTTTAAAATGGAAAATAAAAAGATGTTATTTCATGTTAATAAAAACATGAAAGCTTGAATCAAAACCATCTTTATTTATGGAATTCTCTATATTCCTACACATCTCACTGACAACTGTTTGCATTCAATTTAGAAAAGTCAACACTCTACAAGTTGTGAAAATCTAGGATACAGGCGGATACAGCTTGGGGCTTTGCTTGCAACGTAATCAAATATGTTATTTAAAAATATATGTCTATCCTCTTGGAAAAAATCTGACAAACTATTTGCATGGGTATAATGAGCAATTGAAATAAATGACCCTTGGTAGAGGTGTGGTTGGCATTAGAGAAGGCCTTATTTGGTTCAACATTGAACATATACTTATGGTCTTACGCATATAAATTTTTTCCCTGCATGGAAATCTCATTACAACATCTGTGTAAATTATTTTTTGAGAAATTAGCCCTATATCTAATTGTGAAATTCATGTCCAGAAGTTAAGACCCCCCCCCCCTCCCCGGTGGCTTAAGTAAGTCATGCAGTGAAAAAAAAGACATTATGACACCTTTTAGAAGGGCGTAATACCGTCTTTTAGAAAGGCGTAAAAACGTCTTGTCGAAAGGCTTAATAACGCCTTTTGGAATAGAAAGGCGTAATAACGCCTTCAAAAAGGCTGATTTGGAAAATTTTGGTACTGAAAATTGCTCCTACTGCACCACCCTTGGGTTTTCGTTTATTCTTTTCCATTCAAATGTTTTTTAGGTTTGATTTTTTTTCTCATACATTTAAATTAAATTTGATATGAGGTATAAATATACTTTCATAAAGTAGAACTTGTCGAATGTATGTTTCAAGGACGTTCTTGATTTATTTTTAATTTGGTGATTTCAAATTCGAAAAGTTCCTTGGAGTTTTTAAATATACATCCACATCCATCTGATTAACATTACTTCTCAAATAATTTAACGACGTTGGATCCTGATATTTAAAGTCTTAAGGACCCTCTCTACACAAGTGCAAACTATTTTTGGACATTGAGATAAATATATTGTATAAAGGAGTTAATATTGTGCTTATTTATATAATTTTTACTATATGGTGCGTGGCATTTACCCCCGTTAAAAATGTTCAAAGACAACACAATATCAGTGAATAGAAATCACTGTTAATTACTTTAATAGAGAAAATACTTATTTACATTCACTTTGTTTGACCCTGATAAAAAGCATTACAAGTGATAAATACAGATAACACACAAGACCAAATCGCCAAAGTCTGTCTGACTTCTATTCACTGATATTGTGTTGTCTTTGAACATTTTTAACGAATTTTTGAAACGACGAGAAAAATCTAGAGTGCTCCGGAAGAGTCAGCGGTCCCTCTATTATTGCAGCCCGGAGGACCGGGCTGCTCTATACATATAAGTTTAAGTGTTGGTATATGGGGATTGGGGTGGGAGTAGTTATTCAAAATTAAGGGTTTTCTAAACACGGAAAAGATTGTTAATCAGAATGTTCTTTCCCTCTATAAATTACGAGATACATAATATATTTACTACCATAAAATGAATCTGTAAAAATATACATTTTTTCATATCTAATATATAAAGTTGCTTATCATTTAATATCGAAAAAACGACAGGTCCTTTTTTTTAGAATATCGAATTTTACTTCTCGCATAAAAACGTACTCTGCACAATTCGTGTTTTATATTCTAAAATTGAAAATTAAATACATTTTTGAATAAAGGTGATGCATGTGTCTAACTTTAATTTATATTTTATGCAGCCAACATTTATCGAGGAATTGAAGTTTCTAATGGTATCGTTTTTGTTTGACATTTATCCCAATATATTAGTTTTCCGAATATTTGCGACTATCGTCTCCATCAATAAGACGCATGCCTTTTCACACACGTCGAAGCGGTTTGATGATTGACTCATGTCCATAGTTTACCTTTATATATATTTCCCGGGCGACAATTGATGGTTACATCAATGTTTTCTTGTACGTCTCTGGTCTGACATATGAATACAAGGACTACGCCATTACAAAGCGAAAAATTTATGTCTGTTTTACTATTCATCTGTATTTCTTTGTTTCAAAAATATAGTTTATCATTTTAGATTGAAAAATAAATGAAACTTTGATTGTTGCTATCTATTTTATTGTGTACTATTTTCGTTTGCGGATTTTGGTTTGTGAGCAAACGAACTCTGGCAGGAAGTTAGGATTTTAAGCTGTTCTATCAATTGCAACTTACATGAAGGATGAGACGAGGATTTTATGCCCTGTTCACACGATGAGTTTAATTCGCAGTAAATAAATGCGAAGTAAACTAATGCGAATCAAATTAATGCGAATTAAATTGCGTTCACACGACAGCTAAATCGAAGTAAACTAATGCGAAGTAGGCCCTAAAGTTTTTCTTCTACAGTCAGGCGTCAGTAAGTCTATTATGACGTTATCGTAAATCACGTCATGTATGCAGAACCGTCCTTTGACATCATTACTGTAGTGGCTAACGTTAGGTATTCATTGATTTTAGTGATAAACATATTTTCCCTCAATTTTTTAACCAAGTATAGCACAAATACCTATATATAACCACCAACACGTGTCCTTTGACTTAATTCTAGCCTTACGCATATGCGTCAAAATTTAATTCGAAGTAGCTTCGCTTAGCGTTCACACGGAGCTAATGCGAAGTAAGTTAATGCGCAGTAAATTAATTCGAATCAAACTAATTCGCATTAAATTCTCCGTGTGAACGCCAAGCGAAGCTAACTCGCAGTAACTTTACGTTTAATTCGAATTAAACTCTCCGTGTGAACAGGGCATTAATTAGAAAAATCAAAATTGTGGAAAGTGGAAAATACAGGGGCTATAAAATGTATATATAAGCACTGAATTATCATTTTTTTGAAAGATGCAGTCTCGTAACCGAATGGTGTGTGCAAACAAATTTTCATAACGCGCTAACGCGCGTCATTTAATTTGTTTGCACACACCTCATCTTTCAAAAAATGATAATTCAATGCTGAATGTAAATAACACGTTCAGATAATTTATCTTGGCCTTTTAAAATGTTAAGAATACTTGAATTGTAAAGAGTTAAGCCCACGAATGGTCAAAAAATGCCTCATCTAAAAAAATAATGAAATTTGATAATAGATAGAATAGACTTCAAGCTTTATGAAACTGTTTTCCTTTTTTTGATATCTGTCTTACTTTTTCTTTAAGAGAGTTTGCAGTATGGCATTGTTTTACTAGAAAATTGTGAACGGAACGTCACAATTGGTATAACGTGACGTAACGTCATAGAGGACAATAAAAATTATGTGATTGTAAACACAGGAATGATTTGATAATGGATAATTGACTACCAGATATGACATTATCAGTTTAATAGAAGTACGTGCCCAGTTATATTTTGTGCGATTCTAACAATGCAAGGCCCAATAACAATGTTTTTGAATGTAAGTTTGGGTTGGGGTGGAGGAGAAAACCTCCACAAAAAATTAACATGCAGCAACAATCTCCTGATAAACTGCGTCCACAGGGGTGGTAATACTATGTTTGATTTTACATCTTCACTAAATACACCAAAAGGAATATTTCTTGCTTCGTATTTGTATATAAATATATATTTATATAGTTAATACATCAAAAGTAAATATACTAGCAATCACTACACCTCCTCAAAAAGCTTTATTCCGTTAGGGATGGGTGGCTTCCTCTAACTTTCATTTAATACAGGAATTAGCCAGCTAGTGTTTAACCTTTTTAGCCATGGGCAGCATCTTAATAAAAATGTACGTATCAAAACTAGGCAAAATAATATTGACCCCCCTTCTCTGTTACGTACAAATATAAAATAAGATAACGGAATTTATTTCCAAATAAGTCATCTATGAGAGTGCGCTTGCACCCCATTCATAACAATCATTATTCATCTGTTTAAAGTAATTTTGCGAACTCTTGTGTATTTAATATTTGAAAAATGACTGCAAGAATGTACGAATATCCACCAAACCAATGAAGATTTTAAAAAAAAGACTGGTTGAATTCAATTTGCATGGAATTTTGATTGCAAAAAATATTCTTGTAAGCAGTTTTGCCGAAATATTCGCTATATTGTTAAGAAAATAAATTCTTCGTCATTTTCTACCATACGTAACACCATCATCAACAGAGACAATTTCGTTAATAACCTTAATGGTTATTAACGAAATTGTCTCTGTTTTCTACATTAAACCCTCTGAATATTCGCATAAAAGAATCTGGGACCTGATAGTCATCATCATGGGCGATGTCCCAAGTTACGCTGTTCAGAAATTAACAAAATTAATGTAAAAAAGTTACAAGATCACAAAAAGTTGCCAGACATTACCGGACATTAATTTTACTATACACCACACATTCATTATTGTGGACTGTTATGATAAAGACATCACTGAGATTACAACACACCTTTGAGTATGCTGAGCTAGAAAAATCATTAACTTGTAATAAGCCAAAAGTTTTACTTTTCCTATATGCCTCTCTTTATTTATAAAGACAATAGTGGCAAACTAGTGAGTATACAAATACATAATATTATATTGGCGTTCGAAGCAAATTAAAGGGGGGGGGGTAAGTGTAAGAATTTTTAATACCTTCAAAAAAAAACCTGACAAGCAAAATAAAAAAGGAAAAAGTCAATTTCCCAAAGACGAAAATCCTATTCCGTAGTGGGGAGAGGGGGGGGGGGGAGTTCGAACTTCAGTACCAAACTGAAGTCTCTTCCAAACACGACCACTTTCCTCATTTTTAACCTATACTGCGACGTGCCTGTGGAAAGTGAGGGGCTAAACCATTTTCAATGACTAGGTATATATTTGGAAAAAAAGCATGATGAAACCAAAGTTAAGCATGTTCATAAATTTTATTGGAAAACAAAGGCATAAACTTCTATTAAATAAAAAAAAAAAACAATGACTGAATCTGAAATTTTAGCTATTAATTCAATCTGCAAATGCCTTATAAAGGAAAGAGGGCGTAAAAGGTGAGGACAATTTAATCTCCCGCTCCGAGACATTATATTTCTCAATTTAAAAATTCACGGAAAAGTTTTATTTTTCTAAAATTATGTTGTCAGTTATGTCATCTTTAACACGTTTGATTCATCTATTTCATTGCATGACTTAATTTATTATTTTTTAAAGTTGACATGCAGTTACGCATTGGCGGATGCAGAGGGGGGGTTCCGGGGGTTTGAACCCCCCATCTCCCATTTATTTTTGTACAGAGAGAGAGAGAGAGAGAGAGAGAGAGAGAGAGAGAGAGAGGGAGAAATTTTTCCTGTAACACCATGTATATCCCAACATGCGGGGTGTATGCTATGTTGTGCGCGGGGTGTATGCTTCCGAAGCGAGAGATAGGGGGTCAATGTACGTTCTTTGTCCATTTTCTCAATTTACGGATATTTTTCGCCAGAAAGCATATGCCTACGGAAGAAAGCATTATCTAAGGAGTATATGGATACCTATGAATCCACTAGACACCTTCAAGTTTCATCAAACACCTCAACACAATTCCGAGGATCGGAGCAAGATTGACGCAACACTGTGTTTATGATCGAATATCAGAACAAAGCTTTGCTTTATCGTCACTTTTATATTATTGTTAAATACATGTTTACAATATAAACGTTTGCACAAATTGTCTGTAAATAAGACAGTTCGTATATAAAGATATTGACGAAAAATCAATGTTGTGCCCGGGGTGTATGCAACATGTTGTACGCGGGGTGTATACACCCCATATTTTTCTTAGGTTTGTTGTGCGAAGTATCAATGGAAGTTTTATTTACACAAGTTTAAAAGCGACAAATAGTGTTGATAAAAGATCTTTTAAAATACTAATGCCGAACCAAAAAGTAATTTCCATAAACGTACTGAAGTAAAAAACAAATTAACTAAATAAAAAATAAAATTAAAAACAAACTATCATATTCAAGCATAAAAGACACTAGATGCACAAGGAGCGATTGTTATCTACATTGTAGATGGCGCAAATGTCTAAAAAAATCTCTCCAAAGCCCCCCCCCCCTTCCTCAATCCCTGCATTGAAGACACTTTGCCCTTTCTTCTAAATATCTGGCTTGTTAAAAATAATAAAAACACTACATGAATGGTGTATTATGAATAAATCTTTTTATTTTTGTTTCTGCAACATTTATGTTATCAATACATGTATTTTTAAGCATTTATGACAATGATGTAGAATCTTTTTTGAAGGGGGATACACGAAAAAAAACCTTGAGATAAGTGGACTAGCTATAAAAAAGGGGGAGGACTTATCGAACTCAAAACTCCTAGATCAGATGGGGTTGTAGGTCCCGTCTTTTTTCAGTACCAATTCTCTCTTTGTTTTTTACTTAAACATAAAGCATAACCATTGCATGGTTATGCTGCAACAAAAAATAGGGGACAACCTGACTTTCGATGAACATTTTCTGTAGTGAAAAGCTGTGTCTGGAACAAAAAGGGGATGCTATTACGTTTCTGTATGATATATTAATTTTCCTTTCAATTTTTGCAATATTTGGACTCATTTTTCCTTATCTGATAAGATTTCGTATTTTACAAATTACAATAAACATGTAAAGCCGGCTATAAAAATGCACATTTGTAATAAGGGACGACAATTTTCTGAGGGCATGCATAATTGTAAAAAAAAAAAACAAAAAAAAAACTGTTTTTGGTACAATTACAATTTCACGTTGACGTGTAATTAATATCAATGAATGTCCACTCCTCCTTTATTTTATTATTGTATATACACGTAGTAAAGATACCCCCCCCCCAAAAAAAAAAATGACGTGAGACACAAACACACCCGACTCGGGCCCATTCCTAGAAAATATGTACTCAGTACAATACAATGCCTCAATATTAAACAAATATTTTACTGCCAGATATGGGCTTATGGGGCCAAAGTACACAACGTAAACTATTACGTATTACTATTACGCATACTACATGAAGGAGAACATTTTTTTTTTGTTGTTGATGCCATTACAAAAATCTAAATATTTTAAAACTCATTTAAAAAATATTGAAAAAAAAGTTAAACAGAAATTATGAGGAAATGTTAAATGTTCAAAATGATGCATATGTGAAGCTTATTAAGGAAGGATCTGAATAAGGTGCCTTTAAATCGAAAGAAGGGATGCATTGCTGGTTATCACATTAAACAGTTAAACAAAGTACCCTGTACATTTACTTCCATGTGCATGTAAAGCCAAAAGTACGATGAACGTATTATTTCCAGTAAATCGAATTCATGAACCTGAAGTTGTGCTTTTACAAAACTGGTGAATAATTAAGAAACAAAAAGTAGAAATTTTATCACAAAAGTCAGTTGTTAAGATTTTTTTAATGACATTTCAGACAATGATACTATAGAGTAAAAAGAGGGGTATACACCCCGCGCACAACATGTTGCATACACCCCGGACACAACATTGATTTTTCGTCAATATCTTTATATACGAACTGTTTTGTTTACAGACAATTTGTACAAACGTTTATATTGTAAACGTGTATTTAACAATAATAAAAAAAATGACGATAAAGCAAAGCTTTGTTCTGATATTCGATCATAAACACAGTGTTGCGTCAATCTTGCTCCGATCCTCGGAAATGTGTTGAGGTGTTTGATAAAACTAGAAGGTGTCCAGTGGATTCATAGGTATCCATATACTCCTTAGATAATGCTTTCTTCCGTAGGCATATGCTTTCTGGCGAAAAATATCCGTAAATTGAGAAAATGGACAAAGAACGTACATTGACCCCCTTTCTCTCGCTTCGGAAGCATACACCCCGCGCACAACATAGCATACACCCCGCATGTTTGGATATACATGGTGTGTAATGTAGATATTTTTACGTCTAATAATTTGAAGGAATGAAAAATCTCTGTCCTTTCTGCTTGCTAGATCTGTAGATTTTCGCGTATTTGCTTCCCTTCTTATACCTTCACAACCCTGGCGCTCCGACCACCAGCAAGTAACATGTAGCATAGTAAGGAAAATTCTGACGAACCTTAGATATACCATTTTTGGACCATGTTCAGAAAAAACTAACTTTTAGAAGTATGCATAAAATACGCAGATTCAAGCATTTGTAAGTAATGTACCGAACAGAAAAGGTACAGGAAGCCCCCTCTACCCTCCACCCAAAAAAAAACAGATTTAAGAGTGTGGTGCATAGGTTTTTTTTTTTTTTTTTTTTTTTTTTTTTTTTTTTTTTTTGCTAGTCAAGCTAGTCAACTGTTTTTGGAGTCCCCCTTCTTATAAATGTAGCTATATGGACTTGAAGTGGCCGTGGTGTGATTCTATGCATGAGAGCTGGGGCACCGACCTGGAACCCCCCCTTTCAAAAATTGCTGGATCCGCCCCTGTTACGCATATTTACCGGAAAATGGTCATGGGTATAAATTGTTGTTTTTTTTTTAATATAAATGGGTCAAGTCTCCATTCCACATTAAAGTTATAAAGATTGAAACGTAAATGTAGAATCTATTTTACGTTTCAAAAAATGGAGTCCGAAACCATTCAATATAAAAAGCGATTTATGGAAAGATATTTAATTCAACAACACGATTTACCTAAAGCACTCTAACATACATTGATGACAAAAAGCCCTCGTAACGTAGTGGTTAACTATTATCATGTTCAGGCTAATAGAAAAAAACGGGTTCGGTATTATGCCCAACCTTGAGCTTTGGATAGATTTCGAATCTTGTGAGAGTTTTTTTCACACACCTCAAAACAATTAACCTAAGTGAAAAATGAAATTATATATCAGTAAGTTATTTAATAAAATAAAAGAGGCAGATATGTAAAAGATGACTCTGACAAAGCAATTATTGAAAACATCTTACCATGAATTCTTACACTAAGAGTTGAATTTCTTTGTCTCAAAGCGGGGATTGTCCTAGCCTTGGACACCTCTATTCTAAAACCATAAAACAGTAAATAATTGTGCCCCCATTAAATATTAAACCTTGAAATAAATTTGGTGAAAATTAGTGTACAGAAAATGAGATATGCACATGCATTTCATCAAAGTCTAGAAGTAGTATTGTACTGTACAAAGTAATAGCATTTTATTTCTCACATGGCAGCTAGATACGTATATTCCTCCCTCCAATCAACACCCCCCCCCCCACCTTATAATACTAAACAATAGATGAAAAAATCAAATGCAATATCTCACGGGAATCAGACTGAGTGAAAAATCTTAGGGAAACTTTAATTTTATTTTTGTAAGTTTTCTTTTCAACCAAAGTGTTACTTAACAATCAATCAGTACTTGGGCAGGCTGGAACAGCCCCACCCACCCCAAAAAACGGAAGAAGAAGAAACGGTTTTGTATTCAAGTCGTCCGCCTTGTACCGTCAAAGGGGAGGAAGGGGGCTCTGAACTTGACATAGTGATTTTAAGTAAGTGTTAAAGATATATTTGAAGATCAGTTTTTCTGAACTAGGCTGTTTTATGCCTGAATTACTATTGCCAATTTACACTAAAAGATAGATAAATATTGATAAATTGCAGCTTTATCCCCTTAACAATATTGTACGTTTACGTTCTTTATTCCTGCTAGTTTTGGAATTTTTTGTGGGTTCGTGGCTGCAACCCCCACCTCCAATATTTCTTCCTAGGACCTTCATAGCTCTAATAATGCCTGAAAAAAAGAGGATTTGCTTTCCTTGAAGAATTAACCCAAAAGCTATATACACTCTGGGTATGAGTTTTAATTTTAAAAAGATATAAAATTAATGTGTCTTTATTTATTTCATAAAACGTTTTATGTCGTTTCTGGTATTTAGTGAAAACTTTACTTTCACTTCTCACCTGCTGTAGACCATATCTTCCTGATTGTAGTTCGAATAGGCTGATATATCAATTATACAAACATGGTGTAAGGAAAAGCCATGGTTTTAATTTGGGATGAAGATGTAGAATTTTGTCCATTTTACTGAGCAATGCCAAACAATAACAATACGTCAATAGCGAATATGACTTTGAATATATTCAGTATTTGTACACAACTTCAAAATTCATGGGTTTTTTTAAAAGTTCTGTAGCTCTTATTTAGTATTTTTTAATGTATTCTTTTCTTTTGCTGATACATGATACATACGTTTTATACGCATGACTTCATAGAAAAGTCCGAAGATATTTGTTTACCTCTAGTGAGGTATCAACTAATTACAGTAAACTGCCCCCCCCCCCCCCCCCCCAAAAAAAAAAAATAGTGGACCTATACACCTACTAAAGTGTTAGTGAACAACTAAAAAATCGCATTATGATATTTTTTTGTGAAAAATGTGTATTATTCTTACAAAATCTATAACCATATAATTTACAAGGGGCAAAAGGGTTAAAACTGAGGAAATTCGGATTTTTGTGGAAATGTTCTTTTTAAGGTATGAGCACACTTCTGCCCCACAAAATTTTTTTCATGAATAGAAACCGTTTAATGTTAGTTTTAAACTGAACCCTAAATAAATTTGGGGCAGGCCTGTGCTCTATGTAAAATTTTTAACTATTTAGCCCCCAAGATGTGATAAATCAAGCAAATTCCTGATTTTTTATGATTTTGGGGCTATAGATCTCAGGTATACAAGTATGGAACTCTAAGATTTTTTCCACTTTGATAAACTACAATACTTAGACTTCCTTTTAAGCAAAAAATTTTTGGCCAAAACTTCAGTTTAATTTTGACCATTTTACAGGGCATATTTTGACCCTTCGTGGGCCAAGCTCTTTCTATATTTTAGAATTTAGATCTAAGGGCAGATCACGCTAACTGCAGAAAAATACCTTAGAATCAGAACTCTTTAGAGTGCAGTGTACATAGAGAGGGTTCTTAAACTTTTTTGGCCATGTATATTTTTAGTTTCCACATACATAGCTTAATCAAAATTCAAATCCAAAAATGGGGGTCAATATTCTTCTTTTGGCGCTACAGTACATTTAATATGCACTGATATCAAAAGCCTTTTACACTATGTATTATATAAATATTGCATGTAGTTGAGTGTAACATTAAAAATTTTCACCCCAAGAAAACCATTGTCAACCGAGGCGCAGCCGAGGTTGACAATGGTTTTCGAGGGGTGAAAATTTTCAATGTTACACTCAACTACATGCAATATTTATTATATTATACTGAATGTTTTATACAAATACATATTACAGTGAACCGTGCGCGCATATATTCCGCGCAGTCGCTATTTTTTGTAATACCACCCGTCGTCAAGCA